>NC_079494.1:57674337-58274337 GCF_030052815.1 Hevea brasiliensis
CAATTTTGCAAATTCAATCCTCAAATTTATTATCATAATTTTGATATTATCATTTAACCTTACTTCAAACCATTTTGCACCTCTCAGCCTCTGTGGGACTATTTCCTTTCCATCTTGACTTGTACGATAAATTCTCTTTCATACTACCCTTGCTTGTGACTACCTCTGCCTCGGTGATGAATTCCCTTCTCCTCTTCTCAGTACATTACTAGCATACTTCTTTTTGAACTCTGTGAGAAGAATTCCCATGTTATTTGATTTGGCTGAACCTCTCTGCATCTGTGTCCCACCTTTGGTATGCATCATCTGGCGGGGACACAACACCCTCTGGGTTGCGCTCGAGTGCGGTGGAGTTGTCTTAGTACCATGCCATTTCTATCTATCCGGTTCTCGATTTTTTAGAGGATCATCTTCTTTCTTTCCCAAGAAATACACAGCCCCATTTTTTCTTATCTTCTCCAAATGGGACTTCTATAGTGGTGGCGGAGGTTGTGGTTTGTGGTTGTGGTGGTGGGATAGCCCCATCATGCATGCGTAGGAAACAAAAATAAACAAAAATAAACATATCTGCATTAGTGTCACCTCGACTCTTATAAATGCAATGCATGGTATGGACTCTATCTAAACTTAGAAATGCCTAAGCGGGTGCTCACGATATCATTAAATGTGACACCCTTACCAGTCTCTGATTGTAGTCGAGCAAGACATATCACCGCGGTGTCTTGGAGCAACTTATCAGATCTTATCTCAATTACAATTCTTGATCTATCGATTTAAAGGCATTTAAGTGAAACTCATAACATTTATTTAATTTATTGAACATTTTATTAATTTGAATTTTCACAAATTTTCTGAAAATTAAAACAGTCTTGGCTATAAATTGAAAAAACAGTTCTTTAAAACATATTAAAACACTCCCAATATGTTCATTATATTATCAACTCCAATAACCATCAATAAAATCTCAACAATTCTCAATGGTTCAACGCAATTTCATACATCCCATTCATATCACAATCAAATTCAATTTCATGGAGAAATAGTCAAAATGTTATTTATTATCCAAATTTACAACTAATTGCGATCTCTAAGTATATGAGTTTATAATGTACATGGTAAAATGATAATCTAATTACAAATCCAAAATACAAAATATCTAATGAAGCCTAGTGGCCCTACCAAAATGTCTGATGAGTGCGGATGAGTCTGGACTTCGATCTGAGATCTAAATGCTCACCCGGTCTAAGATGCTGTTGGGCTCTCTATCTGTGTCTCAATACCTACGTGGCAAAAAGTGGCGCTAAGCAATACAACTTAGTGGTCTTAGATATAAAGCGAAATAATAAACTAAATTAATTGAATATGCGAGAAATTGTATTATTATTTTATGCGGACTAAATTCTTAGTAATTAGTTATAATATTATTCATTTAGTACTTTTTATGTTCATTATTTGGTTATAATTTATTAAGACTTATTTTGGTTGCGAGTAACTTATACGGTGTTGGGTGGATAATCGAATGGCAGCCTTGGGTGCCAAGTACCTCAGGCCGTCACACCATCGATCACAATGTATGCGGTGTGCAGCAGGCGCTAATTAGTCATAACAAGCATCGGGCACAAGGCAAAGTGTGTCAAGCATAGCAAAATGACCATAGGCCATAATATCATAAAAGGGCATAAAATGTCATAAATTACGGAATGACACAAAGCCATATGCAGTACTGCTATCAGAACCCTATTGGTATGCCAATCTATCCAAACCAATCATTCTAGGTATACTAGGGCATATTACAAAATTAATTGTTTAATTCTTTGCACTTAATGTTTGGTGGTTACTATTCATGCATAAATGTTGACTTTTTCATACATAATAGTTATGTTAGTTCTAATTACACCAAAATCCCACATTTTGGATTTTAGACTTGTTGGCATTAATGGCCAATCTCAAATCAAAGTTCTTTAAAAGTTATTTCAAATTTTCAGATTTCATGACCAATGTTTACTGTTCCATTGGACCAATCTACAGTGGTTAAACTTCCTTCACCAAAGTTATTCCTTAATATGTCTTCTTTAATTCCCCTTTTGATTCACTCTATTTGGAGTTTTGTAGCTCAAGTTATGGCATTTTTACCATAACTGGCCGGATTGGTCCAATTCCAGAATTCTGGGTAGAATTTGGTTCTGCCAGTTTTGGTGTCCTAATTTTGGTGGACAATTTCATTAGGTTATGGTCAGAATTTGGGTTTCTATTCTTCATCAAAGTTGTTCTAAATTGTCTAAGCTTTCCATTTCCATAAAAATCAAGTCATTTGGACCTTTCTACACCAAGTTATGACCATTTGAACAAACACTGTTCATTTGATCAATTTCAAGGTCTAGCTTGTTGGTTACCCGGATTGAGGCAAAATTTAGGCATCCTAAGTTGGTTTTCTAGGTAAGTACCTTCATAAAAAATGTGGCTTAAGGTCTTAAATTTCATCTCCAATTATCCTTACACCAATTGGAGCAATATAGCTCAAGTTATAACCACATAAACACCTTTGGACTCAAAGGTCAGAATCCCAACAACAAGACAGCATACCAATTCCAATTTCCATGCAACAATTGCTTTCATTTTAAGGTCAAACTTTATCAAATGGTCACTAATTGACCATTAGAACATCAATTACACAACAAATTGTCAAAACCCTAATTTGATGCCTCAAACCCTAATCCCCAATTTCCCATTTACAGTATATATGCAATTCAAAGTTCCTATACATATATTCTCATTCATAGCTAACATTACACACTTTAATTCCATTCAAACTCATCTAATCCAACTATCATTCATGGCTGCTAAAATTTGAAGTTGCCCTAACATGCATTTTTTTCTTCATTTTCCACAATTCCTAGCTTAATTTAGTGTCCTAACATGAATATAAGAAGAGGAAGAGAAAAAGGTGGCACTAACCTCTTGGTGAGCGAATTTCAACTTGCTAAATTTCCTTTTTCTTCTTCTTTTTCTGCCTCAAGTTTGTAAGGGGCAAGGACTAGTTTTAGTGAAAGGAGCAAGGGGTTTTATGGTGATAAATCAAGGTGTGGCAAAGCTTGATGAAGTGCATCAATGGTGGAATGGAGAAGTGAGTTTCGGCTAAGGAAGAAAAAGGAGTTTGGCAAATTGCTTTTGTCACACCCTACCCCTCTTTAAGGCATAACATGATCCCGTAGTATACCTAATGAATTACCAACTCCGTCTACTGATAACCCATTAAATACACTACAAGGGATTTTAAAAACTTTTCTTACTTCTTTTCTGATGGTGAGCACTATTTACAGTGTTAAAAACCTTTTTGGTAGTGATAGAACTAACACATTTGAATTATTTGGAATTTCTATAAAAATTTTGGCGAGTGCCATACGTATTTTGGATAAAGCAGTTCTTGAAAAACTTTGTAAAAAGCACTTCAATATTTTTCTAAATCTCAACTCCAACATATTTCTTAACACAACATATTTCTCAACTCAAATCCACAGTGATTTTTTAAAGTCTGAGATACAAGAAATATAATACAATTTTTTACAAGCCAAAATAACTCATAATTATTTTACAACTTCAAGGTACAATTTGAATTTATAACTGCTCAAAATCAAAAACAATATATACATACAGTGAACATACATTACAGTACAAAATGCAAAATGTGGTATACTCATTATACCCGAAAATCTCTTGCTGGAGGTACTAGTAGCCTAGTCTGTTTGTGCCTGTCTGTCTACTGCGGCGGCAATAAAAGCTATCATTTGAGACAATGTCTAAGTGGTGCACAACATTAATCAAATACAACTTTAAATCACAATTCATAGATCATTTAAATGATGGATATGTAAAATCATAGTTAAATTCAAGACAATGAGTGTCAGAAGGAATTTAACACAATATCACAATAAATCTCAGAGATCAAAACATATTTAACTTCAAAAGGCAGTGAATGTCAATAAGGATTTAACTCCATTTCACAATCTCGTAATACAAATCAATAAATCACACGACTTAATCATGTTCCAAAGTTCAATTCATCCCAAAGCGGAGTGGCTAATGAGGTTTTAAATTCTTACCAAAAGTAGATGACTAATGAGGAATAACATAGCTATCTAGCAAAAATATGAGTACTCATCAAATTCGTCCTCAACAGGCACACAACTCAACACTTCAGCCAGAAAGGGAATTCAATTCGTCCCACTAGCCAAGCTAGTGAGGAATACAATCAATATACATGATAGTGTGGTTTCAAACCATTTCCAATACCTTTCAATCAGTAAGTATCCATCAATATCATTCAAATAATTTCTCACAGTTTCAAATCATTTACAATGCTTTTCAAGCAATAAATATCCATTTCCACAATTTAAAACAATAATGTACAAATAGTCATAATTCATTTCAATTAAAAAAATTCAAAAGAAATAGTTGTTATGCACAAACCTCTGATAACTATCTCTTGGTCTGGACTCAGTGTTTCCTTCCCTTTCCCTGAGTCCTTACTAACTGAGAAACACAATTTGAAATGTTTCAGTATTAAATTAAACTGTCTCTATTGATAATGCTTGATAAGTAATTCACTGAAAGCTATTATTTGCTTAATCACCTAATATATCGACCCTCGATGCATTCTAGGTAAATTAGGTTTTAGTGTCACTAATATGTCACATTCGATAGTCTTTTAGGGTTAGTACATGTTACCAATTTCATTTCCTTGTTTAGTGCATTTTATTTCAACTTACTGGATTCCGGGATACTAGTTTGACCTAGCCGGACGACCTAGTTTCCTCTGTTTTGGGGTTTTGGTCAAAACTACAAACTTGTAGATCTATGTCTTATGGAATGCGGGGCAAAATTTTAGGTCATTCTAAGTTATGTAGATCAAGTTATGGTCATTTTACTATTGCTGGTCAAATGGCATCAAATTAGGTCATTTTAGGTCAACTTTGGTTCGGCCAGTTTTTGGACCCGAACTTGTGCAAGCTGTTTGACTTGCTTATGGTCATTTCTGGGATTTAGTGTCTTCATAAGACTTGTAGGTATGGGTCTTAGCTATTCATGGTTAAAATTTCAGGTCAATTGGACCTGTTTTGAGTGAGTTATGGCCTAAACAATAACTTCTGCCCAATTGGTCAATTTTCAGGCCTTATTTGCACTTAATCCGGATTTGGTCATTTTTCAAGCTACCTTGCAAGCAGAATTTTGGAAAGTTTCCTTCATGAAAGTTGGCACATTTTGTGCCTAGTTTCACATCAATTAGTATTATACCAATTGGAGTTACACATTAGTTTTATAGGTTAAAATGCACACTGCCCTTAATTACATTGCTTAAACATCTATTCATTACACATTTACCTTGCTACAAATCCACCTCTCAACCCCATTCTGTTTTGGTACATTACCAAAACCATTTACCACTTCACATTAAGATCATTTTGGGCAGAATACAAACATCCTCAATACACCAAATAAAACTCTAATTCATAAAGTCCAAATACAACAATATACTCACATAAACACTACTCATTATTACATATAATTTCCACAACCAATTTACATACATTTTCATCAATCCTCAATGTCACAATTCACCCAATATCTTCATGAATTAAAACACTCATTAAAGAGTCCCAAGGCTGCCGAATTGCTCCACCTTGCCAAAGTTTCACATAACTTCCTCCACTTCAATTTCAAATGCACAATCACCATATATAAATGGGAATAACTTACTAGGACATTAAATCACCCTACTCAACATAAATTCTCATCAAATATATGTATGAATATTTCATTAACATACAACCCCATGGCTGTCCAAACTAGATATATCAATAACTCCTCAAACTTGAAAATTTTTTTCACAAATCAAACACCCATAACATGTATACAAAGTTTAACAAAGTAATATTCAAAAATACAAACTTACCTATGGTTGGGACTTGCTAAACCTTCACTAAGCTTCTTGATTTTGGTATCAAACTCTTCCTTATGATATGGAGATAAAACTTAATGAAGCCACTTAGGTGATTGGAGGTGAAATGAGGAGGTTAATGGAGCTTCATGCAAAGCGGCAATGGAGGTTCTTCACCTTTCCATTTCGGCATGGATGAAGGACTTGGAGAAGAATGAAATTGCAGATTGTTTAATGAACTTATACCTGCCCATTTTGTTCTTAATTTATTCTATAGTGGTCTACTTACTCAAATTAAATCATATAATAAGTTTAACTTTCATTTATCCCACATTAAACCCATAATTTTTGCTATTTACTTTAGGTACCACCAATTTAATTTTTCATTATATTTTCCATGTGTAATATTATTTATTTTTAATGGATATTTAGGTCAAAAGACAATTCGGGATGTCAAATGACCATAATGCCTGTTAGTTACATTCTGATTTTTAGGTAACAGGTTTTGTCAGTTTTGATTTCTCACTTTTCTTTGTACTAATTAATTAATTTTTCTTTGATATTTCTAATGATATTTATACTTCAATAGGGTCTCTTTAAGTCCTAAAAATATTTTCCGGGGTTCCCATGATCCGGGAGCTAGTCAGCGGTCCACGCAGTGACTTCAGTCTGATCACCATCGCTAGGGTTCTCGGCTCGCTTAACTTGGTTACCTTTCTTTGCTATTATTTTTCCTTTGTTGTTCTTGTGTTTTCTCTTCTTTTATTTCATTATTTTATGTCTCCTCACTCATAACGAAGTGTAGTTCTAGGCATCCTATCTGTCCGGATAACAGTCATCGAACGATGAGCGCACTAGAACATAGGGTGTTCTGACTTTTCCTAATTTTTGACTTCTTTTGTTCTTTTTAATAAGGTTTAAGTGTGCTTGTTGAATTTTAACTAGCTATGGGATTTTTATTGCATCATGGTGACACATGCATAATGTCATAATAGGCATTTACTCTCATTTTCTTTTTCTTTCTTTTCTACTCATTTTTTATTAAATTTTTATTAATATTTGTTCACATTTTATGTCATAAATCTCTCTTACTTTAATGGACAAGTTGGTCAAAAATCATCTTTGGAGGCGAAATGACCAAAATGCCCTTCATTTAGCTTTACGAGTTAAAATTATACTGCAGATTGATTTAATTTTTCATGTGTTTTCTTAACAATCTATTGTCATGAAACCTCAATAATCCTTCCATGGAGTCCTAGAAATTATTTCACAGGGCTTTCCTTGGGTTTAGTGTTGCTAAACTATCTTCACGAGCACTTCAGTTAGGTCACCCATCGCCACAATCTAGGTTCATTTAACCTTGTTGTAATTTATTGCTTAAATTTTTCTTAATTTTTCTTATCATTATTTGGTCTATTTATGACTCATCACTCTAGTTTAAATATGGTTCCGGACATTCTAATGTCCGAGCGGGTATTAGTCATCGAAATAGTAAAAAGTACGGACTATCTAAAGTGAGGGCGTTACAAATTTGGAGTCTTTATTTAGGGCTAAAAAATATAATGTTTTCTAAACCATCTTTTATTATCAATACTCACCATGATAGAAAAACATAAAACTCTTTATTGATTAACATTCTATTTTAACTTGAAGGAAAAAAAAAAACATTATGTAAAAGAAAATATTTTGTCTTTAAATTTTTATAATTATATTGTAATACTAATAGAAGTCTAACATCATTTATATAGTATGTTAGAAAACTTAAAATTTTATAATATAATAAATTATGTATTTATTTCCTATAAAAAATTATATATAGGAACTATATCAACACATATGTGTACTACAACTAAGATTTTTAATTTATTTTACATATTCATTAATCTTCTATAATTTTTTTAAAAAAATTATTTTTAATAATATCATAGTAATAAAATATATTAAAAAAATTAAATTAAACTTTATAATAAATTAAATTAAAATAACAATAATATTATTAAAATTATAAATATTAAATAAATCTAACCCTTTTAAATTCTTTTAAGACTATAAACTATAAAACAACTAAAATAAAATAAATAATACATAAAAATATAATTTAATAATTTTTAATTATTTTAAAGTTTTTATTATTGAAATATATAAATTTAATGACATTTAGTATGTAACACCCCTATTTGTTTAGCCTGGTTTATTTTACTATTAGGTGACCGATGTCATTCCAGGACAATTAAAGGATTAGAACCACACTTAAGACAACTAGATAAGCCTAAATACAAATAATTAGTAGTTGTCAATTAGTTAACTATAAATAAGAAAAACAGAATATAAGAAGTTAAATGAGCCAAGAGTCACAGCGATGGGTGACCTTCTCGGGAAGGACTGCAAGGTCGATTTAAACTCAAATTTCGAACTGTTAAATGTGACGCTGCGGTCCTTAGAACTATTGCGAACACAGTGAAAAGAGAAAATCACAAAAAGGAATTGTTAAGCCAGTTAAATAATTAGGTCAGGGATCCGGAAGAAATATCGAATTATCTGCAAACCGGATCGAACCGGCGAAGGGCAATTTGGTCAATTGACCCCAAGAGCTGATTCCTGACCTAGCTATCAAATAAAATTGGGGAAAAGAAAATTTTGAAATCGAGAATTAAATTAAAGAACTAATGGAAAAAATAAATAGAAAAAAAAAGAAAAAAGGAAAAGTGAAAAGTGATGACATCATGCATGATGCAATAAATATTATAATTAAAATTTAATTAATTTAATTTATCCTCTCTCTCATCTCTCTCTTTGTTTTCTTTTTCACCATGAAAGCTTCCATCAAGCTTTCTTAAACCCTTATTCTAGCCATAAATTCTATAGTTCCCTTAATAAAACCTTGCTAACTCAAGTAGAAAAGAAGATTGAGGAAGAAAGAAAAAAGAAAGGAAGAGGTTTGAAGGGAAAGAAATTTTCTACACTAAGGTTAGTAAACTAAACTTAACTTAATTTTCTAGTTGAATTAATGGTGATTATAGTTGAATGAACTTAGGATTATGCTTAAAATGAAACAAAAATAATTGTTGGAGGACTAAATGTAAATTCGGCCAGTAGTAAGTTAAGGTTTAAAATGAGTAAATTTGATGTATTTGAAGGTTTGTTTAAGTTGAATGATGTATGTAAGCTATGGATTGGTGATTGGAATGTATTAAATTTGAAGTGTATGAAAATTAGGGTTTGGCACCTAGGGTTTTGGGAGGAAAAATGTGAGAATTTGTTAAATGATGTGTTTGACCTTATTGGAGTTGAGAAATGGTCATTTGTGACCAATTGAGGTGTGTTGGAAGTGTTAGAATTAAGTTTAAATTCGGAGTGATTGGGGTCATGCTGCGGGCAGCAAGACCAAGGTCCCTTTTAGGGACCAAAACTGAAAATTTACAAGCCCAATTGGTGTGAGGCCAATTGGGAATGAAACTAGATACAAAATGACACATTTTTCATTTGGGAATCATGCCCAAAAAGTGACCAAAACCTAGTGAACAATTTGACCAAATCCGGACTTAGGTAATCTGACCTATACAAAAATGACTAAATGAACAGTATTTGTTCATTTGGCGATAACTTGGGCTAGGCAGGTCTAAATGACCTAAAATTTTACTAGTAGAAAGTTGAGATATAGACCTAAAACTTTTATGAAGAACACAAACTCAAATTATGCCCTTAACAAAGTCATTTAGCCACCCAAAATTGGTGACCTAAAGCGCGAACCAGAATTTGCCCAGAAATGCAGGTAAGTCCAATCCGGCAGCCATGATTCAAATGGCTATAGCTTGAGCTACAAAGCACGAAATGGAGTGATTCAAAAAGGAGAATAAATTTAAGACAATAAGGAACAATTTCTATGAAGAAAACTTAGCCAAATTCAAAAAGCAAAATGACCAATGGAATAGTGCAACATAAGACACCAAAACTGAAAATTTGCAAATTTGCCTAAAAGACTTAGAATTTGAGTAAACAACCAAAACCAACAAATTTAGCAACCAAATTGTGGTATGTAGGTGAAATTAGAATTCCCATACCTATTAAGCCTTAGAAAGTCAACAAATTGACTTGAATAGTATAGTGAATAGTAACCCCGAAACACAAATTTTAAAGAACGTCAATTTTAGCATATTAAAGCTAGGTATAAGTAAATTCGAATTTATTTTTGGTTTTATGATAAGTTATGATACTTAAACAACTTTGTGGCTGTGTGTTTCAGTGGAAAAGAATACCGGGAAAGAACACGAGGGATCGAGTCAAGGCCAAAAGGCGGCTCGTATAAGGTTTGTGCACAACATCAATATGCTTTAAAATTTATTTACAAAGTGCATGAAATGTGTATTATGCTTTTGCTTTGAATTGTTGAAAGTTTATTTGTGTATATTTGAAATGGCAATAAATATTTAGTAAATTGTTAAGATAAGTTTTGAAACCACAGTGTCATGATCATATATTTGAACACCTCACTAGCATGACTAGTGGGGAAAATAAGTTTCGAATTTTGATTCATTCTCTGGCCGAAGTGTTGAGGTGTGTGCCAGTAGAAGAAGAAAAAGAATGGGTTTCCATATATTTGAGCTAGCAAGCCTTGTGATGTGACTTCTCCTTAGCCTCTGGCTATTAAGATTATATTTGTTTCGAATGGCATGATATAACTGTGTGTTTTTATGAAATTTGTTTTGAGACTTTTGCAATGAAATTGTTTGGATTAAATGTATATAAATCATGTTTTGTATTTATTTCTCATATTCAGTTTAATTTTTGAATAAATATGATTTAAATTCCGCATAAAAATTATTTTTAGCATGTTGTGCACCAATGAGTCCTAGTACTCAGTGATGGCTGTTATTGTTGTCGCAGATATAGAGACTAGAGGAGCAGCAGAGTGAGCTGCTGAGGATTGGGGAGCTAACTACTCTGAAGTTTATCAGGTATATTTTATACCCTGATTGTAAAAATCATTTTGATTTATGTAAATGTATGTAAATATATGGACATGTAAAACTGGTTATGAGCAGTTGTATAAAGCTTGTAATAAATTTTGATTTGGATTTTTCCTAATGTAAATTTTTGGAATGATGTATATAAATTGTTTCATCTTTATTGAAATATGAAAGGAAATATTTTGTTTTAATTTGAATGAAATTGAATTATAGTATTGTGATGATGTTGAATTTTGGAAATTGAGAAATGATGTTGAAATTAGTTGGGATGGATGTTGAATTGATGAAGTTGTTGAGAAAAATCTTTGGAAGTGCTTTTTACAGGTATTTGAAGAACTGTTTTCTCAAAATACAGATGACACTCTGCCGAAATTTTTATGAAATTTGTGGAAAAATAAAATAGAATAAAAATTTTGACTAGTTTAAACTCTAATTAAATGTTTTAATACCTATTAGAAAATGCTCACCACTTATAAAAAAGTAAGAAAATTGTTTTAAAATCCCTTGTAAGGTACTTAATGAGTTATCGATAGGTGAAGTTCAGTAGTTCATTAGATTTTCTACGGGATTATGTTATGCCTTACAGAGGGGTAAGGTGTGACATAGTTAATATATTTAAGATAATATTAATTCAATAAAAATTTAAAATGTCAAAAAAACCAATAATTGAAGTCAATTACACCTAAAAAATTATTAAATAAACTCTTAGCATCAACTTTTATTAAGAGATATGTTGTTCTGATAAGTTGTTTTGAGAAATATTTGTTATTCTAGTGGAATGATAAGTCATAAAAGCTAGGCAAAAGCTCTTTCAGCATTGAAATACCAAAGTCGTAAAATTAAAATTAGTCAAATAATTCATATACCTTTGGTTATCCTCAAACATGTTAAGTAAGGGGATCATGTATAAAGAATAATGCTAATAGAGTTTTTTAGAATATGCTCGATTAATAAAGATACCAGACAACTATTGTATAAGTAATTCCTAAAAAATTATGAATTAAACAAGTATGATTAATTGTATTCCTAACAAAAAGTAAAGCAAGTAATACACTATGTAAATGCAGCGAATTCGATAGAGGGTGAGAGGGTACTACTTAAGATTGTTCTTGATCCATATAAAAAGTTTGGAATCATTTGATGATCTACTAGTAATAAAAGGTGTCCAATGCTCAACATTCAAAGAAAATTTTGGAGAAATCTAATTCATGCGAAAATAATGGTAGGACAACATATTTAGAAGCAAATATTTTTATCTAGCATATCACTATTGCACACGAAAAAATAAAGGATACACATTCCACTTCAAAAGAAAGCAATTCCCAATTTGTTTATACTTTACAATGACAATGAACAAAGTCAAAAACAAATAATATTAAATATTAGTGTATACTTGTCATATGATGTTTTCTCCCATCGATAGCTATATGTAACAGTAGCACTATAAAATACGAATATCGATATTAATCACAAAACTTCTTATCAAGTCAAATAATATATATATACATGAAAAAAAATAAAGGATACACATTCCACTTCAATAGAAAGCAATTCCCAATTTGCTTATACTTTACAATGACAATGAACAAAGTCAAAAACACTAATATTAAATATTAGTGTATATTTGTTATATGATGTTTTCTTCCATCGATAGCTATATGTAACAGTAGCACTATAACACACGAGTATCGATATTAATCACAAAAGTTCTTATCAAGTCAAATAATATATATATATATATATATATATATATATATATATATATATATATATATATATATATATATATAAAGAATTTGATATACAAGAAAGTCTTACTCCTGTAAAGATAATTAAAAAAAAATAAAAATTATATTCATATACATTCAAAATATTTGGCATTTACATTAACATAATAATAACTAATATAATGATTTGAATGCTACAATGAACCTGTATTTTGAAACAAATTGGTTTATTATAATAATGTCATAAAAGAAATTGGAAAACACTATAAAGTTGAATGTGGCATTATTTTATTTTATATTGTTTCTAATATTATATCAATTGTCCTCTCAAATTTTTAATAATGAAAAATTTTATAATATTATGTATTATGTGAAAAAAAATATACATACAAAAATTAAATAATGATTATATATAATGAATATAAATACCATGCAGCATACGTTAAATAAAAAAAATTAGTGCTTATGAAAATTTAACTAAATTTATTTTAGGTTAAATTACAAATTAGTCATAGAGATATGTCAAAAACCCCACTTTTTAATGAATAAAAATTTGATCGTGAATTCCGATAACAAATCAGTCCATGCCATCCAAATCAATCATTAGCTCCACAAATTCCATTAACTTCTTTTCATTTCAAAACAATTTAATCCTTGAATTTTATTTTACTAATATCTAAATTTTATATTAATATAATTATTTATTTTATATTTAAATAATTATTAAAAATATTTAAAAATAAACTTGAGTTGATAAAAAAGTATATTTTAAAATTTAACTTATTTAATATATAATTATTAGAAAGTATATTTAAAAATAAGCTCATTGAAATTATGATTATAGTAGGTTTTGCTATTGAGGGATCTACTAACGCAATTGCAACCCTCCAATTGTTAGTTAAAAGGCAAGTATTTGTTTTCTCTCCCCTTTTTTATAGTGTTTACAAAACAAAATTTGCCTGTTAATTAAATTCTTTTTTTTTAGTATCCAATTGGTTTAGATTATTTGAATTTAAGAAAATATATCTTGCATTTTGGTTCTATAATAGGGATGACAACGAGTACGGTACCCATGAAAAATCACCATACCATTGAAGGAGCGGAAGCGTGAAAAACAGAAGTTTATACCATTGAATTCAAAAATTTTTCACCTAGGGTCATATGCATCATGTAAGATTTATTTTTATCTATTTGATTTCAATGATAAACAATATATTAAAACTCTTTTAATATGTTTTTGGATCTGTATTTGCCAGTTAAGATTTTTAAATTAATCAAATTAATTTTATAACCCTAGATTAAATCAATAACCAACACACTAACCTCTTGATGCCTTTGCAGTGTATTTGCGCCTTTGAGATCGTCTTGAGGACACGGATGTTGTCCTCTAGGTTGTCCAAACCAAGAGTCAAAACTTACCCCTCCGTAATGCATAACATGATCCCGTAGAATACTTAATGAACTACCGAACTTCACCTACCGATAACTCATTAAGTATCCTACAAGGGATTTTAAAACAATTTTCTTACATTTTGGAAGTGGTAAGCATTTGGTAGGAATTAAAAACCATTTATTCAAAGTTTAAATGCTAGAAAAAAATTTTGTCCATTTAAATTTTGCCGCAAATTTTATAAAAATTTTGACAGAGTTCTGTTTGTAATTGGAGAAAACAGTTCTTCAAATACCTGAGAAAAACACTTCCAAAAATTTTTCACAACTCCCAGCCTCCAATAAATCTCAATCATCTCAATTCAAATCACTTCAAAGTAATTCCACAATACAAATCAAAATTCATCATCTCAAAATATTTAATACTTCATTCACGAGGCATAAGACATGAAATTCACATGTACAAATATTAAATTTACAGAAGGAAATCCAAAATAATATTATTACAATTTATTTACAACTGCTCAACTTTATATTGATACATACAATATTTCCATATTTACATCAAAATTATCTACAAGGGTATAAAATAATACCCGTACAAAATGATCGATGTGGTCCACAATTCGATAGCAGCTCACTCTGCTGCTTTCTCCTTGCTCTTATCTGCGACAGCAAAATGAGCTATCGCTGAGTATAAAAATACTCAGTGGTGCACAATAAAAATTTAAAATGCAATAAATAAATCATTCATTAATGAAACACCATTTAAATAATTCTCAATCATATTTCACAAATATCAAAACTCATAACAACTCCATTTAGTCAAATAATTCATTAATCACAGTGTTGCCAAAATCATATACACAACTTAAGCCATGACACAAAATTTCCGATCAATGCCGTGTTGTACACCACGACAAAGCAATCTCAACCCCATTAATCGAAATCAATGAGGGAGGTGGCTAGCTAGCTAATGAGTACTCATCCGATCTCAACCTCAGCGGCAACCAGAGGGAGGAAAATAAGCGATCTCAACCCCATAAATGGAGGAGGAATAATGTGATCTTTGTCATGCTAAGTGTGAACATAAAATCAATTCAAAACAATTTATTCAAACAATTTATGAGAAATCGATCAATTTCCAAAGTCACATTTACGATTATAAAATGGCAACACGATTACATAATTAATCAAAGAAGTCAAATTTTTGAGATTAAAATATTTAAATAATTATTATTGTGCACAAACTGGTGAGTCGCCTTTAGGCCTTGACTCGATCTCTTTGAGTTTCCAAGTCTTTTTCAGCTGAAACACACAGTTTCGATGTTTCAGTACCATAACAACATAACTCCAAAAATAAATTTCACTTCATTTTTACTAGTTCTATTGCATTAAATTCGACGTTCTCGAAGTTTTTGTGTTTCGGGTTACTATTCACTACACTATTCAAGTCAAATTGTTGACTTTTTAAGGCTTAATAGGTATGGGAACTCCAACTTCACCCACATACCACATTTTGGTCATTAAATTTATTGGTTTTGGTCATTTTCTCAAAGCTTAAGTCCTTTTGTCCAAATTGTCAAATTTTCAGTTTTGGTGCTCCAAGTTGCACTGTTCCATTGGTTAATCTACTGTTGGAATTTGACAAACCTTTCTTCATAGAAAATGTTCCTTATTGTCTTAAGTTTATTCTCATTTTTGGATCACCTCAATTGTAGTTTTGTAGCTCAAGTTATGGCCATTTGAACTAGGGCTGCCGGATTGAAAACAACCCAGATTTTCTGGGTAAATTTGGTGCTGGCAGATTTGAGTCACCAACTTTGGGTGGCCAAATGACTTAGTTGCTGGCAGAATTTGGACTTGTGTTCTTCATGAACGTTTTAGGTCTATATCTCATCTAACCACTGGTAAAATTTCAGGTCATTTTGACCTGCCTAGCTCGAGTTATGACCAAATGAACAAACATTCATTTGGTCGGTTTATCTGATGTTAGCCTACTCTTATTCAACTTTGGTCAATTGGTTCACTAAGTTTTGGTCACTTTTTGGGCATGGTTCCTAAATGAAAATTGTGTCATTTTATGTCTATTTTCATCCCCAATTGGTACCATATCAATTGGTCTTGTAAAATTTCAGTTTTGATCCTTCAAAGTTGACTTGGTCATGCTGCCAGCAGCATGACCATTTACCCTCCGAATTTGGCTTCACTTCCAACAATTCAAACACAACTCATTTGGTCACAATTGACCATTTTTCACTTCACAATAGGTCAAACATGCCATTTACTCATTTCTTGCATTTTTGGTTCATAAACCCTAAGTCCCAAAACCCTAACTCACTTAATTGTTACAATTAATCACATTTATGCATTTCCATCTTACTACCATACTCATGTAAGTTTACTAACACCTTTAATTCATTCTAAACACATCAAACCATACAAAATCATACTCCCCTTCAACAAGCTGAAATTTCAGTTTGGTCCTCCCCATATTTGTTTTCATTTCATTAGTTCCAAGCTCATTTCAACAACCAATTAGGCATTTAAAATGGAAAAATGACAAGTTAACATACTAACCTCAACTTAAACACCAAATCTTCAATTGTTCTCCTTGTTTCTTCTTTCTTTTTTGTTCTTAAATTGAGATTGCAAGCTCTAGTAAGGTTTTTAGGGGATTTATTAAGGTTGAGTAGAGGAATTAAAGCTTAAGTGCAAGCTTTAATGGAGGGTTAGCAATTGTGAAATGAAGAAGAGAGTGAGGCGGCACCAAGGAGAAGAAGAAGAGATTTTTCTATTTTTTTTTCTTTTGTTTTCTTTTATCAATTTTGCTTATGGAAGAACACAAAATCTAATTTAATAAATATTTAATTAATTTAGTTATGGCATCATGCATGAGGTCATGCATGATGTAATCACCTTTTTACTTTTTGATTTTCCTCTCTTTTTTTTATTTTTTTCTATTAGTTCTTTAATTTAATTCTCGATTCCGAAATTTTCTTTTCTCCGATTTTATTTGTGATTAGGTCGAGTCAACTCTGGGTCAATTGACCAAATTGCCTCGTAGGTTCATCCGGTTTGCAAATAATTCCATATTTCTTACGGCTCCACGACCTAATTATTTGGTAGCTTAACAGTTCTTTTTCGTGATTTTCTCTTTTCCACTGTGTTCATAAGGGTCCTAAGGACGGCAGCGTCACATTTTACGGTTCGAAATTTGAGTTTAAAATGACTTCACAGTCGTTCTTGAGGAGGTCACCCATCGCTGTTACTCTCGGCTCGTTTAACTTCTTATGTTCTGTTTTTCTTATTTGTACTTAACTAATTAAACATTACTAATTATTTGTGTTTATGTTTTCTCTAGTTGTCTTAAGTATGATTCTAATCCTCTTAATTGTTCAGACCGACACCGGTCAGACGATGAAATATACCAGGCTATACAAATAGGGGTGTTACACCAAGAACACCTATGGCAGCCCTTGAACAGCTTCTAAAACTTTTTCTATTAATTAGAAAATCAAGTTCTGCCTTTTAAGAGATTAAAGATGTAAACAGGACACTAGAAACAATTTCTAGTATTTTTAATTCAAGAGATTGATGGCTAATCTCTTTGAATTGATGAGAGATGAAGAAGAATAGATGGAGAGCCTCAAAATGGCATGACAAAGGAGGAGTAGCTGCTGGTTGTATTTTTTCTCTTCATAACAACACTTATATAGCTAGGTTAACACATTAAACCCTTGCCACATGTCACCCTCTGATTGGTTGTAGGTTTAATTGACCCAATCACATTGTGCTAAGTGTCAAACCTATATTTAATCTTAATTTTAATCATCTTACATGATTAAAAGACATTTGGTAAGTTTATGTGTAATGCCATATGTCACCATCTTATGGTGCCACATGTCACCAAGTGAAATGACCAAAATGCCCTTATGTCTTAATTTTGAGTTCTTAACCCAAAATAATTATTTCTCTTCTTCTAATCAATTTATATCAAATATAAATCAATTAATTAATCTCTATTAATTAATTTCTCATTAATTAAATTCATATTTAAACACTTTAAATATAAATTTAACTTACACTATACATCCAATAATCTAGATTTGGCTTCAAGTCATGCTAAGGACTTTGCAATCTAATTGCAAACCAAACCTATTTAATTAATTAAATCATATTTAATTAGGTGATAACTTGTGTATGTGTGTGACTTACTAGGCTCATCACTAATTGGCAATGAGATATAATATCAACTCTTAATATCATCAGAACTCTTTCTTACCATAAATGATTTCTCTAAATCATTTTATGCACCTCATAGACCATGGTTAACACCTAGCATAGCATGCCATGGCCACCCAATTAGTAATAAGGTTTACCTTAAATGAACCTATAATCATATGTTACCATGCCTTTGGAATCTCTCTGTTACAAAATCCCAACTCAAATTTGAGTCATGGTTTATGTCAAACTCCATTTGCTATGAATATTATGTTCTCTTTTAATTGAGTTCTTGATTAAAAGATTTTCTCATCGAAACTCTTTTACGATTAAATCTATCTGTCTGGCAGAACTTTAAACATCAAGAATAATTAAATGAACATAGGATTTTATCTCTATTTACTTAGAGGAACAGATTCCATCTTGATCAACACCTACCTCCATATATAACTAATAGGAGCCAACACATGCCCATATACCCATACACAGTACAAGTATGAAAGTAGTATCAAACTCAAACTACCTATATACAAGATAGCTATGCTATCTCAGGTCTAAAGATTATATGCACTGATGTGATTTATGACAAAACATTGACAAGAGTAAACTCCATGTGCTTGTCATAAGTGTAAATGGTTCGGCCTACTTATCATTTATAAGTGCCTATCATGTTTGTTATATGGCATGAGACTCACCATTCCATCTTATATATATCTCATATAAATAATTGGGAACAAACATGAATACAATCTTTCTGGATAAGTCATGTCCTTATTATGAAGTATCCTCGATTGTGAACCTATTTATGATACTTTGTACTAGAAATACTGTCACTCATATTCTTAACAACTTAAGAATAGAATTTCTAACAAAATATCAATGGACCTTTTCTATCACACATAAATATCTTATGTAAACGGAAAAGTGGAAATGCCTTTTATTAATAAAAACATGTACAAGATACATACTAAATGATATGCTCTAGGGCATACTACTAACAATCTCCCACTAGCACTAGAGCCATTCATTACAATACCTTAGACCCATCTTCTCAAGATGTCGGTCTAGCTGAGTCTGTGACATAGGCTTAGTGAATGGATCAACTGGATTTTCAGCTGATGCTATTTTCTACATGGCTGTATCGCCTTGCCCAACTATTTTTCTAATAATGTGATAGTGTCTTTCTATGTGTTTGGATTTCTAGTGAGACTGAGATTTCTTATATCCAAACAGCTTCCTTTGTAGCATCTAATGCAGCAATATACTTAGCCTCGGTAGTGGAATCTGCAGTCATGCTCTGTTTGGAACTCTTCCAACTGACTGCACCTCCATTACAAATGAACACATATCCAGAGGTAGACTTTCTATCATTGATATCTGATTGGAAATCTGAATATATTTTCAAAATTTGATCATATTCCAAAACAGATTAAAATTTATTCTCAACTACCAAACTTGATTATTACTACAAAAATAAAAAAAAATTGAACCCATCTAATTTTATATATATTTTTATATATTGTAATCAATAATTTAAATAAAAAAAATTAATAATAATTTATATTTTAAAATTTTAATAATTCTATAAAATATTTAGATTCTATTTTATTGAAAATATAAAATATAAATGCAACGACCTTAACTTGGGGCTGTTACAGGCGCTGCGGATCGGGTCAGCTTAAAGCTGCCAGAACCTGTAGTAAGCCTAAAGCCTGTAAAAATTCACATATTCCTGTACCTCACCATCTAAGCATACTTTAAACCATTACACTTTAGTCTTTTCATCCATACATAAACGTCTTTAACATAAAAATAGTTTATAATTTGATCCTTAACATTCATAAGTTTTAAAGTGTAATGGTTCAATATATGTAACACCCCTTACCCGATCTATAGTGTTGCCAAGCAAGAAATGCTAGGTTCTGTATCGAAGCACCTTAACTTATCTTACTTTATTTATTATTACTTTTATTTCCTTTTATTATTTAAATTCGATTTTTTAAATGGAGAAATTGATTAAGTTTCCCCTATTTTATGGACATTTGGCAAGTTATACTATTTACCTATTTAGAACAAGTTCATATATTAATTTGACATTTTCCATCATCATCTCAATATCTCGAAATTAAAATTGTGACACCCCTTACCCGTCTACAGTGTAGCCGACCAAGATATGTCACACAGTGTGCCGGAACACCAGATCTTAACTCATTGATATTTATCATTCCAAAATTTATTTATTTATAGGTCACTAAATGAAACTTATGAAATTGATATCAATTACATCATTTATTGAAAATTTAAATTTATTTGAGGTTCTAAAGATTTTTCAGAAAATTTGACAGAGTGCCTGCTAAAAATGGAGAAAACAGTTCTTCGAAACCTATGAAAAACACTTCCAAATATTTTTCCAATCATACTCAGCTCCAAATAATCACTATCATCTCACATTTCTCAACAATTTTCATTCATTCAATCCATATCATATATAATTCAATCTGAACTCAAGTTTATGAAGACAATACCTAATTTAATTAATTTACAATACAAAATGATGCAAGTGATTATAATTTACATGATAACATAAAGACCTAAATAAAAAATACAATTTACAAAAATACAAAAGAGACAAAAATACAAAAGAGAATCCTAGTGCCCTACCAAAATACACTACAGATGAGAGGTGATCTGAACAGCGGATCGACTCTCACCTAGTCACAGGATCTACTGGGCTCACGCTCCATATCTCCTGTACCTACGCATGGCAAAAACAATGCAAAAACAAAAGCAATACTACTTAGTGGTGCCAATAATAAAACAAAAATAACTAAAATGAAATAAACATGCAGAGTGTATGCTGACATTTTATGCAGACTGAGTTGCTGGCAATTATTTGCGATGTCGATACTTTTAAGTTAATCATTTAATTAAAATTTGGTAAGATTTATTTTGATTGCCCAGGTAATCTATACTAGTCGACTGGACTGGATAAATAGGTAAACTGGCACTAGGTACCAAGTACCTCGGGCTATCATACCATTGGTCACAATGTGTCTCCCGGTGTGCAATAGAACAGCTAATAAGCTGTAATAATTATTAGGCATGAAACCAAGTATAGTAATCTCGATCAAAATAGCCAAAGGCTATTATATCATAGAATGGCACGAAAGGCGACAAAACACAGAATGGCATGAAGCCATATGCAGTACTGCTAACAAAACCTTATTGGCATGCCAACCTATCCGAACCAAGCTTACTAGGTTTACTACGGCATATTATAAAGCTCTTAGTTGAATATTTGTGTTTAACATGTAAGGTTACTATTCATTTTACAATTCAAGTCAAAATATTGACTTTCTCATACATAATAGTTACATGAGTTCTAACCACATGAAATTACCACATTTTAGTTCACAAAAGTATTGGTATTGGTTGCCAATCAATACTTAAAACCCATAGGAAATAAATCAAAATTTTTAGTTTTGGATGCTAGACTTCACTGTTCTATTAGGTAATTATACAATGAGAATTTTGCTAAATGTTCTTAATCAAAGTTATTCCTTTATATGTCTTCTTTAATTCCCTTTTTGAATCACTCCATTTAGAGTTTTCTAGTTCAAGTTATGCTAATTTCTTTAAGGCTGGCCGGATTGGTATCTACCCAGAATTTCTAGGCAGAAATGGTTCTAGCAATTTTGATACCCTGACTTTGGTTAACAATTCAGATGGGTTATGGTCAGAATTTGGTTTGGAGTTCTTCATGAAAGTTGTTCTAAATTGTCTAAGCTTTTAATTGATATAAATTTCAGGTCAATTTGAATTTTCTACTATGAGTTATGACCATTTGAACAAATACTATTCATTTGGTCATTTTCCAGGGACAGCATGTTAGTCATCGGGATTAGGGTAGTTTTTAGGTCAACTTGGGTTGGTTTTCTGGGCAGGGTTTCTTCACCAAAGTTGTGCCATTATGTGTCTAGTTTCATGTCCAATTAGCCTTACACCAATTGAACCTACATCTTTCAAGTTATAGCTACCCAAACTTGGTGGATTCACATCTAGCCCTGCAGGTTACCTAAGGGAGCATACCTAACCTTAATTCCATTGTCATAAATCACTTCAATTCCTTATCAAATATAGCCAAATGGTCACTAATTGACCATTACAATGTTCACATACCATTACATGAGAAAACCCTAATTTTGCTCAAGTCCCCAAGTTTTCAAGTTCCATTCATGCATTAAACTTACACTTAAATGTTCAATTACTCAACTCATGTCAAGGGCAGCTCACATACTACTTTGTTTCAAGGAAATTCATCAAATCCTAACCATCCCTAAGCTTCCGAAATTATAGGGATACATACACATAAATTTTATTCTATTTTTCTTACAATTTCAACTTATCTCATGTCCTTAAACATGAATTGAGTGAGAGAGAGAAGAAATTGGACACTAACCTTGAATGGAGTCAATTCCAAGCTTGTAAAAACTCCTCTTTTCTACTTCTTTTGGCTCCCAAAATCTTCAGCAAGATGAAATATTAAGGTTTTATGTTAGAAACTTAGGGTTTTGTTGAAAGAAAACTAAGGAAATGAAGCTTTGGTAACCATGAAAATGGAGGAGAGAGAGAGTGGAATAAGGTTCGGCCAAAGAAGGGATGAGGATGGCTTATAGCTTTTCCCAATTTCGACTTCTTCTTCTTCTTTTTAATGTATTATAAATGATTTTGTTGAATTTTGATTGGCCAAAACGTTTTTAATGACCTCATGCTTACTTAATAAATCAATTTATCTTTATTCTTTTTTTTTCTTTACTACTTACTTTTAATTTCATTTTTTAGCAATGTTTATTCATATTTGATATCATATAATTTATGTACTTAATTGGACATGTTGGTCAAAAATCATCTCTGAAGACGAAATGATCAAAATGCCCTCCGTTTGGCTTAATAAGCTAAAATTGTGTGTACCGATTGATTGAATTTTCCTTGTGTTTTCTTAGCATTTTATTGTCATTGAAACCCCAATAATCCTTCCCTGAAATCCCAAAAATTATTTCATGGAGTTTTCCTAGGGTTTAGGGTTGCTAACGGCCTTCACCGTTACTTCCCATTAGGGTCACTCATTGCTGGGGCTACGGCTCATTTAACCTTAGAACATTTCATTTCTAAAAATTTTCCTTAATTTTTCTTATCATTATTTGCTTTATTTATAACTTCTCACTCTAGTCTAATTATGATTCCAAATATTCTAGCTGCCCGGACCGACATTTGTCATCGGAATAGTAGAACGTACGGATTAGCTAAAGTGAGGATGTTACAAAAATCTCATTCATATTCAATTCCATAAAATTTGCATATTCATCCATATCAATTTCAAACTCTCATCATACATGAAATTTACAAATTTATTAATTTACATCCTATACAAATTTAATTATACAAATTCATAATTTACATATCAAAATTAATGAATATTTACAATGTACAAAATTACCGCTATGTAGTGCAGTGGACAAAATGCACTGCGTGAGGAGGATTCATTATCTGACACTGATGCAGATCTGATCCAACAATCCCAGTCAGATGTCTATTGGGCCTTATCCTTATCTCTAGTACCCATGAGAGGAAAAAAATCAACGCGCTAAGCATAACGCTTAGTGGTGCAATAATAAAATTAAATTAAATTAAATAAAAATAAAAATAATGAATGCATATTGTATTTTCATAGGAGATGCATTTTTTATTAATATTTGACTTATACTTATTTTGTTAATTCATTCATTCATTTATTTATTAATTAATTTTCAACATTTAATTTCAATGCCCAAGTAACCTACGACAGACTTATTGTAACACCCCTAAGTTCGGTAGTGCGTTCTACTGCTCCGGTGACCAGTGCTGTCCGGACAGCTAGGATGTCTAGAACAGTACTTCAATATGAGTGAGGAGGCATAAAATAATAAAATACAAGAAAAGAAAATACAAGAAAAACCAAGGAAAAATCATAGCAAAGAAATGTAACCGAGTAAGTGAGCCGGGAAACCTAGCGATGGGTGACCGCACCGGGAGGTCACGGCGTGGACCGTTGACTAATACTGAATTGCGGGAACCCTGGAAAACATTTTAGGACTTAAATAGACCCTTATTGAAGAATAAATATCATTAGAAAGATCAAAGAAAAATTATATAATTAGTACAAAGAAAAGTGAGAAATCGAAAAAGCAGGACAAAATACGGTGTTACGAAAAATCGGAAAGCCACGAGCAGGGCATTATGGTCATTTGACATCCCGAATTGTCTTTTGACCTAAATGTCCATTAAAAATAAATAGTATTACACTTAGAAAATGAAATGAAAAATTAATTTGGTGGTACCTAAAATAAATAGTGGAAATAATGGGTTAAATGTGGATTAATTGAAAAATTAACTTATAAAATGTTTTAATTTTAGTTAGTGGACCACTATAGGATTTATTAAACATGAAATA
Source organism: Hevea brasiliensis (assembly GCF_030052815.1). Lineage (NCBI taxonomy): Eukaryota > Viridiplantae > Streptophyta > Magnoliopsida > Malpighiales > Euphorbiaceae > Hevea > Hevea brasiliensis. The sequence goes on from NC_079494.1 coordinate 57,699,070, forward strand.
TGGCTGAAGTGGTCCACTAACCACCTGAAATCCCATCTTCCTCAAAACCTCCCAACATTGCCGAATTGATGAACCTTTGAAAACCTCCATTAACGTTTTCTTTGAGCTTGATCCATCCTCCATTTTCAACTCCAAGCTCTTAGGTCCTTTCATGAAAAATGGTCTACACACCACAAGGAAGATATTGATACCAATTTTGGGAAGTTTGGTGAAGGTTTAGCAAGTTACAAATAAAGGAAAGTTTGTATTTTTGAGAAATCCTTTGTTAAAGTTTATGTTCATGTTATGGGTGTTAGTTTGGTGAAGGAAAATTTTGAGTTTGAAGGGTTATTGTTGTTGTCATTTTGGACAGCCATGGTCACGTTTTTGATGAGGAAATTGTGCATATAATTGTTGAGAAATAATGTTGTTCATGGTGAGTTAGTAACCTAGTGATTTAATGCATGTATATATGGTGAATTATGCACTTTGATGGGAATTAGCATATGGTATGGCAATGTGATGTTGATGAGTGATTTGTGGCAGCTTGTGGACACTTGAGAAATGGTGTATATTGAAGGAAGTGTGGGCAGCATATTGACCTAGAAGGATGGATGTTATGTATGTAAATTAATGTTGTAAAGTGTATGTAAAGTTTGTAATGTTTAGGTGTATTTGTAATGGTACTTAGAATTATAATTGTGAATGATATTTGGTGTGTTAAGGGTGATTGGAATCTGCCCAAAATAATGCAAATGTAATGTAGAAAATGTTGTTGGTAATGTGCCAAAACAGTTTGGTAGGGTATGGAAGTGAACCTTGCAAAGGTAAGTGTGTGTTTGAAGTTTGGGTGTGTAATGCATAGTGAGGGCAGTGTATATTTTGGCCTATAACCTTGAATGTGTAACCTCAATTAGTATGAGACCAATTTGGGGTGAAACTAGGCACAAAATGTGCCAACTTTCATTGAGAAACCATGCCAAAATTCTGCTTGCAAGGTGACCTAAAAATTTGACCAATTCGGATTAGGTGCAATTAGGACCTGAAAAATGACCAATTGGGCAGCAGTGAGTGTTTAGGCCATAACTCACTCAAACCAGGTCCAATTGACCTGAAATTTTGACCAAGAATAGTTAAGACCCATACCTACAAGTCTTATGAAGACACCAAAGCCCAGAAATGACCATAAGCAAGTCAAACAACTTGCACAAGTTCGGGTCCAATATCTGGCCGAACGAGAATTGACCAATTTGACCTAAAATGGTACCACTTGACCAGCAATAGTGTAATGACCATAACTTGGTCTACTTAACTCGGATTGACCTGAAATTTTGTACCGCGTGCAATAAGACCTAGATCTACAAGTTTGTAGTTTCGACCGAGACCCGAAAACCAAGGGAACTAGATCGTCCAGTTAGGTCAAACCGGTGTTCGAATCCGACAATTTGCATTAAAATGCACTAAGCGAGAAATTACTTTGGTAAAACATACCAAACCTAAAACCCTATCGAGTGTGACATATTAACGACACTAAAACCTAATTTACCTAAAACGCATCGAGGGTCGGTATATTAGGTGATTAAGCGAATAATTGAGTTCAGTGCATTATTTACCAAACCCTATCGATAGAGATAGTTTAATTTAGTCTTGAAACACTTCAAATTGTGTTTCTCGATTAACAAGGACTCGAAAAGGGAAAGAAATACTGAGTCAAGACCAGGAGACAAATATCAGAGGTTTGTGCACAACAACTATTTCTTTTGAATTATTTTCAATGGAAATAAATATTGACTATTTGTATATCATTGTTTTAAATTGTGGAAATGTGTTTGATGGACACTTATTGATTGAAAAATATTGTGAATGGTTTGAAACTGTGAAAAACTATTTGAATGACATTGATGGATACTTATTGATTGAAAAGCATGTAAATGGTTTGAAACCACGGCTATCATGTATATTGATTGTATTCCTCTCTAGCTTGTCTAGTGGGATGAATTGAATTCCCTCTCTGCTGAAGTGTTGAGGTGTGTGCTGTTGAGGGCGAATAGAATGAGTACTCATATTTTTGCTAGCTAGCCATGTTATTCCTCATTAGTCATCGACTTTTGGGATGAATTGAATACCTCATTAGCCATCGGCTTTTGGGATGAATTGAATTATGGATCATGATTAAGCTGTGTGTGATTTATTGATATGTATTGTGAGATTGTGAAATGGATTTAAACTCTCATTGACATATCTTGTCTTTTGAATTCAAACTGATCGACTTATGGAAAATTATAGTGATATTGAGAAATGGAGTTTAAATTCTTGTTGACAATTATTGTCTTGAATTTAATTATGATTTTAAGTATCCACTATTTACATGACTTATGAATTGTGATTTAAATTGGATTTGGTTAATGTTGTGCACCTTGAGACATTGTCTCGTGATAGCTTTATTCTTTGTCGCGAGTAGAGACCGAAGCAGAGCGAGACTAAATTTGCATATACATCCGTGAGGATTACGGTATATTGAGTATACGCTTTTGCTTTTTGTACTTGTAATGTATGACTTTGTATGTACATATTGTTTTAGTTTTGGCGGTTGTAAATTAAATTGTACCTTGAAGTTGTAAATTAATTATGAGTGTTTTGGATTGTAAAAGTTGTATTATATTTCCTTATCTCAGACTTTGAAAAAAATTCTATGGAATTGTGTTGATAAATTGTTGTGTTGAGAAATGTATTGGAGTTGAGATTTGGAAAAAAATATTGAAGTGCTTTTTTACAGGTTTTCTGAAGAACTGTTTTGTCCAAAATACAGATGGCACTTTGCCAAAATTTTTACAGAAATTCCAAATAAACCAAATGAGTTAGTTATTTCACTTGATTCAGAAGTCTTTAACACTGTAAATAGTGCTCACTGCTTGTAAAAGAAGTAAGAAAAGTTTTTAAAATCCCTTGTAGTGTATTTAATGGGTTATCAGTAGACGGAGTTGGTAATTCATTAGGTATACTACGGGATCATGTTATGCCTTACAGAGGGGTAAGGTGTGACATGTTTTAGTGGTATCAGAGCAATGTTTTTAAATTCTGTTTTCACCTGTTATTTGAATGTTCTTTCTTCATAGTACAACTGCTCAATATCATTGTTTGATACATACAGTACATTACAGTATAAATATGCACTAACGAGAGTGAATATTCTTGTGTTATTGTTCAGGAAAGCTAAGATCCTCGCATTGAATATGGAAGAGGGTGATCGTTCGATCGATCGATCTATTGAGGTGAGTGCAAGGGATGCCCAGGCCTACAAAATGTTAGTGGTTCAAGACAGACCCTGCGATCTGCAGTTTCTGCTCGATTCGCTCTTGAGATGGCTGCAATATTCCAACAAATGGCTGGTAATGCACCTACTCAAGTCCCAATTCAGACACCCGTGGTACAACCACATTCTCCTACGAGACAGTATGATAAATTGATGAAGTATGGGGCTACAGAGTTCAAGGGGACAGTAGATCCTCTAGAAGCTGAACAGTGGTTAGAGAGGATGGATAGGGTGTTCAAGAAACTTCATTGTACATAGGAGCTCAGACTTGAATACTCGGTATCCTTACTACAAGGGGATGCTTATGGTGGTGGAAAACCATTCCCACGATGCAGTAGAACTGCGATCTTGACTGGAATGACTTCCTCGGGAATTCGGATAGAAATACATCCACGATGCCTATGTAGACCGAAGCGCAAGAATTCTTAAGTTTGAAACAGAGGCGATCGGTGGTGAGTATGAAAGAGAATTTTCCCGCCTTAGCCATTATGTAGTGAGTCTACTCTCTACCGGCGGGAGAGATGCAAGAGGTTTGGCGGCGAAGCCCGATGTCAGTACAAGTGCTCGGCTTCAAACACACTAACTTCTCTGAACTTGTTTCTCAAGCCCTAGAGTTGGAAAGAGTTGAGTTTGAGGCGCTCTGAGAAGAAGAGGTCGAGAAGGCAGAGAAAGAGGGAAAATCGATGATCGAGTTCGGTGGTCATCTTTGGAAAGAGGAAGAACTATGGGGACATGGCGGAGGTGGCAAGAAATGCGGTAGGGAAGACATTCGGGACAGAGACCTCCCTATCTGGTCGTGAGTGCCGAAGTTCCTACCCTCCCGCCAATGTGAAACTTGTGGAAAGAATCATGGTGGAATCTGTTACAAGGCTATTGGAGCTGTTATAATTGTGGAGGCAGGACACTTTGCCAAGGAGTGCACCGGAGTCGCGAGTTGGACCACCTCCTACTCTGAAGAAGGGTCGAGCCACTGTCACGAAGCTCACAACCACCTAGCGGAGGTAGAGGCGGGGGTAGAGGTAACCCGAGGCAGCCAAGGCACGATAAAACAATCGAGCAAGGCGATTGCTCGATCAGTCTATGCCATGAGACGAGAGAAGAGGCGAGACATCGATGTTGTGGTAGTACCTTCTCAACTTTTAACGAGAATGTATTTGTGCTATTTGATCCGGTTCTACCCATTCTTATGTGAGTGCTAGCATCATTGATTGCATTCTTTGTTCCATGTACAAAAATGGACTTTGAGGTACTAGTAACAAGTCCGCTAGGACGGGAGGTCGAGGTTAATAGAATGTATAGAGATTGTCCTTTGGTGATCCAAGGACACACTTTCTGTCGATCTCATTGAAATGCCCTTGAGATTATGATATCATCTTGGGCATGGATTGGTTAGCTAGGCATCATGCCATGATTGGTATGGGCGAAGAACAGTCACTTTTGGTCTCCTCGATGCTGATGATGTGGTGATACATGGGAGAGAGCGGCTATTGCCATCCAACATCATTTAATTGCACTAGCGGAAAAATGATCGAGAAAAGGGTGAAGCATACTTGGCACATGTGGTAGACACCCAAGTGGGAGTCGGCATTGAAGGACATCCCTACGATTACATGACTTTCGGATGTGTTTCTGATGAATTGCGGGATTACCTCGGAAGAGAAGTGCGATTTGAAATTAATGTTACGCTGGTGTGGATCCAATCTCCATAACGCCATATAGAATGGCACCAGTGAGTTGAAGGAGTTTAAGATACATTTACAAGAATTTCTTGATAAGGGCTTCATCCGCCCTAGTGTTTCACCTTGGGAGCACGGTGTTGTTTGTTAAGAAGAAGGATGGTACTCTCAAACATGTATAGACTACGAGCGGTTGAATAGGGTGACAATAAGAAGCAGATATCCATTGCCTCGCATTGATGATCTGTTCGATCAGTTGAAGGGTGCAGCAGTATTCTCCAAAATTGATTTACGATCTGGTTATCATCAGTTGAAGGTGCAAGAGCAGAGTATTCCAAAGACTGCTTTCAGAACTCGGTATGGCCACTATGAGTTTCTAGTAATGCCATTCGGGTTGACAAATGCTCCAGCTGCTTTTATGGATCTGATGAACACTATCTTCAGACCATCTCTTGATCAATTTGTGGTGGTGTTTATTGATGACATTTTGATATACTCGAGGAGTGCGGAGGAGCATGATAGACATCTGCGGATTATGCTGCAGACTTTAAGGAGAAAGCATTTGTAAGCCAAATTGTCGAAATGTGAATTTTGGTGAAGGAAATCTCCTTTTGGGACATGTTGTGTCATTTGAAGGGATCAAGGTAGATTCGATGGGTAGAAGCTATCCTTAATTGGAAACCGCCAGAACATCACGAGAAATTCGCGATTTTAGGCTTAGCTGGATATTAGCGTCGGTTTGTGTGGGGATTTTCTATGTTATCTTCTCCAGTGACCAAGCTGCCGGAAAGATGTAAAATTTGGTGGGTGATAAATGTCGTGAGTTTTAATGAGTTGAAGAGGTGCTTAACTAAAGCTCCAGTTCTCACTTTACCTACTCCGGGTAAAGAATACACAGTTTATAGTGATGCTTCTCACAATGGGTTAGGCTGTGTACTGATGCAAGATCGGAATGTCATTGCTTATGCATCACGCCAGCTGAAACCGCATGAGAGGAACTACCCAACACATGATGCAGGTTAGCGGCTATTGTTTTTGCTCTGAAGATCTGGAGACACTATTTGTATGGGGAGAAATGCTACATTTACAGATCACAAGAGCTTGAAGTACTTAGGCACCGAAGGAATTGAATTTGAGGCGAGAGGAGATGGTTAGAACTCATTAAAGATTATGATTGCTTAATAGACTATCGGCCGGGGAAAGCAAATGTGGTGGTGGCGCCTTAAGTCGCAAGACTATGGCAAGTCTCGAGTTTCTCCTTTGTCCATGGTATATGAATTGAAAGCCTGACATGCGGTTTAGAGGTTGATGATGAGGACGACAGTAGTTGCATGGCATGTACGGCCGGTGTTGATTGATCGGTCGAATGGCTGCACGCAGTGATGAAAAATATCGGAAGGCTTGAAAGAAGTTCGGCAGGCAAGAAACACAATTCTCTGTGAGAGATGATGGTTTATTGCTACATCGAGCGAGTGTGCATTCCTAGTGATGTGGAATTGAGACAAACCATTTTGAAGGAAGCACATGAGTCTCCATTTGCTATGCACCACAGTGGAACTAAAATGTCTGAGAGAAGTGAAAGAGCATTACTAGTGGATGGGCATGAAAAGAGATATAGCTGAATTCGTTTCCAAATGCCTAACTTGTCGGCAAGTAAAGGCGAACATCAAGTTCGGTGGTTTGTTACATCCTTTGTCGATGCAGTGGAAATGGGAGCGAATAACTATGGATTTTGTTACGAGGACTTCCAAGGACACGAGTAGTCATGATGCGGTATGGGTTATAGTTGTGATTGACTAAGTCTGCTCACTTTCTGCCGATTCGGATGGACTATAGCACGGAAAGATTGGCGGATTGTACATATATGAGATTGTAAAATTGCATGGAGTGCGGTATCAATTGTGTCAGCGAGAGATCCTAGGTTCACTTCTAGATTAGGGTAGTCTTGAGAGCCCTAGGAACTAGATTGAACTTGACGACATTCCACCCACGCAGACGGATGGCGATCGAGAGGGTTATTCGGATATTGGAGGATATGCTACGGGCTTGTGTGATTGAATTTGAAGGTAATTGGGATACACACTTGCCTTTGATTGAGTTTGCTTATAACAACGACTACCAATCAAGCATAGGGATGCCTCCATATGAAGCTTTGTATGGCGAGAAAGTGTAGAACTCCCTTATGTTGGGATGAAGTAGGTGAAAGGAAAATGATTGGGCGAGAAATTGTTCGAGACAGAGGAAAAGATCAGTTAATCGAGAGATAGGCTCAAGGTGCATCGGACATGAGAAGTCCTATGTTGATCTGAAAGAAGAGATATTGAGTATGCGATGGGTGATAAGGTATTCCTCAAAGTTTCTCCTTGGAAGAGGATTATGAGATTTGGCGAGAAAGAAGCGAGTCCTCGTTTCATCGGACCATATGAAGTTACGGAAAGAGTGGGTCCCTTGGCATACCGGTTGGCATTACCTCGAGCTAGCAAGGATACAGTGTCTTCCATGTGTCCATGTTAAGGAGAGTCTGATCAGACCCATCTCATGTCTTTGTCGATTGAAGAGATTGAAGTAAATCCGGACCTCTCATATGAGGAAGAACCCATAAAAATTACGGCTTATGAGGTGAAGCAGTGAGAACAAGCAGATACACTGGTTAAAGTCTTTGTGGAACCATCATTCGAGGCGAGAAGCAACTTGGAGCGTGAAGAGGATATGAGAGGCAGTACCACAGCTCTTGAGAGACTAATGCGGGTAAAATTTGAGGCGAAATTTATTTAAGGGAGAATTGTAACACCCCTAAGTTCGGTAGTGCGTTCTCTTGCTCCGGTGACCAGTCTTTGTCAGGGACGGTAGGATATCTAGAACCGTACTTCAATATGAGTGAGGAGGCATAAAATAATAAAATACAAGAAAAGAAAATACAAGAAAAACCAAGGAAAAATCATAGCAAAGAAATGTAACCGAGTAAGTGAGCCGGGAAACCTAGCGATGGGTGGCCGCACCGGGAGGTCATGGCGTGGACCGTTGACTAATACTGGACTGCGGGAACCACGGAAAACATTTTAGGACTTAAATAGACCCTTATTGAAGAATAAATATCATTAGAAAGATCAAAGAAAAATTAAATAATTAGTACAAAGAAAAGTGAGAAATCGAAAAAGCAGACAAAATGCGATTATTCTGAAAAATCGGAAAGCCACGAGCGGGGGCATTATGGTCATTTGACATCCCGAATTGTCTTTTGACCTAAATGTCCATTAAAATAAATAGTATTACACTTAGAAAATGAAATGAAAAATTAATTTGGTGGTACCTAAAATAAATAGTGGAAATAATGGGTTAAATGTGGATTAATTGAAAAATTAACTTATAAAATGTTTTAATTTTAGTTAGTGGACCACTATAGGATTTATTAAACATGAAATATGGCTGAAGTGGTCCACTAACCACCTGAAATCCCATCTTCCTCAAAACCTCCCAACATTGCCGAATTGATGAACCCTTGAAAACCTCCATTAACGTTTTCTTTGAGCTTGATCCATCCTCCATTTTCAACTCCAAGCTCTTAGGTCCTTTCATGAAAAATGGTCTACACACCACAAGGAAGATATTGATACCAATTTTGGGAAGTTTGGTGAAGGTTTAGCAAGTTACAAATAAAGGTAAGCTTGTATTTTTGAGAAATCCTTTGTTAAAGTTTATGTTCATGTTATGGGTGTTAGTTTGGTGAAGGAAAATTTTGAGTTTGAAGGGTTATTGTTGTTGTCATTTTGGACAGCCATGGTCACGTTTTTGATGAGGAAATTGTGCATATAATTGTTGAGAAATAATGTTGTTCATGGTGAGTTAGTAACCTAGTGATTTAATGCATGTATATATGGTGAATTATGCACTTTGATGGGAATTAGCATATGGTATGGCAATGTGATGTTGATGAGTGATTTGTGGCAGCTTGTGGACACTTGAGAAATGGTGTATATTGAAGGAAGTGTGGGCAGCATATTGACCTAGAAGGATGGATGTTATGTATGTAAATTAATGTTGTAAAGTGTATGTAAAGTTTGTAATGTTTAGGTGTATTTGTAATGGTACTTAGAATTATAATTGTGAATGATATTTGGTGTGTTAAGGGTGATTGGAATCTGCCCAAAATAATGCAAATGTAATGTAGAAAATGTTGTTAGTAATGTGCCAAAACAGTTTGGTAGGGTATGGAAGTGAACCTTGCAAAGGTAAGTGTGTGTTTGAAGTTTGGGTGTGTAATGCATAGTGAGGGCAGTGTATATTTTGGCCTATAACCTTGAATGTGTAACCTCAATTAGTATGAGACCAATTTGGGGTGAAACTAGGCACAAAATGTGCCAACTTTCATTGAGAAACCATGCCAAAATTCTGCTTGCAAGGTGACCTAAAAATTTGACCAATTCGGATTAGGTGCAATTAGGACCTGAAAAATGACCAATTGGGCAGCAGTGAGTGTTTAGGCCATAACTCACTCAAACCAGGTCCAATTGACCTGAAATTTTGACCAAGAATAGTTAAGACCCATACCTACAAGTCTTATGAAGACACCAAAGCCCAGAAATGACCATAAGCAAGTCAAACAACTTGCACAAGTTCGGGTCCAAAAACTGGCCGAACCAGAATTGACCAATTTGACCTAAAATGGTACCACTTGACCAGCAATAGTGTAATGACCATAACTTGGTCTACTTAACTCGGATTGACCTGAAATTTTGTACCGCGTGCAATAAGACCTAGATCTACAAGTTTGTAGTTTCGACAGACCGAAAACCAAGGGAACTAGATCGTCCGGTTAGGTCAAACCGGTGTTCGGAATCGACAATTTGCATTAAAATGCACTAAGCGAGAAATGACTTTGGTAAAACATACCAAACCTAAAACCCTATCGAGTGTGACTTATTAACGACTCTATCACCTCATTTACCTAAATCGCATCTAGTGTCGGTATATTAGTTGATTAATCGAATAATTGAGTTGATTGCATTATTTACCAAACCCTATCGATAGAGATAGTTTAATTTGAGTCTTGAAACACTTCAAATTGTGTTTCTCGATTAACAAGGACTCGGCAAAAGGGAAAGAAATCTTGAGTCAAGACCAGGAGACAAATATCAGAGGTTTGTGCACAACAACTATTTCTTTTGAATTATTTTCAATGGAAATAAATATTGACTATTTGTATATCATTGTTTTAAATTGTGGAAATGTGTTTGATGGACACTTATTGATTGAAAAATATTGTGAATGGTTTGAAACTGTGAAAAACTATTTGAATGACATTGATGGATACTTATTGATTGAAAAGCACTGTAAATGGTTTGAAACCACAGCTATCATGTATATTGATTGTATTCCTCTCTAGCTTGTCTAGTGGGATGAATTGAATTCCCTCTCTGGCTGAAGTGTTGAGGTGTGTGCTGTTGAGGTCGAATAGAATGAGTACTCATATTTTTGCTAGCTAGCCATGTTATTCCTCATTAGTCATCGACTTTTGGGATGAATTGAATACCTCATTAGCCATCGGCTTTTGGGATGAATTGAATTATGGATCATGATTAAGCTGTGTGTGATTTATTGATATGTATTGTGAGATTGTGAAATGGATTTAAACTCTCATTGACATATCTTGTCTTTTGAATTCAAACTGATCTGACTTATGGAAAATTATAGTGATATTGAGAAATGGAGTTTAAATTCTTGTTGACAATTATTGTCTTGAATTTAATTATGATTTTAAGTATCCACTAATTATATGATTTATTAATTGTGATTTAAAATTGTATTTGTTTAATGTTGTGTGCACCATTGAGACATTGTCTCGTGATAGCTTTATTCTTGTCGCGGTAGAAGGCAAACAGGCGGCGGACTAAATGCATATACATCCCGAGGATTACGGTATATTGAGTATACCGCTTTTGCTTTGTCTTGTAATGTATGACCTTTGTATGTACATATTGTTTTGGTTTTGGCGATTATAAATTAAATTGTACCTTGAAGTTGTAAATTAATTATGAGTGTTTTGGATTGTAAAAGTTGTATTATATTTCCTTATCTCAGACTTTGAAAAAAATTCTATGGAATTGTGTTGATAAATTGTTGTGTTGAGAAATGTATTGGAGTTGAGATTTGGAAAAAAATATTGAAGTGCTTTTTACAGTTTTACGAAGAAATGTTTTGTCCAAAATACAGAAGGCACATTGCCAAAATTTATACAGACATACCAAATAAACCAAATGAGGTAGTTATTTCACTTGATTCACGAAGTCTTTAACACCTGTAAATAGTGCTCACCACTGTAAAAGAAGTAAGAAAAGTTTTTAAAATCCCTTGTAGTGTATTTAATGGGTTATCAGTAGACGGAGTTGGTAATTCATTAGGTATACTACGGGATCATGTTATGCCTTACAGAGGGGTAAGGTGTGACACTTATTGGACTAGAAAAGTGGCTAATCTAGCACTGGACACATCTGTGCCTTGGGTCGTCATATCATGGGACACATAATGTCAACCAGGCATGCAACAAAATAGCTAAAAAGCCATAATATCAATCAAGTGTAAAGCCATACACATCATATTGCAATAGAATGATTGGAAGCCATAAGAACAGAATGGCACAAAAGCCATAGTCACAAAATGGCACAAGCCATAAACAGTACTGCAAATCAGAACCCTGTTGCATGCCAATCTATCCAACTCATACATAAAGTCTAGGCATACATGGGCAACTTAGCATATTGGGTATTTATAATTTGTATTAATTCATCTCATGTGCTATTATTTGTTCTTAACATTGTTATTCTATTTGTGATGGAAACATAAGTCCCTATTACATTTTCATATGACTAATGTGCCTCATAATTCATTTATGTTGTATACTGATGGTTGTCGATTCCACCAGAAATTAAATTAACTGAAATTGCCAGTAATAAAATATTTTTTGCAATAAGTGGTAAGTCCAGGTCAAACCTTAGAGACTGAATTACTAAATTTCGTGCACTTGTGTAATGGAAAAAAAAAAAAAACAAAGGTTTTTTTTTTTGGGGGGGGGGGTAATTCACAATCTAAAGAAGAAATCAGAAATTAAGAACTAAAATTAAATATGAAACTCTCAAATTAAATAGACTTCAGTTCAAAGTAATTCACATTCCAATGCATTGATTCAATCATAGACAAAAGAAATATAATTATTTCTTATTGAATACTTAATGTAAATTTACCAAACAGCGAGGTAAAACCCCTATCTTCCCTATACTCATCAATTCGAGCCCAACACTCTTATTGACTCTGTAATACCCCTATTTGTATAGCCTGGTATATTCCACTAGTCCGGTGACCGATGTCGGTCCGGACAATTAAGGGGATTAGAACTACACTTAAGAAAACTAGATAAGCTGTAAACACAAATAATTAGTAATTATCAATTAGTTAAGTATAGGAAATAAAAATAGAACATAAGAAGTTAAATGAGCCGAGAGTCACAGCGATGGGTGACCTTCTCGAGAAGGATTGCGAAGTCGATTTAAACTCAAATTTCGAACCGTAAAATATGACGCCGCAGTTCTTAGGACTATTGCAAACACAGTGGGAAAGAGAAAATCATGAAAAAGAATTGTTAAACCAGTCAAATAATTAGGTCAGGGATCCGAAAGAAATATTGAATTATTTGCAAATCGGGTTGAACTGGCGAGGGGCAATTTGGTCAATTAACCACTAGAGCTGACTCCTGACCTAAATGTCAAATAAAATCGGAGAAAAGAAAATTTCAGAATCAAGAATTAAATTAAAGAACTAAATAGAAAAATAAAAAGAAAATTGAAAAAGTGAAAAGAGATGACACCATGCATGACATCATACATGATGCCATAAATACTATAATTAAAAATTTATTTAATTTGATTTTTTTTTGGTCTTCCATAAGACTAAAAATATAAAAGAAAAAAAAAACAAACATAAAGAGTTATCTTCAACCTTGCCGTCCTCTCTCTCTCTCACCCTCTCCCTCACCAAACTCCATTAAAGCTCATTTTGAGCTTGAAGAAACCCTAATTCCCACCATAGAAACCCTACTCTCCATCACTAAATCTTGTAACTAGACCTTGGTAAGGAGATTTACAACAAAAAGAAAAAGGAAAGAAGAAGTTTGGATAGGTGAAAAAATTCTGCATAAGGTTAGTAAACTAAACTTGATTTGTTAATTGATTTAATTGTGTTTATAATTGAATAAACTTAGGATTATGCTTTAAATAAAAAAAAAAAATTATTGGGGGACCAAAGGGAAATTCGGCCAGAATATGAAGGGGTATGAAATGCATGAATTCAATTGAGTTAAAAGTGTATCTAAGCTTGATTGAGTTGAGGAAGCATGTGTATAGGTGTTGAATTGGTTAAATGTAACAATTTAGTGAGTTAGGGTTTTGGGCACTTAGGGTTTGAGAGCCAAAAATATGAGAATTGCTCAAATGGTATGTTTGACCTTGTTTGAGATGAAAAATGGTCATTTGTGACCAATTGAGATGTGTTGGAAGTGTTAGAAGTGAGTTTAAATTCGGATTGAAAATGGCCATGCTGCATGCAGCATGACCAATGTCCCTTTGGGGGACCAAACTGAAAATTTACAAGTCCAATTGGTATGAGGCCAATTGGGAATGAAAATAGACACAAAATGACACATTTTTCATTCAGGAATTATGCCCAAAAAGTGACCAAAACCTAGTGAACAAATTGACCAAATCTAGATTTTTGCAGTTTGACCTGTACAAAAATGACTAAAGAAACAGTGTTTGTTCATTTGGCCATAACTTGGGCTAGGCAGGTCTAAATAACCTGACATTTTACCAGTGGACAGCTGAGATATGGACCTAAAACTTTCATGAAGAATACCAACCCAAATTATGCCCTTAACGAAGTCATTTGGCCACCCAAAGTTGGTGACCTAAAACTGCCAGAACCAGAATTTGCCCCGAAAATCTGGGTTAAGTCCAATCCAGCAGCTATGATTCAAATTGCTATAACTTGAGCTACAAAACTCCAAATGGAGTGATTCAAAAAGGAAAATAAATTTAAGATAATGGAGAACATTTTCTATGAAGAAATTTTTACCAAATTCTAACAGAAAAATGACCAATAGAATAGTGCAACTTAAGACACCAAAACTGAAAATTTGCAAATTTGCCTAAAAGACTTAGAGTTTGAGTAAACAACCAAAACCAACAAATTTAGTTATCAAAATGTGGTATGTGGATGAAGTTGGAATTCCCATGCCTATTAAGCCTTAGAAAGTCAAAAAATTGACTTGAATTGTGTAGTGAATAGTAATCCCGAAACATAAATTTTAAAGAACATCAAGTTTAGCACATTAGAGCTAGGTAAAAGCGAAATTAAATTTATTTTTGGATTTATGCTAAGTTATGATACTGAAACACTGTGAAACTGTGTGTTTCAGTTGAAAAGAACACCGGGAAAGAACCCGAGGAATCGAGTCAAGGCCAAGAGGCGACTCGCTTAAGGTTTGTGCACAACGTATAATTTCTGTAAATTATCTTCTGCATATTGTTTTGAATAATTTGAAATATTGAATTGTGACATTATTATCATGAAGTATTTATGATGCTTTTGATTTGAATTGTTGGAAGTTAATTGTGTATATTTGAGATGGCATAAATGTTTAGTAAATTGTTAAGATAAGTTTTGAAACCATAGTGTCATGACCATATATTTGAACACCTCACTAGCATGACTAGTGGGGGTAATCAGTTTCGAATTTTGATTCCTTCTCTAGCTGAAGTGTTGAGGTGTGTGCCAGTAGAAGAAGAAATTGAATGGATATCTATATATTTGAGCTAGCTAGCCTTGTGATGTGACTTCTCCTTCGCCTCTGGCTATTGAGATTATATTTGTTTCGAATGGCATGATATAACTGTGGGTTTTATGAAATTGGTTTTGATACTTCGAAATGAAATTGTTTGGATTAAAATCTCATAATTCATGTTTTGTATTTAATTCTCATGTTTAGTCCAACTTTTGAATAAATACGATTTAAATTTTGCATAAAGATTATTTTAGTATGTTGTGCACCACTGAGTCCTTGTACTCAGCGATGGCTGTTATTGCTGTCACAGATATAAGGACTAGAGGAGCAATAGATTGAGCTGCTGAGGATTTAGGAGCTACTTGCCTTAAAGCTATCGGGTATAATTTATACCCTGACTGTAAAAATTTATTTTGATGTATGTAATGTATGTAAAGGTATGGACATGTAAAATTGGTTTTGAGCAGTTTGTACAAAGTTTGTAATAAATTTTAGTTGGATTTTTCCTAATGTAAATTTTTAGTATGATGTATATAAGTTGTTTTACATTTAATTACATATGAATGGAAGTATTTTATTTTAATTTGAATGAAAGTAATTAGTAATATTTTGGATGGTAATTGAATTGGATATTGTCGATTTGAATTTTTGGAAGTTGATAAATGATGTTGAAATTGATCGGGATAATTGTGAATTTAAAGAAGTTGTTGAGATAAATTATTGGAAGTGTTTTTAATAGGTATTTGAAGAACTATTTTCTCAAAATACAGACGACACTCTGCTGAAATTTTTATAAAATTTGCGAAAAAAAAATGAGCCAAAAAATTTTACTAGTTTTAAAACTTTGAATAAATGATTTTAATATCTATTAGAAAATGCTCACCACTTATAAAAGTAAGAAAATTGTTTTAAAATTCCTTGTAGGGTACTTAATGAGTTATCGGTAGGTGAAGTTTGGTAGTTCATTAGGTATTCTACGTCATCATGTTATGCCTTATAGAGGGATAAGGTGTGACATACTATAATTATTAACTGAGTTGGTATTAAGCAATCCTCATCAAATTAATAACTGCTGTAAGAACAGGAAGTAGTTAAGCTGAACAACGATTTATAAAGCATAAACTATTTAATTCATCCTATTGTTTCCTTAGGTTATTATCGAAAATTTAGATCATAATCAATAAAACTTAATTGCTACTCATGTTCAATCTTACACAATAATTACGGATTATGAAGATGAACTAGCAATTGATCAAATCAAACAATTAACTAATAGGCCTTTTTAGCAAATCATTAAATAGATAAAAAACAATTAAATTAAAAAAATAGATATTCAAAAAGACATAAATTAAATTAAGAACCTGATCTCACAAATCACACATAAGAACTTGAATCCCTTGAACTGAATTAAAAAACTTAGCCACTCATATTCATGGCTTCCAGAAAATTGAAGAAGAAATCTAAAAAAAAAAAAATGGAGAATGAAGGTGTTTTTGAGATTGAGAGGCTGCTGAATGGTGTGTTTTTGCTGCTGCCCAAAGATGCATTTATAATAAAAAACCTAATCCCAAAGATAGGAACCAAACTAGGAAAAATTTTGAAATTCAAAAGATAGATTTTTAGCCTGTTTTCAAGTCTCTAAAATCAAGGCTGATTTTCAGCGATTTCCTTTTCGAATCTGTCTCTGTCCTCTTCAAGAAAGTTGTAGCCCTATTTCTTAGCTTTCCAATGGGTACTCATTTGGCCAAATCCGAGCTCTATAGCCTAAGTTATGGCCCAAAAACTATGACTAGATCTAATAGGGTATCCAACCCATTGTGACGACTTTATTGCCATTTTTGACAATTAAAATGGCCTTATCTTGCTTCCAGCCCTTCACAACAACTGTAAAGGTGGCTCTTAAGGTTCAATTGGCCCAAGGCTTGCTTCATTTGGACCTCTAAAACTCTAGATATAAAATAAATACCGAAACTAGTCGTGACACATCAAGTCTAGGTTTTCGTAATGGATCCATAGCTCATTTTGTCAATCTTGGAGACTGATTTGGACTTTGGTCCCTCTTTATCATTTGTAGTGCTCTATCTTAGCTTTTCAATGGATTAAACAACAATCAATTTGGAGACCCACAACTTTAGATACACCTGAAAAATATAGTAAAGGTCAAATGCTGAAAATTTCTCCATTTAACACAATTATTCCAACAACTATCTAAACATATGCCTAAATGATAAATATACTTAACCAACTAAATTAAACATAAAAACACACTAAAAATGCTAAATATGATGGGAGTAAAATTAATAAATTATGCACTTATCAAATTCCCCCACACTTATTCCATGCTTGTCCTCAAGCATGACTTAAACTCTTAATCAACTCCACTTAGAAGTTCCTTAACTTCACCCTATCACAACATTCTTTAACAAAAGATTAAAAGTTTGAAAGAAGAAGCAAGTAAGGTCATAACCATCATAACAAATTCCATCAGCATCATACCAATATATCAATAATTTTTCCAACATAAAGCAAAAGGCTTGAAATCAATTAAGCTCACACAATTAAAGTTCCATAAAATTTTAAATCAATACATACCAAAACACAAGGCTAATTTATCAAGGCATAACAATTGTAGCTCTTTGCAAATCTTAGGGGATATAGAAATGGCTTTTTTTTTTGAAATTGGTACTTCTCTCTCGTCACAGTTACTTTTTTTTTTTTTATTTCAACCATCAGCTTCAGAAATGTACCTTGCTCATATCCTAGCTGGCTTTTGGCCTGAGAATCAACATGGGGTTCATGAAGACTCCTGGTTAGTTTGCTTAACTAAAATAGTGAAGCAATTTTCAAGTTCAATCTTTTATTCCTCCAATTTATGCATCTACATATTATAAAGTGCCCTGATAGATTAAACAAAGTTCTGAAATATGCATGACACTAGTTTAAAGCACACATAACTAATCATTTCGCCATTAAATCAAGCCTAAATGATTTATGTAGAAAAAATTGCTATATGGTATGGAGAAGAAGGAAATTCCATCATTAAAGTTACTGTTACCTTACCTAAAATTTTAAAAATTCAATCTAAAATAGAAAAGTCATTTCGAGGACAAAGCACTTCTCTCTGAGAGTTAATATAGAATCATGAATCAAGCTTGTAAGAACAAATTTATTTATTTATTTATTTTTATTTTTTATTTTTTTTAAACAATTAAAAAAAATTACAGCAATAAATTTCTCCTCCCCCACACTTAAAACTTACATTATCCCCAATGTAAAGCCCAAATGCAAAAGAAAAGAAAAAAAATGCTAGAAAATAAAATAAAATAAGGGAAAAAAAACAAATCTAATTGTGGCTAACAAGCCACCCATGGGTTGCCTACCAAGTAGTGTCTTTGTTTAACGTCATTAGCTCGGCATGGCAAAGCTCCTTAATCCACTGAATGCTTCTGAAACCCTTCATAAAATGGCTTGAGTCTACAACCATTGACCTTAAACACCTTATTAGTTCCTAAACTTTGAATTTCAACTACACCATAAGGAAACACATTAATAATAACAAAGGGTCCAATCCAACGAGAACACAACTTACCAGGCATCAACTTCAATATGGAATTATACAATTAAACTTTTTGGCCAACCACAAACTGCTTCCTTAGAATTAGTTTGTCATGGAATGCCTTGGTCTTTTCTTTATAGATCTTAGAGTTCTCATAAGCCTCAAATCAAATTTCCTCTAATTCCTGCAATTGTAATTGTCACACATTACCCCTTTGTAAGGCATAACATGATCCCGTAGAATACCTAATGAACTACCGAACTTCATCTACCGATAATTCATTAAGTACCCTACAAGGAATTTTAAACAATTTTCTTACTTTTTATAAGCGGCGAGCATTTTCTAATAGATATTAAAATCATTTATTCAAAGTTCTAAAACTAGTAAAAATTTTTGTTCTATTCTATTTTTCTGCAAATTTTATAAAAATTTCGGCAGAGTATCATCTGTATTTTGAGAAAACAGTTCTTCAAATATTTATAAAAAGCACTTACAAAGATTTATCTCAACAACTTCATCAATTTCACAACCATCCCAACCAATTTCAATATCATTTCTCAATTTCCAAAATTCAACAATCATCAAAATACTACCAATTAATTTCATTCAAATTAAAACAAAATATTTCCATTCATATTTCAATAAAGATAAAACAATTTATATACATAATTCCAAATACTTACATTAGGAAAAATCCAAATCAAATTTTATTACAAGCTTTATACAACTCTATACAACTTTATACCACTCTATAACTAATTTTACATGTCCATACAGTTACATACATCAAAATAGTTTTTACAATCAAGGTATAAAATATACAGTTAGACTTGAGAAGGTAGCTCCTCAATCCCCAGTTGCTCGCTTTGCTGCTCCTCTAGTCTCTATATCTATGACAGCAATAGCAGCTATCCCTGAGTACTAGGACTCAGTGGTGCACAACATACTAAAATAATCTTTATGTGGAATTTAAAACATATTTATTCAAAAATTAAACTAAACTTGCGATATCAATACAAAACATGATTTACAAGATTTTAGTTCAAACAATTTTATTTCAAAGTCTCAAAATAAATTTCATAAAAACACACAGTTATATCATGCCATTCAAATCAAATATCATCTCAATAGCCAGAGGCTAAGGAGAAGTCACATCATGAGGCAAGCTAGCTCAAATATATGGGAACCCATTCTTTTTCTACTTCTACTAGCACACACCTCAACACTTCAGCTAGAGAAGGAATCAAAATTCGAAACTAATTTCCCCCACTAGTCATGCTAGTGAGGTGTTCAAATATATGGTCATGACACTGTGATTTCAAAACTTATCTTAACAATTTATTAAACATTTATTGCCATTTCAAACATACACAAATAAACTTTCAACAATTCAAAGCAAAAGCATACTACACATTTCATGCACTTTGTAAATAAATTTTAAAGCATATTGATGTTGTGCACAAACCTCAAGTGAGTAGCCTGTTGGCCTTGACTCGATCCCTCGGGCTTTTTCTCGGTATTCTTTTCCACTGAAACATACAATTTCACAGTGTTTCAGTATCATAACTCATTATAAATCCAAAAATAAATTTTAATTCACTTATACCTAGCTTTAATATGTTAAACTTGGAGTTCTTTAAATTTTGAATTTTGGGGTTACTATTCATGACACTATTCAAGTCAATTTGTTGACTTTCTAAGGCTTAATAGGTATGGGAATTCCAACTTCACCCACATACCACATTTTAGTTACTAAATTTGTTGGTTTTGGTTGTTTACTCAAATTTTAAGTATTTTAGGCAAATTTGCAAATTTTTCAGTTTTGGTGTCTTATGTTGCACTGTTCCATTGGTCATTTTGCTGTTAGAATTTGGCTAAGTTTTCTTCATAGAAATTGTTCCTTACTGTCTTAACTTTATTCTTCTTTTTGAATCACTCCATTTGGAGTTTTGTACCTGAAGTTATAGCTATTTGAATCATGGCTGCCGGATTGGACTTAACTTGATTTTCTGGGCAAATTCTGGTTCTGGCAGTTTTAGGTTACCAAATTTAGGTGGCTAAATGACTTAGTTAAAGGCATAATTTGGATTTATGTTCTTCATGAAAGTTTTAGGTCTATATTTCAGATTTCCACTGGTAAAATTTCAGGTCATTTAGACCTGCCTAGCCCAAGTTATGGTCAAATGAACAAACACTGTTTATTTCGTTATTTTTGTACAGGTCAGATTGCATAATTCGGATTTAGTCAATTTGTTCACTAGGTTGTAGTCAATTTTTGGGCATGATTCCTCGATGAAAAATGTGTCATTTTGTGTCTAATTTCATTCCCAATTGGCCTCACACCAATTGGGCTTGTAAAGTTTCAGTTTTGGTCCCTGAAAGGGATGTTGGTCATGCTGCCTGCATACTGCCCACATCCAATCCGAATCTAAACCTAATTCTAACACTTCCAACATACATCAATTGGTCACAAATGACCATTTCTCAACTCCAACAAGGTCAAAAATATCATTTAACAAATTTTCATTTTTTTTTCTTTCAAACCCTAGGTGCTAAAACCCTAACTACACTAGTTGTTACATTTAACCAAATCTAAGCATATCAACATCACCTCCACATTCGTACAAGCTTGCCTACACTTTTAATCCAATCAAATTCATGCATTACCATAGCAAACCCTAGCTGACCAAAATCCATGATTAGTCCTCCACACTTGTTTTTATTTCATTTTAAACATATTTCTAAGTTAATTAGACTAAACATAGACACTAGGCTACAAATTCCAAGTTTAAATGACTAACCTCAATCTTTGATGTCCAATTCTTCAATTCTCTTTTTTTTTTTTTTCTTTTTCTTTGCTTCTTCAATCTTCTTCTCAAAGCCCAAACACAAGGTTTTATGAAGTGGTTATGGGAGAAATTAGGGTTTAGTAGAGGTTTAAAAGCTTGAAGCAAGCTTTAATGGAGTTTTGTGGAGAGGGAGAGTTGAGAGAGGGAGGACGGCAAGTTAGGGAAGATAAAGACTTGTTTGTTTTTTTTTTTTTAATTTTAAATTTATTTATGTCACAATTATCTCTAATTTTCATAATTTATAAATTTAAAGTAATTAGGTCATGCATGATGTCATACTCCTATTTTATTTTCTTTTCTTTTTCCTTTACTTTTCTATTAGTTCTTTAATTTAATTCCCAATTTCAAAATTTTCTTTTCTCCGATTTTATTTGACAGTTAGGTTAGGAGTCAGCTCTCAAGGTTAATTGACCAAATTGCCCCTCACCAATTCGACCCGGTTTGCAAATAATTCAATATTTCTTTCGGATCCTTGACCTAATTATTTGACCAGCTTAACATTTCTTTTTTATGATTTTCTCTTTTCCACTGTGATCGCAATAGTTCTAAGGACCGCAGCATCATATTTTACGGTTCAGAATTTGAGTTTAAATCGAATTTGCAATCCTTTCCGAGAAGGTCACCCATCGCTATGACTCTCTGCTCATTTAACCTCTTATGTTCTGTTTTCTTATTTATACTTAACTAATTGACAATTACTAATTATTTTTGCTTAGGACTTATCTAGTTATCCTAAGTGTGGTTCTAGTCCCCTTAATTGTCTGGACCGACACCGATCACCGGAATAGTGAAATATACCAGGCTATACAAATAGGGTGTTACAATTCTCCCCCCCTTAAAATAAATTTTGTCTCGAAATTTTTACCTGGTATCAGTCTCTAAACAGCTGTGGGTGCTGTCTCCTCATGTCCTCCTCTCATTCCCAAGTAGCCTCCTAGCCCGAATGATGGTTCCACAGCACTTTCACTAACAGTATCTGCTTGTTCCGTAGCTACTTCACCTCATAAGCCAGAATCTCTATGGGTTCTTCCTCATATGTGAGCTCTGGATTCACCTCAATCTCTTCTACTGGTAGTACATGAGATGGGTCTGATCGATACCTCCTCAACATAGACACATGGAAGACGTTATGTATTTTCTCTAACTCTAGAGGTAGTGCCAAATGATATGCCAAAGGACCCACTCTTTTCAGAACCTCATATGGCCCAATAAAATGAGGACTCAGTTTTCCCTTTCTGCCGAATCTCATAATTTTCTTCCAAGGGGAAACCTTGAGGAATACTTTCTCACCCACTGCATACTCAATATCCCTTCTCTTCAGATCAATATAGGACTTCTGATGATCTGATGCAGTCTTAAGTCGATCTCTAATCAATCTGATTTTCTCTTCAGTTTGTTGAATAATTTCTGGCTCAATCATCTTTCTTTCACCTACCTCATCCTAACACAATGGGGTTCTACATTTTCTGCCATACAAAGCTTCATATGGAGGCATCCCAATGCTTGATTGGTAGCTATTGTTATAAGCAAACTCAATCAAAGGCAAGTGTGTGTCCCAACTGCCCTCAAATTCAATCACACAAGCCCGTAGCATGTCCTCCAAGATCTGAATTACCCTCTCGGGTGGCCATGCATGCGTGGGTGGAATGTCGTACTGAAGTTCAATTTAGTTCCTAGGGCTCTCTGAAGACTACCCTAGAATCTAGAAGTGAACCTAGGATCTCTGTCTGATATGATGGATACTGGCACTCTGTGCAGTCTTACTATCCCATCAATGTATAACTTTACCAATCTTTCTAAACTGTTGTCCATCCGTACTGGCAGAAAATGAGCAGACTTGGTCAGTCTGTCAACAATGACCCAAGCTGCATCATGACACTTCTGTGTCCTTGGAAGTCCCATCACAAAATCCATCGTTATTCTCTCCCATTTCCATTCCGGTACTGGTAGTGGATGTAACAACCCAGCGGGTACTTGATGCTTTGCCTTCACTTGCTGACAAGTTAGGCATTTGGAAACAAATTTTGCCACATCTCTTTTCATACCCATCCACCAGTAATGCTCCTTTAGCCCTCTATACATTTTTGTGCCACTAGGGTGCATGGCAAAAGGAGACTCATGTGCTTCCTTCAAAATGATCTTCCTCAAATCAACATCATTAGGAACACACATTCTGCCCTGGTGTAGCAGTAAACCATCATCTCTTAATGAGTATTCTGGCTTTTTGCCCTACTAAACTTCGTCCAACGACACGATACTTGATCATTACGAGCGCGACCATTACGATCGATCAATCAACACCGGTGTACATGCCTTGCAAGCTAACATCGCCCCTCATCATTAGTCTCTAAGCTGGCATGTAATGATCTCAACTCATGTACCATAGAAAAAGGAGTAACCCATAGACTTGCCATAGTCTTGCGACTTAAGGCGTCAACCACCACATTAGCTTTCCCTGGCTGATAGTCTATCAGACAATCATAGTCTTTTATTAACTCTAACCATCTCCTTTGTCTCAAATTCAACTCTTTCTGAGTGCCTAGATATCTCAAACTCTTATGATCTGTGTAGATGTAACACATTTCCCCATACAAATAGTGTCTCCAGATCTTAAGAGCAAACACTATAGCTGCAAGCTCCAAGTCATTTGTTGGATAATTCCTCTCATGCGATTTCAACTGGCGTGATGCATAGGCAATGACATTTCGATCTTGCATCAATACACAGCCTAACCCATTGTGAGAAGCATCATTGTAAACAGTGTATTCTTTACCTGGAGTAGATAAAGTCAGGACTGGAGCCTCAGTCAAACACCTCTTCAATTCATCAAAACTCTGCTGACATTTATTTGTCCACTGAAATTTCACATCTTTTCGAAGTAACTTGGTCAATGGAGATACCAACATGGAGAATCCCTTCACAAATCGATGATAGTATCCAACTAAACCCAGAAAACTGCGAATCTCCATGATATTTCTAGGTGGCCTCCAATTAAAGACAGCTTCTATCTTACTTGGATCTACCATGATGCCCTCTACCAATACTACATACCCCAAGAAAGATATTTCTTTCAGCCAAAATTCACACTTCGATAATTTGGCGTATAGCTATTTCTCCCTCAAAGTCTGTAGTACAATCCGCAGATGTCTATCATGCTCTTTTGCACTCCTCAAATAGACCAATATATCATCTATGAATACCACAACAAACTGATCGAGGTATGGTCTGAAGATATTTTTCATCAGATCCATAAAAGCAACCGGAGCATTAGTTAACCGGAATGGCATGACCAAGAACTAATAATGGCCATAGCGGGTTCTAAAAGCAGTTTTAGGAATACTCTGCTCTTGTACTTTCAGCTGATAATAACCTGATCTCAGGTCAATTTTGGAGAACACAGCTGCACCCCTCAGCTAATCAAACAAGTCATCAATGTGGGGTAATGGGTATCTATTCTTTATTATAACCTTATTCAACTACCGATAGTCGATACATAAGCGGAGAGTGACATTTTTCTTCTTAACAAACAACACTAGCGCTCCCCAAGGTGACACATTAGGGCGAATAAAACCCTTATTAAGCAACTCTTGCAACTGCACTTTCAACTCTTTCAATTCTGCTGGAGCCATTCTATATGGTATTATGGAGATTGGGTCCACACCAGGCATAACATCAATCTCAAACTGCACCTCTCTTTCTGGAGGTAATCTTGACAATTCATCAGGAAACATATCCGAAAAGTCACATACTGTAAGAATGTCCCTTAGTATTGGACTCCCCACTTGGGTGTCTATCACATGTGCCAAGTATGCTTCATACCCCTTTCTGATCATCCTTCTAGCTAGTGCAGCCAAAATGATGTTTGATGGCAATAAATGCCTCTTCCCATGTATTACCACATCACCGTATAGAGGGAGACCAAAAGTGACTATCTTCAGTCTACAGTCAATCATGGCGTGATGCCTGGCTAACTAATCCATGCCCAAGATAATATCATAATCTCTAAAGGGCATTTCAATCAAATCTGACAGAAAAACATATCCTTGGATCACCAAAGGATAGTCTCTATAGATTCTGTTGACCCGAACCTCTTGTCCTAATGGACTAGTTACTAGTACTTTAAAACCCATTTTAACACATGGAACAGCAAGTGAACTGACTATGCTAGCACTAACATATGAGTGGGTTGAACCCGGATCAAACAACACAAATACTTCTTGATCAGAGATAGAGAATGTACCAGCTACAACATCAGAAGTCTCAGCCTCTTCTCGTTGTCTCATCGTGTAAACTCTAGCTGAAGCACTTCCTTGTGCTGACTGACCAACAGTACCTTGACTGCCCGAAGCATTGCCTCTACCTCTGCCTCTTCCTCTGCCAACCGATTGTGAACCTCTGGGAGCAGGACTCTGAATGGATCCTTCTGCAGTAGTAGGAGTAGGACCGAATCTAGGAGCACTAGCGCAATCTTTTACAATATGACCCTTGCCTCCACAGTTAAAACAGGCTCCTGTTGCCCAAAAGCATTCTCCCCCATGAATATTGCCACAAGTCTCACAGGGGCGGGGAGGTTGAAAACCCCTGCTCCACTGTTGACTAGACCTAGGGGGTCTTTGTCCAGAGAATCGGCCCCTTCCAAACCTTCCACCTCGACCTTTGCTAGGTCCACCAAATTTCTTCCTCTTCCCAGAAGTACAACTAAGACTTGGCTCTACTGACTTTTCCCCCTTATCTTTCTCTGATTTCTCAGCTTTTTCTTATTTTTCTTTTACTGAGGTCGCTTCTGATTCAATTCTTTCCAACTCAAGTGCTTGAGAAATGAGTTTTGAAAAATTACTGTGCCTGAATCCCACAACTTGCATCCGTAGGCTGGGCTTCAAACCCGTCTCAAATCTCTTGCACCTTTCCTTGCTAGTAGAAAGGAGACTCCCAGCATAGTGGCTTGAGCAGGAGAACTCCCTCTCATATTCTGCTACTGTTCTGTTGCCTTGCTTCAGACTTAAAAATTCTTGCAATTTCTGATCAACATATGCATCTGGGACATATTTCTATCTGAACTCTCTGATGAAGTCATCCTAGGTCAGTACTGGTGGTTCAGCCAAGCTGTGGGGGATGGTCTTCCACCAATCATACACATCCCCTTGCAGTAGTGACACGGAGTGCTCAAATTTCAGTTCATCTTGGCTGCAGCTTCTTGAACACTCTGTCCATTCTTTCCAGCCATTGCTCTGTCTCTAAAGGGTCTACTGTACCCTTGAATTCTATGGTCCCATACTTCAATAACTTTTCATACTGTCTAAGTGGAGCTTGAGGTTGCACCACAGCAGTCTGGGGTGGAGCTTGAGTAAGCATACCCCCAGCCAATTGTTGGAACATCGCAGCTATCTGCTGTGCGAGCTATGCAGGAAACTGTTGCATTTGCGGGGCTGGTGCCACTGACCCACTAACATTCTGTAGAGCTGGGGCTTCCCCTTGTGCCTCAGCTTCAACAGATTGCTCAACTGAGCAATCCCCTTCTTCCATATCAATATGAAGTTAGGGTATCTCCTGAACAAATAACACAAGGAGATTTCTCTCCGTTAGTTCATATTTATGATGTAATGCACTGTATATAACAAATAAGGACATTGAGCAGTTGTACTTAACAAAGAAAAGGCACAAATTCACAAGTTAAAACATACTTTAAAAACTTGCTCTGATACCACTAAAACATGTCACACCTTACCCCTCTGTAAGACATAACAGGATCCCGTAGAATACCTAATAAACTACCGAACTTCATCTACCGATAACTCATTAAGTACCCTACAAGAAATTTTAAAACAATTTTCTTACATTTATAAGCGGTGAGCATTTTCTAATAGATATTAAAATCATTTATTCAAAGTTCTAAAACTAGTAAAAATTTTTGTTCCATTTTATTTTTTCGCAAATTTTATAAAAATTTCGGCAGAGTACCGTCTGTATTTTGAGAAAACAGTTCTTTAAATACCTGTAAAAAGCACTTACAAAAATTTATCTCAACAACTTCATCAATTTCACAACCATCCCAACCAATTTCAATATCATTTCTTAATTTCCAAAATTCAACAATCATCAAAATACTACCAATTAATTTCATTCAAATTAAAATAAAATGTTTCTATTCATATTTCAATAGAGATAAAATAATTTATATACATCATTCCAAATACTTACATTAGGAAAAATCCAAACCAAAATTTATTACAAGCTTTATACAACTCTATACAACTTTATACCACTTTATACAACTGCTCCTAACCAATTTTACATGTCCATACCACTGTTCCATTAGTCATTTTACTGTTAGAATTTAGCAAAACTTTCTTCACAGAAAATGTTCCCTATTGTCTTAGGTTTATTCTCCTTTTTGAATCACTCAAATTGGAGTTTTTTAGCTCAAGTTATAGCCATTTGAACCATGGCTGCCGGATTGGACTCAACCCAGATTTCTGGGCAAATTTTGGTTATGGCAGTTTTAGATCACCAACTTTGGGTGGCCAAATGACTTGGTTAATGGCATAATTTGGGTTTGTATTCTTCATGAAAGTTTTAGGTCTATATCTCATCTGTCAACTAGTAAAATTTCAGGTCATTTAGACCTGCCTAGCTCAAGTTATGGCCAAATAAACAAACACTATTCATTTGGTCAGTTTGTACAGGGTAGACTGAGATTTTCCAAGTTTGGTCAATTTGTTCACTAGGTTTTTGGTCACTTTTTGGGCATGCTTCCTAAATGAAAATTGTGTCATTTAGTGTCTATTTTCATTCCCAATTGGTCTCATACCAATTGGACTTGTAAATTTTTAGTTTTGGTCCCTCAAAGGGACCTTGGCAGCATGACCACACTGAATCCGAATTTAATTTCAACTCCAACACTTTCAACACACTTCATTTGGTCACCATTGACTATTTCTTACTTCAAATTAGGTCAAAGACAGCATTTATTAATTTTTCACATTTTTGTCTCTTAACCCTAAGGGTCCAAAACCCTAATTCACAAATTCTTGCATTTAACCAATTCAATGCATATCAATCTCATTACCACATCCATACAAGCTTGCTTAACATATTAAATTCAATCAAACCATGCAAATACACCTCCACAACATGCTGGCCGAAATTTACTCATGGTCCCTCAACAATTTATTTCATTTCATTTTAAATTTGTTTCTAAGTTAATCAAGCTATAAACACAACTAATAAACTAACTTTGCAACTTAAATCACTAACCTCAATCTTTGATGTCCAATTCTTCAATTCTCTTTCTTTTTCTTTTTCTTTCTTCTTCAATCTCTTCTTCTAGTTGCCAAAATAAGCTTTAATCATGGTAAAATAATTTTCTATGGTGAGATTTTTGGGTTTTTCAAGCTCAAAGATGAGCTTCCATGGAGGATGAAGTGAGGGAGAGGGTGAGGCGGTAATATGGGAAGAAGAAGAAGACTTTTGCTATTTTTTTTTTCTTTTCTTTTATGACCTTTATCCTTATGGAAGACCCAAAAACCAAATTAATTAAATTTATTAATTATGATCTTTATGGCATCATGCATGATGTCATGCATGATGTCATCTCCCTACACCTTTTTCATTTTCTCTTTTTTTTTTCTATTAGTTCTTTAATTTAATTCCCGACTCCGAAATTTTCTTTTCTCCAATTTTATTTGACAGTTAGGTTAGGAGTCAGCTCTTGGGGTCAATTGACCAAATTGCCCCTCGCCGGTTCAACTCGGTTTATAAATAATTCAATATTTCTTCCGGATCCCTGACCTAATTATTTGACTGGCTTAACAATTCTTTTTCGTGATTTTCTCTTTTTCACTGTGTTCGTAACAGTCCTAAGGACCGTGGCGTCACATTTTACGGTTCGAAATTTGAGTTTAAGACGAGTTCGCAGTCGTTCCCGAGAAGGTCACCCATCGCTATGACTCTCGGCTCATTTAACTTCTTATGTTCTGTTTTTCTTATTTATACTTAACTAATTGACAATTACTAATTATTTGTGTTTATGGCTTATCTAGTTGTCTTAAGTATGGTTCTAATTCTCTTAATTGTCCGGACTGACACCGGTCACCGGAACAGTGAAATTTACCAGGCTATGAAAATAGGGGTGTTACAAATCTCCCCCCCTTAAAATAATTTCATCCTCAAAATTTTACCTGGTATCAATCTTTGAACAGTTATGGGTGCTATCTCCTCATGTCCTATTCACGCTCCTAAGTAGCTTCCTGGCCTGAATGATGGTTCCTTAGCACTTTAACCAATACTATTTACTCATCGATTGCTCACCTCGTGTGCCAGTTTCTTATGAGCTTCTGTCATAAGTAAGATTCAAATTCATTTCAATTTTAAAGGTAAGCAAATCTGTGTGCTAGTGGATCCGCTTTTCTAGGACCTCGTGTGATCCTATGGGTGAGAACTTAGTTTTACTCTTTTCTTATCAAATCTCTTAATCATTTGATGTAACCTTCAGTTTAGTTTAGAATATTTTAGTCTTTTCTTGCTGTTGTTTTAGCAATTATTTTCTTTTGTGGTCGTTTCTTTCTTGGCCATAGGTCCATAACCATTATCTTACCATCTCCATTTATGACCAAGGCCTATGTGCCATTTTGCACTATCTTGTTTGCTTTGGTTTAACTTATTTCTTTCTTGATAAAATATTTCGGAATATCGTTACGCATCTTAAGTAAATTGCTTGCCTTAGTGGCAATTCCTCATCCAGTATTTTTTTCATTTCTTACTGTTCTATTTATTTTTATCTATCGATATTCTATAGCTTATTTTGCATTGATGTATAGTCATTATTTTCTTTTGTACTGAACTATAACCTTTCAATATTCTAACTTTAGAGTTTTAAATCCCAGGTTAGGATTTTCAAACTCCTTTCCAATAAGAAAACTTTATCTTATCATAACTGTACCAAAACAAATGCCGTTTGCAACTATTCTTATTCTTGTGTACTATTGGGTAGTACGTAGCTCTACACAACAAATCCCAAGTCAGTACTGTAGTCTGCAGCTTACAGCACAAACATCAAGAATATTGTATAGTTACTACGATACATCCCAATAGAATAAACTTCCCTATATCTTATTTCTTTCAAATTCACTAATATCTTGAACTTATTTTGATTATGGTACCCACTGATATCTATCAGCAGTAATACCCTTACCTGCATCTAAGGTAGCTATATTACTATAACTTACTTTTAAGTTCTCTTTCCTTATATAATTAGGCTTACTAATTAACTTTACAAATTCTTGTGTGCTAGCAAATACTTTTCACTGACAAACTTTTCCAAAATTAATTTTAAAAAGACTAGTCACTAACATATCAAAATTGATTTTTTCTTTTTTTTTACACATATACATATCTCAATTAAGAATTAAGAAAATACTAGCAACCATACCAGAAGTCTCATCCTCATCCCTCTGTCGCATAGTGTATACTCTCACTGGAGCATCACCTTGTCCTGGTTGATTCACAGTACTCTGACTTCTAGGTGAAGGAACAGAAGTGTGAAAAACACAAGTTTATACTATTGAATTCAAAAATTTTCACCTAGGGTCACATGCATCTTGCAAGATTTATTTTTAACTATTTGATTTCAATGATAAACAACATATTAAAACTCTTTTAATATGTTTTTGGATCTGTATTTGCTATTTAAGATTTTAAAATTAATCAGATTAATTTTAGAACCTTAGATTAAATCAAGAACGATTACACTAACCTCTTGATGCATTGCAGCGTATTTGCACCTTTGAGATTCGTCTTCAGGACACCAAATGTTATCCCTCTAGCTTGTCCACACCAAGAACACCTATGGAAACCCTTGAACAGCTTCTAAAGCTTTTTCTATTAATTAGAAATTCAAGTTCTGCCTTTTAAGAGATTAGAGATGTAAACAGGACACTAGAAACAATTTCTAGTATTTTTAATTCAAGAGATTGATGGCTAATCTCTTTGAATTGATGAGAGATGAAGAGGAAGAGAGGGAGAGCTTCAAAATGGCGTGACAAAGGAGTGTGGCTGCTGGTTGTCTTATTTTTAATTCATAACAACACTTATAAAGCTAGGTCAACACATTAAACCCTTACCACATGTCACCCTCTGATTGGTTCTAGGCTTAATTGACCCAATCACATTGTGCCAAGTGTCAAACCTACATTTAATCTTAATTTTAATCATCTTACATGATTAAAAGACATTTGGCAAGCTTATGCGTAATGCCACGTGTCACCATCTCATGGTGCCACATGTCACCCTGTGAAATGACCAAAATGCCCCTGTGTCTTAATTTTGAGTTCTTAATCCAAAATAATTATTTCTCTTCTTCTAATCAATTTATATCAAATATAAATTAATTAATTAATCTCTATTAATTAATTTCTCATTAATTAAATTCATATTTAAACACTTTAAATATAAATTTAACTTATACTATACATCCAATAATCTAGATTTGGTTTCAAGTCATGCTAGGGGCTTTGCAATCTAATAGCAAACCAAACCTATTTAATTAATCAATTAAACTCTTTAATTAATTAATTAAATCATATTTAATTAGGTGATAACTTGTGTATGTGTGTGACTTACTAGGCTCATCACTAATTGGCAATGAGATATGATATCAACTCTTAATATCATCAGAACTCTTTCTTACTATAAATGATTTCTCTAAATCATTTTATACACCTCATAGACCATGGTTAACACCTAGCATAGCATGCCATGGCCACCCAATTAGTAATAAGATTTACCTTAAATGAACCTATAATCATATGTTACCATGCACTGGAATCTCTCTGTTACAAAATCCCAACTCAAGCTGGAGTCATGGTTTATGTCAAACTCCATTTGCTATGAATATT
Organism: Hevea brasiliensis; assembly: GCF_030052815.1. NCBI lineage: Eukaryota > Viridiplantae > Streptophyta > Magnoliopsida > Malpighiales > Euphorbiaceae > Hevea > Hevea brasiliensis. The sequence continues at coordinate 57,731,164 of NC_079494.1, forward strand.
ATATTCTCTTTTAATTCCAGTTCTTGATTAAAAATATTTTCTCATCAGAAACTCTTTTCTGATTAAATCTATCTATCCTGGCCAGGAACTTGAAACATCAAGAACAATTAAATGAACATAGGATTTTATCTCTATTTACTTAGAGGAACATATTCCATCTTGATCAACACCTACCTCCATATATAACTAGTAGGAGCCAACACATGCCCATATACCCATAAACAGTACAAGTATGAAAGCAGTATCAAACTCAAACTACCTATATACAAGATAACTGTGCTATCTTAGGTCTAAAGATTATATGCACTGATATGATTTATGACAAAACATTGATAAGAGTAAACTCCATGTGCTTGTCATAAGTGTCACTGGTTTAGCCTACTTACCATTTATAAGTACCTATCATGTTTGTCATATGGTATGAGACTCACCATTCCATCTTATTTATATCTCATATAAATAACTTGGGAACAAACATGAATACATTCTTTCTGGATAAGTCATGTCCTTATTATGAAGCATCCTCGATTGTGAACCTATTTATGATACTTTGTGCTAGAAATAATGTCACTCACATTCTTAACAACTTAAGAATAATATTTCTAAAAAAATATCAATGGACCTTTTCTATTACACATAAATATATTATATAAACGGAAAAGTGGAAAAGCTTTTTATTGATAAAAATATGTACAAGATACATACTAAATGATATGCTCTAGGGCATACTACTAACAATCTCCCACTAGTACTAGAGCCATTCATTACAATATCTTAGACCTATCTTCTCAAGATGTCGGTCTAGCTGAGTCTGTGACATAGGCTTAGTGAATGGATCAGCTGGATTTTCAGCTGATGCTATTTTCTGCATGGCTACATCGCCTCGCCCAACTATTTCTCTAATAATGTGGTAGCGCCTTTCTATGTGTTTGGATTTTTGGTGAGACCTTGGTTCCTTAGCCTGTATGACTGCTCCATTGTTGTCACGGTGTAGTGGAACTGCTAACTCAATGGAAGGAACTACTGCAAGTTCTGTCCCGATTATCCAAACAGCTTCCTTTGCAGCATCTGATACAACAATATACTCAGCCTCTGTAGCGGAATCTGCAGTTGTGCTCTATTTGGAACTCTTCCAACTGACTGCACCTCCATTACAAATGAACACATATCCAAATATAGACTTCCTATCATCAATATCTGATTGGAAATCAGAATCAGTATAACCATCCAATTACAAGTCTCCACCTCCATAGATCAAGAATAAATCCTTAGTTCTTCTCAAGTACTTAAGGATATTCTTGACAGCTATCCAGTGTTCCAAACTTGGATTGGATTGATACCTACTAGTCAAACTAACAGCATATGCGATATCCGGCCTAGTACACAACATTGCATACCTTAAACTTCCAAAAGCCAAAGCATATGGAATCCTGGCTATTTTATCTCTTTCTTCAGGTGTCTTTGGAGACATCTCTTTAGAAAGATGGATACCATGTCTCACTAGTAACAATCCTCTCTTGGAATCAAGCATGTTAAACCTCTTTAACACTTTTTCCAAGTATAGACTTTGGGATAAACCGATTATTCTTTTTGCTCTATCTCTATAGATGTGAATCCCAAGAATATAGGTTGCCTCCCCTAAGTCTTTCATGGAGAATGTATTTGACAACCATATCTTTACAGTTGTCAACATACTTGTGTCATTACCCATCAACAGTATGTCATCCACATATAAGACAAGGAAAGTGATAGCATTGTCACTAACCTTCTTATATACACATGGCCTATCCTCATTTTTTATAAAACCAAAGGATTTAATGGCTTTATCAAAATGGATGTTCCAACTCCTCGAAGCTTGTTTCAACCCATAAATGGATCGCTTTAGCTTGCATACCTTAGAACCATCTTGGGATTCAAAACCCCTAAGTTGTTACATGAAAATGTTTTCTTCAATGTATCCATTGAAAAAAGCTATTTTGACATCCATTTGCCAAATCTCATAATCATAGTATGCAGCTATTACTAATAGAATCCTAATTGATTTAAGCATGGCAACAGGCGAGAAAGTCTCCTCATAGTCGATTCCTTACCTTTGGCTAAACCCTTTTGCTATTAGCCTTGCCTTATAGGTCTCTACCTTTCCATCAGAACCAATTTTCTTTTTGAAAACCCATTTGTTCCCTATAGGTACAATATCTTCAGGTGGGTCAACAAGATCCCAAACTTGATTCTTATACATGGAATCAATGTCAGATTTCATAGCATCAATCCATTTTGAAGAGTTTATATTTGATATAGCTTCTTCATAGGTAAATGGATCATATCCATAATCTAACTCTTCATGAGTAGACAACTCTTGTTCTTCTTCATGAAGGAAACCATATCTCACTGGTGGGTGAGATACCCTGGTTGTTCTACGAGGAACCGCTGTAGATGTTTCATCAATGGGTGTAGGTTGACTAGATGGATCTATATCCATCTAATCTGTTGGTTGGTCAGAATTCTCCAATTCTAACTCTATTTGCGTTCCTTTGCCACCTTCTTAAACAAACTGTTGTTCAAGAAATGTGACATCTCTACTTATCACAACCTTTTGTGAAGTAGGCAAATAAAAATAATATCCAAAACTATCTTTTGGATATCCAACAAATCGACCTTTTTCTGATCTGGTTTCCAATTTATCAGTGTTCAGCTTTTTGACATAAGCTGGACAACCCCAAATCTTAACATGCTTAAGACTTAGCTTTCTTCCATGCCATATCTCATAAGGTGTGGAAGAAACTAATTTTGATGGAATCCTATTCAGAATATACAAAGCTGATTCTAATGCAAATCTCCAAAAGGAGATTGGCATATCAGTATAGCTCATCATACTACGTACCATATCCAATAAGGTACAATTTCTCCTTTCAGATACACTATTTAGTTGTGGCGTTCCTGGAGGAGTCAGCTGGGAAACAATGCCGTGCTCTCTCAAGTATTCATCAAATTCAGTACTCAAATATTCACCTCCACGATCTGACCGAAGAGCTTTAATACTCTTTCCTGTTTGATTTTCTACTTCAGATTTAAATTCTTTGAACTTTTCAAAGGATTCATGTTTGTATTTCATCAAATACAAATACCCAAACCTTGATTTATCATCAGTAAAGGTAATAAAGTAATGAAAATCGCCTTTAACCATTTCCTTAAATGGATCACACACATCACTATGTATTAGCTCCAAAATATTTTCAGCCCTTAGCCCTTGTCCAATAAAGGGTGATCTAGTTATTTTGCCCTGAAGGCAAGATTCACAAGTTGGAGTAGGCTCAGAGCCTAATGAGGATAAAATCCCCATTTTCTCCAATTTTGCAATCCTATCTTCTGCAACATGACCTAATCTTAAGTGCCAAATATATTTTGAATTTTGAGTTGATTTTCATCATGGCATTGCATTCTTTTAGATTGCTATACTCTGGACAGTGGAAACACTTTCCTGCTAGCAGTGGAAACACTTTCTTGCAGGTAGTGGAAACACTTTCCTTTACCTTTGTCAACTTTGATCTTTGTTTTTTTGTTTGGCTATCTTCTTGGAAGGACCAGGAATCTGAGGCTTCTTTTTCTTATTGCCCTTCTTCTTGTTGGACTTTTCAGTAGAAGAAGATGCAATCAAAGCTACCTCTTTTCCTTTATTACCCGGCATATTCTTTTGGACAATAACCAGCATGTTGAGTAAACCAGCTAAGGTGCATTCCTATTTAGTCATATGGAAATTTGTCACAAAATTCCCAAAAGACTCAGGAAGGGACTGAAGGATCAAATCCATTTGTAGTTGGAAATCCATGTTGAAGTCAAGATGTTCCAACTGCTCTATCTGCCAAATCATCTTGTGGACATGATCCCCAATATTCTGTACCTTAGACATCTTCATGCGGAACAGCTGCCTAGATATCTCATACCTATCATTCCTACTGTGCTCACCATACAACTCTTGTAGGTGAAGGAGGATCTCACTCGCACTCTGCATGTTCTCATGCTACTTTTGTAACTCATTACTCATGGAAGTAAGCATGTAACACTTAGCTCTCATATCATGCTCCTTCCACTTATCCAAAGTTTCATGTTCCTCTTGAGTGGCCTCTGGAGGTAAGGGACCAGGAACATTTGAATCTAGAACATATCCTATATGTTCAAGGTTCAGGACAAGTTTAAAATTTCTTAGCCAATCAGAGTGATTAGGTCCTGTCAACCTATTGCGATCAAGTATGCTTGCAAGGATATTGGATGGTGGTGGTTGTTCTGTGCTCATTATTATCAGAAAATTAATTATAGAAAATAACCAGATTAATTAGTAAATGTATCAAGTAATTAACCAAAATGATTATGGCCTTTTAATCAAATTGGTCCTCCCACTAACTTAGTGAATCCTACACTTCCATAGTAGAAAACGGAAATCCTAGTTGGATGGATTTCTAGTGGGTGATTGAATTCTTATAATTTTATTGATCATCCTCAGGTACATCCGCTATTGAAATTACAATAAACTATAAGTGAGCAACTCCTTGCCCATCACATCTCATGTGAGGTTCAATCCTTTACCTAGCCCCTAATGCTCAAAATCTCAGGTACATCCATTATTGACTTATCTTGCATTAGTTAAGTTGATCCCATTGAGCCAGTAATTATGCAAATAATTTTAATGTCCTCAGGTACATCCAATATTGGCCACCAAACCATTTACATATTTACAACATGTCATGCTTAACAATTATTCTTAAGAAAATCTCTTAAATTAATTGCATCAGATGCAACTATTTAAAATTTCTTAAAATAATTGGCCCAATGGAGGGCCCATGTTATAATTACTTTAATTATAGCATTTCCAACTTAATCATTTGTTTGGAAGATTTTATAGTCATCCTAATTACTATTAAGGTCTCACTTTGCACATTATCCATTTAGCTTTCATATATCATATAATTGCATACATTCCCATATATCTCATGCATTCATGGATAAGCAGTAAATATGGTATGATCATGGACTTTTTAAAGGATTCAATTCTGAGCCACCAAGAATTGAATCAGGGCATTCCTAGGTGCATTTCATTCATTCATTTTACAAGAGTTGCTGAAGGAGTACATAATCAACACTTGATCTTGAATTCCTCCCACTAGTCCCACCAATGCTCTTGACCTCCTTGAACTTCTTGCAATCCATTATTACATAGTAATCCTTGGCATACCAAGGCGAATTTACAAGAAATTAAATAAATGAAATTACAACCCAAAAATTATTACAAACTTAATAATACATGCCCAAAATAAATTAAAATAAATTAATTAATTTACAATCCCAAAGAAACATAAAAGAAATAAATTCAATCACATTGGTCTTTTATAGTCCATGATCATTCATCATGCATATCACTATTTAACAATTAAATAAAACATACATACTTAAATTAAATTGAATATCTCATATTCAACTTAAAAATCCAAATTTGAACATGATTCAAATAAATTTAAAAATTCAGATTTGAATCTCATTCAAATAAATTTAAAAATTCATATTTGAATCACATTCAAACAACCTTAAAAATTCAGATTTGAATTACATTCAAACAGTTTTTAAAAAATCAGATTTGAATCACCTTCAAATAATTTTTAAAAATTCAGATCTAAATATTATTCAAACAACTTTAAAAAATCAAATTTGAATATGATTCAAACAACTTTAAAAATTCAGATTTGAATCACATTCAAACAACTTTTAAAATTCAGATTTGAATCACATTCAAACAATTTTTAAAATTCTGATTTGAATTAAAATTTAATTGTGTGATTAAAATTCTAATTAAACAATTTTATTAGACATAGGATGAGCTTTTAGATCATACAACAATTGCAAATTAAAAAGCTAAACTTTTGCACCACCCATGAAGCCAAACCATGGGCACCATTGATGGTGATCTCTTGCATGCCGCCACATATCCATTGCAACCAGCAATGGATAAATCATCTCTTGATCAAACACACAATTAAATCATATAATCAACAATCTAAATGGCAAATATAGTGGCTCTAATACCAATTGAAGGAATGGAAGCGTGAAAAACACAAGTTTATACTATTGAATTCAAAAATTTTCACCTAGGGTCACATGCATCATGCAAGATTTATTTTTAACTATTTGATTGCAATGATAAACAACATATTAAAACTCTTTTAATATATTTTTGGATCTGTATTTGCCATTTAAGATTTTAAAATTAATTATATTAATTTTAAAACCCTAGATTAAATCAAGAATGATTACACTAACCTCTTGATGCACTGCAGCGTATTTGCGCCTTTGAGATTCATCTTCAGGACACCAAATGTTGTCCCTCTAGCTTGTCCACGCCAAGAACACCTATGGCAGCCTTTGAACAGCTTCTAAAGCTTTTTCTATTAATTAGAAATTCAAGTTCTTCCTTTTAAGAGATTAAAGATGTAAACAGGACACTAGAAACAATTTCTAGTATTTTTAATTCAAGAGATTGATGGCTAATCTCTTTGAATTGATCAGAGATGAAGAGGAAGAGAGGAAGAGCTTCAAAATGGCATGACAAAGGAGTGTGGCTGCTGGTTGTCTTATTTTTAATTCATAACAACACTTATATAGCTAGGTCAACACATTAAACCCTTGCCACATGTCACCTTCTGATTGGTTCTAGGCTTAATTGACCCAATCACATTGTGCCAAGTATCAAACCTATATTTAATCTTAATTTTAATCATCTTACATGATGAAAAGACATTTGGCATGCTTATGTGTAATTCCATGTGTCACCATCTCATGGTGCCACATGTCACCTTGTGAAATGACCAAAATGCCCCTGTGTCTTAATTTTGAGTTCTTAACCCAAAATAATTATTTCTCTTCTTCTAATCAATTTATATCAAATATAAATTAATTAATTAATCAATCTCTATTAATTAATTTCTCATTAATTAAATTCATATTTAAACACTTTAAATATAAATTTAACTTATATTATACATCTAATAATCTAGATTTGGTTTCAAGTCATGCTAGGGACTTTGCAATCTAATTACAAACCAAACCTATTTAATTAATTAATTAAACTCTTTAATTAATTAATTAAATCATATTTAATTAGGTGATAACTTGTGTATGTGTGTGACTTACTAGGCTCATCACCAATTGGCAATGAGATATGATATCAACTCTTAATATCATCAGAACTCTTTCTTACTATAAATGATTTCTCTAAATCATTTTATGCACCTCATAGACCATGGTTAACACCTAGCATAGCATGCCATGGCCACCCAATTAGTAATAAGATTTACCTTAAATGAACCTATAATCATATGTTACCATGCACTGGAATCTCTCTGTTATAAAATCCCAACTCAAGCTGGAGTCATGGTTTATGTCAAACTTTATTTGCTATGAATATTATGTTCTCTTTTAATTCCAGTTCTTGATTAAAAAGATTTTCTCATCAGAAACTCCTTTCTGATTAAATCTATCTGTCCTGGCTAAGAACTTAAAATATCAAGAACAATTAAATGAACATAGCATTTTATCTCTATTTACTTTGAGGAACAGATTCCATCTTGATCAACACCTACCTCCATATATAACTAGTAGGAGTCAACACATGCCCATATACACATACACAGTACAAGTATGAAAGTAGTATCAAACTCAAACTACCTATATACAAGATAACTGTGCTATCTCAGGTCTAAAGATTATATGCACTGATATGATTTATGACAAAACATTGACAAGAGTAAACTCCATGTGCTTGTCATAAGTGTCACTGGTTCGGCCTACTTATCATTTATAAGTACCTATCATGTTTGTCATAAGGCATGAGACTCACTATTCCATCTTATTTATATCTCATATAAATAACTTGGGAACAAACATGAATACAATCTTTCTAGATAAGTCATGTCCTTATTATGAAGTATCCTCGATTGTGAACCTATTTATGATACTTTGTGATAGAAATAATGTCACTCACATTCTTAACAACTTAAGAATAATATTTCTAACAAAATATCAATGGACCTTTTCTATTACACATAAATATATTATGTAAACGGAAAAGTGAAAAAGCCTTTTATTAATAAAAATATGTACAAGATACATACTAAATGATATGCTTTAGGGCATACTACTAACACTAGGTGTACTACCCCTACCTCTACCTTTGCCTCTACCAACTATTGGTAAACTCTTCGGGGTAGAAACTTGGGCTTGTCCTTCTGACGTGGTGAATGATCCATAACGACGTGGACTTATGCAATCCTTAGCAAAATGACCGGTCCCTCCAAAATTGAAACATGCTCCTATAGCTCTATAACATACTCCACTATGTGGTTTACCACAAGTCTCACAAAGTCGATCTGATAGCGTATTTTTGCGTCTCTATTGAGTTTGCTGATCGGATTGGGATGGTTTTTGTCTAGAAGATATACCTCTACCCAATTCGCACGAGCTAGATCCTTCAAAATGTTTTCTTTTCCCAGAGCCACTCTCAGTAGCTTGACCAGTAACCTTTTCAGTTTTCTCTTTCTCTTGTGTACTCTTTTTCACTGCCCATTCTGATTCTATCCTTTCTAGTTCCAGGGCTTGTGAAATCAATTCAGAAAAATTCTGGTGTCGGAACCCTACCACTTGCATTCTCAAGCTAGGCCTCAACCCAGCCTCAAACCTTTTACACCGGTCTCTGGGCTTGGAGACTAAGCTTCCAGCATAATGGCTTAGCCTTGAAAAGTCCCGCTCATACTCTGCTATAGTTCTATCCCCTTGCTTCAACCTTAAAAACTCTTGCAGCTTCATGTCTACATAAGTATCAGGGACCCACTTTTGCCGAAATTCCCTTAAAAAATCTACCCATGTGAGGACTGGCGGCTCTACCAGACTGTAGGGGATGGTCTTCCACCACTCATATGCATCCCCTTAGAGAAGTGATACTGAATATTCAAACTTTATCTCTTCAGCACACTGTAGTTTTCTGAAAATCCGTTCCATCCTCTCTAACCACTGTTCTGCTTCCAGTGGATCCACTATTCCTTTGAATTCTATAGCCCCAAATTTCATTAATTTCTCATATTGCCAAGCCGAAGGCTGTGGTTGTGCTACAGGTGCTTGTGTCTGTGCTTGAGGTGGCACATTTTCCGCCATTTGTTGAAAGAACGCAGCTTTCTGCTGTGTAAACTGAGCAGGGAACTACGGTACCTGAGGAGGAGCTGGAGTTGCTGACCCACTCACATTCTGGAGTGCTGGGGCTTCTTCTCGGGCCTCAGCCTCGACAGATTACTCTACGGAATGATCTACCTCTTCCATTCCATTTTTCAGAAATTTTGTACTCTCTGATAACAAACACAAGGAGGTTGACCTCCGTTAGTGCATATTCATAATGTAAATATGTCATATATATCAAATATTTGAGCAGTTGTATTTACCGATAAAATATTTCAAATTCACAGTTCAAAATTTATTTTAAAACCTTGCTCTGATACCACTAAACATGTCACACCCTACTCCTCGTAAGATGTAAAATATTCTCGTAGTACACCTAATGAATTACCGTACTTCACCTACCGGTAACCCATTAAATATATTACAAGGGATTTTAAAATAATTTTCGTTCATTTTGGAATTAGTGGGTAAAATTTTTTTTTTTCAAATATTAAAAACCTTTATTTAGAGTCCAAACATAAATCAAATTTTTAGATATTTAAAATCTCCACAATTTTTACAAAAATTCTGGCAGAGTGCCGTCTGTATTTTGAGAAAACAGTTCTTCAAAACCTGAAAATAGAAACACTCCCAATATATTTCTCAATCACAACTCCATTTGTAACCACCAAATTCAAATCAACAGCAGTAGCAATACTTCAATTCAAAATTCAAATTTCAAATCAAGAATTAATATCTCAAAACATTTCATAACTCATGCACATTGCATTTTAAATCATTAATTTACAATCATAAGTTAATTTACAGATGCAAAATCTGAAAAATAATATTATTACAATTTTATCTGTACAACTGCTCAAATTACAGAGATACATATGCATACTATCATATTTACATCAAACTAAACTACCAGGGTATAGACAAATACCCGTACAAAAATTTTCAATTGCACTCTTCTCTAATTGTAGCAGCTCACTCTGCTGCTATGTCCTTTTCTCTATCTGCGACAGCAAGTTAAAGCTACCGCTGAGTATATAAATACTCAGTGGTGCACAATAAAGCATAAAATGGAAAATATAAAACATTTATAAATAAATCATCATTCAAAAATCTCATAATCGCATTTCACAAATTTTTTTTTCTCAAATCACATTTATAACAAATCATAATTTTCAAAGCTTAATATAGCACAACTTGAGCAAACAATTTAATAAACATAGTGTTGCCAAACAATAACACAACTTTGGCCATGACACAAAATTTTGGAACTTGTCGTGTGTACATCACGACAAGGCATACTCACCCCACTAATCGAAATCAATGAGGGAGGTGGCTAGCTAGCTAATGAGTACTCATCCAAACTCGCCCCCTCAGACTGGAAAGCCAGAGAGGGAGGAAAGTGATCAAATATCAAACTCACCCCACAAGTGGAGGAAGAACATATTAGTATTGCCATGCCAAGTGTGAATTAAAAACAATTTAAATCAAGTTATTGAAATATTTTATACAATTCACAAATCATATTTCACTCTAAACTTTTCATTTACAAAGCAGGCAACACACTATTTTTCAAATAAGATTTTCAAAGCCATAACTAAATTCAAAACCATATTGTTCAAATATTTCATACAAATCAATAATTAATTTTCCTTCCAAATTTCCATTGTAGAATAGGCGACACAACATTCTCGAAATTCATAATAAACAAACACATTCACTATGTATAACAAATCAATTTCCATTATGAAAACTATAATTTAAAATTTTTGTGCACAAACTTGATGTGAGTCGCCTCTAGGCCTTGACTCAGTCTCTTATACCTTTCCGGTCTTTTTCAGCTAAAATACAACATTTATAGTGTTTCAGTATCTTATTTCACAATAAATCTAATAATTAATTCATAAATACTTAATTCTAGCCCAAATATGCTTAAACTAGCATTCTTGGAAATTTTCATTTTGGAGTTACTATTTATGGTACTATTCAAGTCAATTTATTGACTTTCTAAGGCTTAATAGGAATGGGAGTTTCAAATTCACCCACATACCACATTTTGATCACTAAATTTGTTGGTTTTGGTTGTTTACTCAAATTCTAAGTCTTTTAGGCAAATTTGCAAATTTTCAGTTTTGGTGTCTTAGATTGCACTGTTCCATTGGTCATTTTACTGTTGGAATTTGGCAAAACTTTCTTCACAGAAAATGTTCCCTATTGTCTTATGTTTATTCTCCTATTTGAATCACTCCAATTGGAGTTTTGTAGCTCAAGTTATAGCCATTTGAACTATGGTTGCCGGATAGGACTCAACCCAGATTTCTGGGCAAATTTTGGTTCTGGCAGTTTTAGGTCACCAACTTTGGGTGGCCAAATGACTTAGTTAATGGCATAATTTGGGTTTGTGTTCTTCATGAAAGTTTTAGGTCTATATCTCATCTATCCACTGGTAAAATTTCAGGTCATTTAGACCTGCCTAGCTCATGTTATGGCTAAATGAACAAATACTGTTCATTTGGTCAGTTTGTACAGGGCAGACTGGGATTTTCCAAGTTTGGTCAATTTGTTCACTAGGTTTTGGTCACTTTTTGGGCATGCTTCCTAAATGAAAATTGTGTCATTTAGTGTCTATTTTGATTCCCAATTGGTCTCATACCAATTGGACTTGTAAATTTTCAGTTTTGGTCCCTCAAGGGACCTTGGCAGCATGATCACACTGAATCCGAATTTGGTTTCAACTCCAACACTTTCAACACACTTCATTTGATCACCATTGACTATTTCTTACTTCAAATTAGGTCAAAGAAAACATTTACCAATTTTTCACATTTTTGTCTCTAAACCCTAAGGGTCCAAAACCCTAATTCACAAATTCTTGCATTTAACCAATTCAATGCATATCAATCTCATTACTACATCCATACAAGCTTGCTTAACATATTAAATTCAATCAAACCATGCAAATACACCTCCACAACATGCTGTCCAAAATTTACTCATGGTCCCTCAACAATTTATTTCATTTCATTTTAAGTTTATTTCTAATTTAATCAAGCTATAAACACAACTAATAAACTAACTTTGCAACTTAAATCACTAACCTCAATTTTAGATGTCCAATTCTTCAATTCTCTTCCTTTTTCTTTTTCTTTGTTCTTCAATCTCTTCTTCTAGTTGCCAAAACAAGCTTTAACCATGGTAAAATAATTTTCTATGGTGAGATTTTTGGGTTTTTCAAGCTCAAAGATGAGCTTTCATGGAGGATGAAGTGAGGGAGAGGGTGAGGAGGCAATATGGGAAGAAGAAGAAGACTTTTGCTATTTTTTTTTTCTTTTCTTTTATGACCTTTATCCTTATGGAAGACCTAAAAATCAAATTAATTAAATTTATTAATTATGATCTTTATGGCATCATGCATGATGTCATCTCCCTACACCTTTTTCATTTTCTCTTTTTTTTTTTTCTATTAGTTCTTTAATTTAATTCCCGACTCTAAAATTTTCTTTTCTCCGATTTTATTTGATAGTTAGGTCAGGAGTCAGCTCTCGGGGTCAATTGACTAAATTGCCCCTCCCCGGTTCAACCCGGTTTACAAATAATTCAATATTTCTTCCGGATCCCTGACCTAATTATTTGACTGGCTTAACAATTCTTTTTCGTGATTTTCTCTTTTCCACTGTGTTCGTAATGGTCCTAAGGACCGCAGCGTCACATTTTACGGTTCGAAATTTGAGTTTAAGATGACTTCGCAGTCTTTCTCGAGAAGGTCACCCATTACTGTGACTCTCGGCTCATTTAACTTCTTATGTTCTATTTTTCTTATTTATACTTAACTAATTAACAATTACTAATTATTTGTGTTTATGGCTTATCTAGTTGTCTTAAGTATGGTTTTAATTCTCTTATTTGTCCGGACCGACACTAGTCACCGGAACAGTGAAATTTATCAGACTATGCAAATAGGGGTTTTACAGTGGATGCGACTTAAACCATTCCCTTTAAAAGAAACACGTAGACGTCAAAAGTTTTCCTTGCAAAAAGGCTCTAGCAATGATGGGGTAAGTGAGTTCTGACGTTTAATGCTTCGAAATGGATCCCCAGGATTATTAAATCAATCTTTTAAAGCAGCAGGCTAGGGTAATTTGAGAAGAGCAATGTGAGCTTTTTGATGCTTTAAGGGAGATTCTTTAAAAAACTAATGTTTCTAAACCCTCTTTCCTCTATTCTCTAAGCTCTTTTTTTGTGGCTTCAACAGTGGAAATTTTAGATATTTATAAGGAATGGGGGCCTTCAAATGGAGGGCCAAGATTCAAGATGAAAAAGAGGAAGGGTTTCGATTTAAAAAGACAACATCCGAGGGTCAAGAATTAAAGTGACCAAGGATTTAAGGGCAGTGATCAATCAGGACTCCTCTGTCCTTTTCTTCTTTGATCCAATGGTTAGGAGTTATGCCTTACAAATCAAATTAAGAGTTGGGATTGGAAGGTACTAAGTTTGCATTTATTACTTTAATTCGAGTGCCTGAGATTTGTCCTTACAAATAAAATCAACAGTGGAGATTGGAGCGTACTAAATTCTTTAACTGCCTTGAATCAATGGCCCGGATTCATCCTCACAAGTAGGATTAATGGTGAAGATTGAATCATACCCCAATCGCTTTAACTAACTCAAATCTAATGGTGAAAATTCGATCTTGCAAACCAAAGGCTAGGATTCAAAGTGATGTCTCTGAATCCTCACACAACCTTTCTACCCCGATCTTAGTTTGACGTCCTTCCGATCTAGTGGTTTTCGATCTCTTTATTAGGTCCCTTCATCTGAACTGATCTTCAGTCTTCTGAAACATACTCATTCGATCCCTCTTGATATGTCCTGTGTCTCCCTTTATGAAGTCACTTTCTCTGATCTCTTAAAAACTTATGGTCTCTCCACATCACCCTTTGTTTGAATTCTTTCAGTTCGATCTCTGTGGTCGCTCAAAGGCCCTTCATCCGATCTCCTTTATCTGATCTATCCTTATCCGGTCTTTTCTAGTGTGCATTGAATATCGAGAAAACATTAAATATTTTGTTAATCGAGATATCGCTTTGGGTCTCGCAAGCATTAAATGCCCAAGGCTATATATATAAAGGAGGAGGTTGTCACTTTCGCATTTCACATTTCTGCATTCTCTGTCTTCTCTCAAATCTTTAGCGAGTTGTCTCCCTAGTTCTTAATCTCCAACAATGTTTTTCATCGAAGGTATAGTATTTGATCTTTTTTCGTAGCACATTTTCTTTCCTCAAGTAAAAATGAGCAGCACCAATGGTCAAAGAGCAGGGAGCCTACTATCAGTATACGTTTCATGGACCTCCGATGAGGGTGAAGAGGTTGTACCAAGTGGGCGACCTGAGATTGAAATAGTGGTCCATTTGATCCTTACTAGCCCATCAGGCCGAGCTAGGGACAAGCTCCTGTCCCAAGGAAAGAAGCTCTCTTTGTGGATGAGGTGGCATCAGTTTTTAACCTCTCCAAGCTAGCATAGATCAGTTAGGAGTACAATCTCTAGACTAATGCTTTTGAGCTCATTAGATGTCACGGGATCTCTAGGCCAATCACTTTTTCAAAGAGGGAGATTAGATTATGGTTTATGAAGAGCAGTTCAAAGCTGAGCTGCAATTTCCCTTGGATCGGTTTTATAAGGATGTTTTGAGATACCATTGAGTCTGCGTGGCTCAACTACATCTGAACTCATGGTGAATTGTAGTGGTCTTCCGAGATTTATGCCGAGCTAAAGGCCTGAAGCCCATGGTGAAAATGTAACACCCCTATTGCATAGCCTGGTAAATTATATTATTTCGGTGACCGGTGTCGGTCCGGACAATTAAGAGAATTGAACCACATCTAAGACACCTAGATAAGCCCTGAATATAAATAATTAGTAATTGCCAAATAGTTAAGTATAAAGAAGAAAAACAAGCATAAAAAGTTAAATGAGCCAGGAGTTACAATGATGGGTGACCTTTCAGGGAAATGACTGCGAGGTCAATCGTAACCGGAATTCTGAACCGGAAAATGTGACACTGCGGTCCTTAGGACTATTGCGAACACAGTGGAAAAGAGAAAATCATGAAAAAGAATTTTTAAGTAGGTCAAATAATTAGGTCAGGGATCTGAAAAAAATATCAAATAACTTGCAAACCGGATCAGACCAGCGAGGGGCAAATTGGTCAATTCACCCCTAGAGCTGACTCCTAACCTAACTGTCCAATAAAATTGGAGAAAAGAAAATTTTAGAATCGGAAATTAAATTAAGAAGCTATGGAAAAATAAAGAAAAAAGAAAAAAAGAAAATTAGAATAATGACATCACCTACATGACCTAAGCATTACCTCATAAATAATTACCATTTAATTATTCTATTTGACTAAGTCAATTAAAGGGATAAAAAAAAAAATTAAAATGACAACTTTTCTTCTTCTTCTCCTCATTCCTGTAGCTCTCTCTATCCCATTTCTTCTCTCACCAAAAACCTCCATTAAAGCATGCTTTAAGCTTGCTTCCAACTACTAAACCTTACCTTTAAAGGAGCGGAAGTATGAAAACATAAGTTTATACCATTGAATTCAAAAAATTTTCACCTAGGATCACATACATCATGCAAGATTTATTTTTATCTATTTGATTTCAATGATAAACAACATATTAAAACTCTTTTAATATGTTTTTGGATCTGTATTTGTCATTTAAGATTTTAGAATTAATCAGATTAATTTTAGAACCCTAGATTAGATCAAGAACAAAAACACTAACCTCTTGATGCACTGCAGCGTATTTGTGCCTTTGGGATGCGTCTTCAGGACACTAGATATTATCCCTCTAGCTTGTCCACACCAAGATCACCTATGGCAGCCCTTGAACAACTTCTAAAGCTTTTTCTATTAATTAGAAAATCAAGTTTTGCCTTTTAAGAGATTAAAGATGTAAACAGGACACTAGAAATAATTTCTAGTATTTTTAATTCAAGAGATTGTTTGCTAATCTCTTGGAATTGATGAGAGATGAAAAAGAACAGAGAATGAGAGCTTCAAGGGTGGCAGCACAAAGAGGAGGCAGCAGCTTGTGTTATTTTTCTTTTCATAACAACACTTATATAGCTAGGTCACCACTTAAAACCCTTGCCACATGTCACCTTTTGATTGGTTCTAGGTTTAATTGACCCAATCACATTGTGCCAAGTGTCAAACCTATATTTAATCTTAATTTTAATCATCTTACATGATTAAAAGACATTTGGCAAGCTTATGTGTAATGCCATGTGTCACCATCTCATGATGTCACATGTCACCCTGTGAAATGACCAAAATGCCCCTGTGTCTTAATTTTGAGTTCTCAATCCAAAATAATTATTTCTCTTCTTCTAATCAATTTATATCAAATATAAATTAATTAATTAATCTTTATTAATTAATTTCTCATTAATTAAATTCATATTTAAACACTTTAAATATAAATTTAACTTATACTATACATCCAATAATCTAGATTTGGTTTCAAGCCATGCTAGGGACTTTGCAATCTAATTGCAAACCAAACCTATTTAATTAATCAATTAAACTCTTTAATTAATTAATTAATTAAATTATATTTAATTTGGTGATTACTTGTATATGTGTGTGACTTACTAGGCTCATCACTAATTGGCAATGAGACATGATATCCACTCTTAATATCATCAGAACTCTTTCTTACCATAAATGATTTCTCTAAATCATTTTATGCACCTCATAAACCATGGTTAACACCCAGCATAGCATGCCATGGCCACCTAATTAGTAATAAAGTTTACCTTAAATGAACCTATAATCATATGTTACCATGCACTATAATCTCTCTGTTACAAAATCCCAATTCAAGCTGGAGTCATGGTTTATGTTAAACCCCATTTGCTATGAATATTAGGTTCTCTTTTAATCCCAGTTCTTGATTAAAAAGATTTTCTCATCATAAACTCTTTTCTGAATAAATCTATCTGTCCTGGCCAGGAACTTGAAACATTAAGAACAATTAAATGAACATGGGATTTTATCCCTATTTACTTAGAGGAACAGATTCCATCTTGATCAACACCTACCTCCATATATAACTAGTAGGAGCCAACACATGCCCATATACCCATACATAGTACAAGTATGAAAGCAGTATCAAACTGAAACCACCTATGTACAAGATAACTGTGCTATCTCAGGTCTAAAGATTATACGCACTGATATGATTTATAACAATGCATTGACAAGAGTAAACTCCATGTGCTTGTCAAAAGTGTCACTGGTTCAACCTACTTATCATATATAAGTGCCTATCATGTTTGTTATATGGCATGAGACTCACCATTCCATTTTATTTATATCTCATATAAATAACTTGGGAATAAATATGAATACAATCTTTTTGGATAAGTCATGTCCTTATTGTGAAGTATCCTCGATTGTGAACTTATTTATGATACTTTGTGCTAGAGATACTGTCACTCATATTCTTAACAACTTAAGAATAATATTTCTAACAAAATATCAATGGACCTTTTCTATTACACATAAATATATTATGTAAACGAGAAAGTGAAAATGCCTTTTATTAATAAAAGTTGTACAAGATACATACTAAATGATATGCTCTAAGGCATACTACTAACAACCTTGACCCCAAATTAATCCATTAAAACTTGATAACCTCACTTGAGAAGAGGATTGAGCAAGAAAGAAAGAAAGCAAGAGGAGTGGAATTGAAGATTGAACTTCAAAGTTTAAGGTTAGTGAGTTAAATTGAAAATTCTAGTTTAATACTTGTGTTCTTGGTGTAAGTAACTTAGAAATTAACTTAAAATCAAAAGAAAACACTTGTTGGGGGATCAAAAAGGAAATTTCAGCCGGCCTTAGTTAGAGTTTGATATGAATGATTTTGAGGTGTTTGAATGGTTGTTTAGGTTGAGTTATGCATGTGAAGTATGGATATATGTTTTGAATGTATTAGATTTGAACTCTATATAATTAGGGTTTTGAGCATTTTGAAAAATTGAAGAAAAAGTTGAGAATTGGTCAATTGATGTAGTTGACCTTATTTGAGTTGAGAAATGGTCAATTGTGACCATTTGTGGTGTGTGTGAATTGTTAGAAACAAGTTTCAATTCAGATTGGTTAAGGTCAATATGCAGACAGCTAGACCTAGGTCCTTTTCAGGGATCAAAACTAAAAATTTACTAACCTAATTGCTGTGAGATCAATTGGGAATGAAACTAGACACAAAATGAACCATTTTTCATTTAGGAATCATGCCCAGAAAGTGACCATAACTTAGTGAACAATTAGGCCAAATCTGAATTAGGGCACACTACCCTGTACAAAAACGACCAAATGAATAATAATTACGTAAATGACCATAACTTAGTCTAGGAAGGTCCAAATGACTTGAATTTTATACCGATGGAAAGCTGAGACATAGCACTACAACTTTCATGGAGAAAGCAAATCCAAATTTTGACCATAACCTGTCCAAAAAGTCATCTGCATTCAGTGTGCAAAAACTGCCAATATCCAGAAAATGCCCAGAATTCTGGGTAACACCAAATCCGACCAACCTTAGAAAAATAGGCATAACTTGGGCTAAAAAACTCCAAATTGAGTGATTCAAATAGGAAAATAAATTTAAGACAATAAGGAACAACTTTGATGAAGGACACTTAGCCAAATTCGTACAGTAACCAAACTAATGGAGCAGTAGAAAACAGAGGACCAAAACTGAAAAATTGTAATTTCTCTTAGGAGACTTAAAAATTGAATTGGCAATCAATGCCAACAAAATTGACACCCAAAATGTGGTATATGGGTATAATTAAAACTAATAAACCTATTAAGTATAGAAAAGTCAACATTTTGACATGAATAGTGCCACCAAACACAAAAATATGAATGACCCGAAATTTATAAACCGTAATAGGAAGGATAAGTTTGTAAAGAAATTGTTGGAATTTAAGTATTAGAAATGGATACTGAAGCATTTTAAATTTATGTGTTTCAGTCGGAAAGGGATCTTCAAGGGAGAAACAAAAGTTTGAGTAAATTGAGTCGACAAAAGAGGTTTGTGCACAATAAACTTTAATTTATTATTTTCTAATTGAAAACTTATTTAGCTATGCATTGTGAATTAGTTATACTAATTATGGGTTTCAAGAAATGCTGTGTTTCCATTTTATGAATGGAAATTTGGATTGGAAATTGATTTGTGTTTTGCGTGAAATGTTTGAATAACTTGATTTAAATTGTTTTTGATTCACACTTGGCATGGCAATATCACTATGTTCCTCCTACATTTATGGGGTGAGTATGACTATATTCCTCCCTCTCTGGCTTCCCAGTCAGGAGGTGAGTTTGGATGAGTACTCATTAGCAAGCTAGCCACCTCCCTTATTGATTTCGATTAGTGGGGTGAGTATGCCTTGTCGTGATGTACACAGGGCATGTTCGGAAAATTTGTGTCATAGCCTAAGTTGTGTTATTGATTGGCAACACTATGTTTATTAAATTGTTTGATCAAATTTGTGTTATATTAAGCTTTCAAAATTGTAAAATATTTAAATTGTGATTTGTGATAAATGTGATTGTGAAATATTTGAACTGTGAATTGATAACAAATGTTTTATATTATGTATTTAATATTTTATTGTGCACCACTGAGTATTTTATACTCAGCGATAGCTTTATTTGCTGTCGCAGATAGAAATAAGGAAAAAGGCAGTAGATTGAGCTGCTGATTGTTGGGACTACAGTGAGGTTTTTGTAGGGGTATTTAGTTATACCCTTGTATATTAGATTTTGATTATGCATGTAAATATATGTGTGTAAATTATTTGAGCAGATGTATAAAACTTTTGAAAAGTTATTTTGGGTGTGTAATGGGAGTGCAAATTATTGTAATGTTCAAACTTATTTTTGGAGTTTTGTAATGAATATAAATTAATTTTTCTTTAGTGGAATATGAATGAAGTTATTTAATATTATTTCTGAAGACAATTGAGTTGAGAATTGTTTTGAATTATGGAGTTGGGATAGATGATATTGATTTGTGTTGTGGTTGTAGTTGATTTTTATGAAATAAATTATTGGAAGTGTTTTTCACAGGTTTTGAAGAACTATTTTTCTCAAATATAGACGGCACTCAGCCGAAAATTTTTCAAAATTTGCGTAAAAATAAAAATATACAAAAATTTTAACTAGTCTTTAAACTTCAAGTAAAAGTTTTTAATTGTCACACCTTACCCCTCTGCAAGGCATAACATGATCCCGTAGAATACCCATTGAACTACCGAACTTCACCTACCGATAACTCATTAAGTACCCTACAAGGGAATTTAAAACAATTTTCTTACTTTTGTTAAGTGGTGAGCATTTTCTAATAGGTATTAAAACATTTAATTAAAGTTGAAAACTAGTTAAATTTTTTGGCCCATTTTATTTTTTGCAAATTTTATAAAAATTTCGGCAGAGTGCCGTCTATATTTTGAGAAAACGGTTCTTCAAAACCTGAAAATAAAGACACTTCCAATATTTTTCTCAACAACTTCTTCAAATTTCACAATCAATCTCAACCAATTTCTCAAGTCTCAAATTTCAAACAATCCTCATTTCACAAATCAACACAAGCAAATCAATACACAGTTTAAATTAAATCAAACATTAAAACATCTCATTGAGGTAACCAAATTAATTTTCACATTCATGAGAGCATTACAATTTAATAATGCAAAACTTTATAAGTATATAAAATCTCAAGATAATATTGCAATAATTTTTATTTGATTACAATCGAAATATATATATTACAAAAGAGTTTGTACAACTGTTTAGAGTAAATTTTATGCATATGATTATAGAATTACATCAAAAGTTAATGTACAAGGGTATACCTATGATATACCCGAGGATAATCTCACCGTGTCTTTCAGTAACCTCGCTCAGCTGCTCTATATTTTCTTTCACCTGCGACAGCATACAAAGCTATCGCTGAGTGGTGAACTTAGTGGTGCACAAACTAATTATTTAAAACTTAATACAAATTATTCTTAACAATTCATAATGAATAAAAATTTAAAATTTCTAAATTCTTCAAAATCCATGACATTCAGAAATCAATATTTCTCATTTATGCAAATTATTCATTTGAATAACGTTTTGATCAAATAGTAACTGTTTATCTACATTTATTTTAAATCCGGAAATAATACAAAAATATTTTGAATCACTAACAAATTATTTATTTCAATCACAATTTATCAAACTATGCATAATTTAAAGGGCATTGCCACCAATTCACACAGTTGATCCCATGACCCAAAATTCAAATAGATGCTGTGTTGTACACCACGACATTTCAAACTCTCCCAATAACCAAGGCTAAAAGAGAGAAACAAATACTAGCTAGTACATATGAGTACTCATTCAAATTCTTCCCCAACTGGCAAGCCAGAGAGGAAGTAACTTGCCCCATCTAGTGGAAGAGATATCTCACTAGACAAGCTAATGAGAATTCACAACAAATTTTGCTGTGTCAACTCTGGTTTCAAATCATATTCAAAACAATTTCTATTTACAAAGTTTTTACAAATCATCAACATATTTAATGATCACAAATTCATGCTCAAGGTTGGCAACACATCAAATTTAAAATTTACGATTCTCAAAACCATGCAATAAATCCTTAAATGCATAAGAAAATTTCCATTTAATTTATACAATTTCATTCAAAAAATTATAATTCTCAACACATCAAAATTTATAAATTATAAAATAAACTTATTCAAATCAATTTAGAAGTAAAAATATAACAAAAGAGTTAGTTGTGCACAAACCTTATACGAGTCGCCTCTTGGGCTTGACTCGATGTCTCGGGTTCTTTCCCGGTATTCTTTTTCACTGAAACACACAGTTTCACAGTATTTCAGTATCATAACTCATTGTAAATCCAAAAATAAATTCAAATTCACTTATACCTAGCTTTAATATGCTAAACTTGGCGTTCTTTAAATTTTGTATTTCGGAGTTACTATTCATGACACTATTCAAGTCAATTTGTTGACTTTCTAAGGCTTAATAGGTATGGGAACTCCAACTTCACCCACATACCACATTTTGGTCACTAAATTTGTTGGTTTTGGTTGTTTTCTCAAATTCTAAATCTTTTAGGCAAATTTGCAAATTTTCAGTTTTGGTGTGCTAAGTTGCATTGTTCCATTAGTCACTTTACTGTTAGAATTTGGAAAAACTTTCCGCATAGAAAATGTTCCTTATTGCCTTAAGTTTATTCTAATTTTTGAATCACTCCAATTGGAGTTTTTTAGCTCAAGTTATAGCCATTTGAACCATGGCTACTAGATTGGACTTAACCCAGATTTCTGGGCAAATTTTGGTTCTGGCAGTTTTAGGTCACCAACTTTGGGTGGCCAAATGACTTGGTTAATGGCATAATTTGGGTTTGTATTCTTCATGAAAGTTTTAGGTCTATATCTCAACTGTCCACTGGTAAAATTTTAAGTCATTTAGACCTGCCTAGCTCAAGTTATGGCCAAATGAACAAACACTGTTCATTTGGTCAATTTGTACAGGGCAGACTGAGATTTTCCAGATTTGGTCAATTTGTTCACTAGGTTTTGGTCACTTTTTGGGCATACTTCCTAAATGAAAATTGTGTCATTTTGTGTCTATTTTCATTCCCAATTGGTCTCATACCAATTAGACTTGTAAATTTTCAGTTTTGGTCCTTGAAAGGGACCTTGGTTCTGCTACCAGCACCATGACCACATTGAATCCGAATTTAACCTTAACTCCAACACTTCCAACACACTTCATTTGGTCACAAATGACCATTTTTCACTTTAAACTAGATCAAATACATCATTTCACCATTTCTCCAAATTTTTGCCTCTAAACCCTAGGTATCAAACCCTAACCACACTAATTCATTGCATTTAACTAATTCAAGACATTTAATTATAATCATTCAACCCAATTAGGCTCACATACGCTTTTAAATCCACCAAATTCATGCATACATATATCAAAACCCTAGTTGGCCAAAATTCAACTTTGTCCCCTAACACTTGTCTTCATTTCATTTTAAGCTTATTTCCAAGTTCATTCAATCATAAACACATGTATTAAACTCAAAATTCCAAAGTAAATAGCTTACCTCAACTTTGATATTCAATCTTCAATTTTTCTCCTCTTTTCTTCTTTCTTTCTTGCTAAATCTCTTTCTCAAAGGAAGAAAATAAGGTTTTATGAAGTGATTGGGGAAGAAAGTAGGGTTTAATGAGGGATTTAAAGCTTGGAGCAAGCTTTCATGGAGGTGTGGTAATGGTGGTGTTAAGGGAGAGGTGGGGCGGCAACTTGGTGGAAGAAGAAGACTTTTAATTTTATTTTCATTTATTTTTTTCTATTAGTTCTTTAATTTAATTTCCGACTCTGAAATTTTCTTTTCTATGATTTTATTTGACAATTAGGTCAGGAATCAGCTCTCGGGGTCAATTGACCAAATTGCCCTTCGCCGGTTTAACCCGGTTTGCAAACAATTCAATATTTCTTCCGGCTCACTGACCTAATTATTTGACTGGCTTAACAATTCTTTTTCGTGATTTTCTCTTTTCCACTGTGTTCGTAATGGTCCTAAGGACCGCAGCATCATATTTTACAGTGCGAAATTCGAGTTTAAATCGACTTTGCAATCCTTCCCTAGAAGGTCACCCATCGCTGTGACTCTCGGCTCGTTTAACTTCTTATGTTATGTTTTTCTTATTTATACTTAACTAATTGGACATTACTAATTATTTGTGTTTATAGCTTATCTAGTTGTCTTAAGTATGGTTCTAATCCCCTTAATCGTTCGGACTGACACCGGTTACCGAAATAGTAACATATACCAGGTTATGCAAATGGGGTTGTTACAATTCTCCCCCCCCCCCCTTAAAATAATTTCGTCCTCGAAATTTTTCCTGGTATTAGTCTCTGAACAGTTGTGGGTTCTATCTCCTCATGTCCTATTCACGCTTCTAAGTAGCTTCCTGTCCTGAATGATGGTTCCTTAGCACTTTAACCAATACTATTTACTCATCGATTGCTCACCTCGTGTGCCAAGTTTCTTATGAGCTTCTGTCATAAGTTAGATTCAAATTCATTTCAATTTTAGAGGTAAGCAAATCCGTGTGCTAGTGGATCCACTCTTTCTAGGACCTCGTATGATCCTATGGGTGAGAACTTAGTTTTACTCTTTTCTTACCAATTCTCTTGATCATTTGATGTAACCTTCAGTTTAGTTTAGAATATTTTAGTCTTTTCTTGCTGTTGTTTTAGCAATTATTTTCCTTTGTAGTCTTTTTTTTTTTTTAAATGACCTTGTTGGTCATATATGGACTGTTTATCTCTTTCTTGGCCATAGGTCCATAACTATTATCTTACCATCTCCATTTATGACCAAGGCCTATGTGCCATTTTGCACTATCTTGTTTGCTTTTGTTTAACTTATTTCCTTCTTGATAAAATAGTTCGGGATATCGTTACGCGTCTTAAGTAAGTTGTTTGCCCTGGTGGCAATTCCTCATCTAGTGTTTTTCTCATTTCTTACTGTTCTATTTGTTTCCTTCTCTCATTCCACAACTTAACTTTAATTATTTTATTTCTTAATCTAATCTTCTTCCTTAACTTGACTGTCGAGTTGTAATTTAGTACCACTTATCATTCCTAATAAATCCACTATACTTCAAAATTACTTTGATTTGGTTCTCTGACCATTCTAATCAACACTTTAACCAATAATCATAACGTTTCTTTATTACATTCGCACTAACTATTCTATTTTTTACTTCCACAACTCTTTTATCTATCAATATTCTATAGCTTATTTTCCGCTGGTTTGCGATCATTACCCTTTTTTTTTTTAACCATAAACAATTCTTCAATCTTAAGAAGGGAGTCTATCGGACTCTCCTGTTTCCCATGCTATTCAAAAGTTTCGCTTGAATTCTAATTTAATCCTTATGATCCGCACAATAAAATTGTGCTCTTCCTACAGAATACCTGGCCAACTAGTTCCTATCGAATTACTGTTATCAGTAGAATATCATTTCTTAACTGTTTTATAAGTTATAATTGTCATTCATAGCATCCTGTCTCTTCTAGGGGAACAAAATTATATTTTGTGTCTTACTGCTACACAAATAGAATACTGTTCCTTACTAAACTTTGAGCAAAAGATCCATTGCAGTACCAGAACAACTATAAACCCCATATCGGAGACTGGATGACTTAGCCCTATAAGTGTTATTTTTAATTTTTGACCATACTAAAATCTCTAGTCCCATAACAATTCTTGATGTACTATACTTCATGCTAGGGTAACAGAGTCTTTAACTCTCACTACCTTGAAACCATGATCTTTTGATATTCTAATTATAGAGTTTTAAATCCCGAATTAGGATTTTCAAACTCAGTTCTAGTAATAAAACTCTATTCTGGTATATTTGTACCAAAGTGAAAGTCATTTATAACTATTCTTATCCTTATGTACTATTGGGTAGTATGTAGCTCTACACAATAAATCTCAAGTCAGTACTGTAATCTATAGCTTACAGCACAAACATCAAGAACATTGCATAGTTACTACGATACATCCCAATATATCAAACTTCCCTATATCTTATTCCTTTCAAATCCACTAATAACTTAAACTTATTTTGATTATGGTACTTACTGACATCTATCAACAGTAGTACCTTTACCTGCATCTATGGCAGCTATATTGTTATAACTTACTTTTTGATCCTCTTGCCTTACCTAATTAGGCTTACTAATTAACTTTATAATTTATCGTAGTCTAGGAGATGTCTCTCACTAGAAACTTTTCCAAAATAAATTCAAATCACGCTTATTATCGCAATTCTTATCCTAAAAGACTAATTACTAACACATTAAAATTTATCTACATGCAAGGGAATAGTAGTAGAACATATAATTTTAGCATTAGCATATAAACAAGTAGAGCCGGAATCAAATAGTACATAATTATTCCTTTCACAAGTTAAGAACATACCGGCAACTACATCTGAAGTCTCTGCTTCTTCCCCTCGATGCATGGCGTTCCCTCTTTCTAGTGTATTCCTTTGCTCGAATTGGTCCATTGTGCGAGGATTACCCGAAGTGTTGTCTCTACTTCTGCCTCTACCCCTAGTGACTATTAATGAGCCTCTAAAATCAGAGCCTTAGACTGATTCCTCTAGTGTAGTATGTGGCATAAATCGATGTGCGTTAGTACAATCTCGGGCAAAATGTCTAATTCCACCACATTTGAAGCAGGCTTCAGTGACCTTATGGCATATACCCCCATGAAATTTTCCACAAATGTCACAGAGACGGGTAGGGTAGGAACTTCTGGTTCTTTGACGAATGGCTTTTTATTGCTTCCGCCCTA
Source organism: Hevea brasiliensis (assembly GCF_030052815.1). Classification (NCBI taxonomy): domain Eukaryota; kingdom Viridiplantae; phylum Streptophyta; class Magnoliopsida; order Malpighiales; family Euphorbiaceae; genus Hevea; species Hevea brasiliensis. The sequence goes on from NC_079494.1 coordinate 57,757,861, forward strand.
AAGATCCGCCTCTGTCATACTTAGGAGCTCGGGGTCCCTCAAAATCTTTTCTCTTTCCCAAATTACTACTCGAACTTTGACCGATGGGTTTCCCACTTTTCTCTTTTTCATACTGCTTTTGAGGGGGTTGGGTTTGTACTTGGGCACAGGGTGTGATTATCGACCATTTGCTGAAAGAACATGGCCATCTGCTGGGCCGTTTGTGCAGTAATTTGTATAGGAGGGACTGGTGCAGTTGGACCTCCAACACTCTATGAAACTGGGGCCTCTCCTTGTACGTTACCTGTATCAGACTGCTCTACCATTTTATCCCCCTTGTCCATATCTATTCACAGGATTTTTTTTTTCTCTGTACAACCAACACATGGAGATTTCTCCCTGTTAGTTCATATTTATGATGTAAATGTACTATATATATGAAACATTTGAGCAGTTGTACTTATCAAAAAATATTTCATATTCACAGTTCAAAATTTACTTTAAAACCTTTGCTCTGATACCACTAAAACATGTCACACCTTACCCCTCTGTAAGGCATAACATGATCCCGTAGAATACCTAATGAACTACCGAACTTCACCTATCGATAACTCATTAAGTACCCTACAAGGGATTTTAAAACAATTTTTTTACTTTTGTTAAGTGGTGAGCATTTTCTAATAGGTATTAAAACATTTAATTAAAGTTGAAACTAGTTAAATTTTTTGGCCCATTTTATTTTTCCGCAAATTTTATAAAAATTTCGGCAGAGTGCCGTCTATATTTTGAGAAAACAGTTCTTCAAAACCTGAAAATAAAGACACTTCCAATATTTTTCTCAACAGCTTCTTCAAATTTCACAATCAATCTCAACCAATTTCTCAAGTCTCAAAATTCAAACAATCCTCATTTCACAAATCAACACAAGTAATTCAATACACAGTTTAAATTAAATCAAACATTAAAACATCTCATTGAGGTAAACAAATTAATTTTCACATTCATGGGAGCATTACAATTTAATAATGCAAAACTTTATAAGTATATAAAATCTCAAGATAATATTACAATAATTTTTATTTGATTACAATCGAAATATATATATATTACAAAAGAGTATGTACAACTGCTCAGAGTAAATTTCATACATATGATTACAGAATTACATCAAAAGTTAATGTACAAGGGTATACCTATAATATACCCGAGGATAATATCACCGCGTATTTCAGTAACCTCGCTCAGCTGCTCTATATTTTCTTTCACCTGCGACAGCATACAAAGCTATCGTTGAGTGGTGAACTCAGTGGCGTACAAACTAATAATTTAAAACTTAATACAAATTATTCTTAACAATTCATAATAAATAAAAATTTAAAATTTCTAAATTCTTCAAAATCCATAACATTCAAAAATCAATATTTCTCATTTATGCAAATTATTCATTTGAATAACATTTTGATCAAATAGTAACTGTTTATCTACATTTCTTTTAAATCCGGAATCAATACAAAAATATTTTGAATCACTGACAAATTATTAATTTCAACCACAATTTATCAAACTATGCATAATTTAAAGGGTGTTGCCAATAATTCACACAGTTGATCCAATGACCCAAAATTCAAATAGATGCCGTGTTGTACACTACGACATTTCAAACTCTGTCAATAACCGAGGCAAAAAGGGAGAAACAAAGACCAGCTAGTATATATGAGTACTCATTCAAATTCTTACCCAACTGGCAAGCCAGAGAGGAAGTAACTCGCCCCATCTAATGGAGGAGATATCTCACTAGACAAGCTAATGAGAATTCACAATAAATTTTGCCATGTCAACTGTGGTTTTAAATCATATTCAAAACAATTTCTATTTTCAAAGTTTTTACAAATCATCAACATATTTAATCATCATAAATTCATGCTCAAGGTTGGCAACGCATCAAATTTAAAATTTACGATTCTCAAAACCATGCAATAAATCCTTAAATGCATAAGAAAATTTACATTTAATTTATACAATTTCATTCAACAAATTATAATTCTCAACACATCAAAATTTATAAATTATAAAATAAACTTATTCAAATTAATTTAGAAGTAAAAATATAACAAAAGAGTTAGTTGTGCACAAACCTTATACGAGTCACCTCTTAGCCTTGACTCGATGTCTCGGGTTCTTTCCCGGTATTCTTTTCTACTGAAACAAACAGTTTCACAATGTTTCAATATCATAACTCATCGTAAATATAAAAATAAATTCAAATTCACTATACCTAGCTTTAATATGCTAAACTTAGCGTTCTTTAAATTTTGTATTTCGGGGTTACTATTCACGATACTATTCAAGTCAATTTGTTGACTTTCTAAGGCTTAATAGGTATGGGAACTCCAACTTCACCCACATACCACATTTTGGTCACTAAATTTGTTGGTTTTGGTTGTTTTCTCAAATTCTAAGTCTTTTAGGCAAATTTGCAAATTTTCAATTTTGGTGTCTTAAGTTGCACTGTTCCATTGGTCACTTTACTGTTAGAATTTGGCAAAAATTTATTCATAGAAAATATTCCTTATTGTCTTAAGTTTATTCTCCTTTTCTAATCACTCCAATTAGAGTTTTGTAGCTCAAGTTATAGCTATTTGAACCATGGCTGTCGGATTGGACTTAACCCAGATTTCTGGGCAAATTTTGGTTCTGGCAGTTTTAGGTCACCAATTTTGGGTGGCCAAATGACTTGGTTAATGGCATAATTTGGGTTTGTATCCTTCATGAAAGTTTTAGGTCTATATCTCAACTATCCACTGGTAAAATTTCAGGTCATTTAGACCTGCCTAGCTCAAGTTATGGCCAAATGAACAGAGTCAGTTTGTACAGGGCAGACTGAGATTTTCCGGATTTGTTCAATTTGTTCACTAGGTTTTGGTCACTTTTTGGGCATGCTTCCCAAATGAAAATTTTGTCATTTTGTGTCTATTTTCATTCCCAATTGGTCTCATACCAATTGGACTTGTAAATTTTTAGTTTTGGTCCCTGAAAGGGACCTTGGTTCTGCTGCCAGCAGCATGACCACATTGAATCCGAATTTAACCTTAACTCTAACACTGCCAATACACTTCATTTGGTCACAAAAGACCATTTTTCAGTTTAAACTAGATCAAATACATCATTTCACCATTTTTCCAAATTTTTGCCTCTAAACCCTAGGTGTTAAACCCTAACCACACTAATTCATTGCATTTAACTAATTCAAGGCATTTAATTATAATCATTCAACACAATTAGGCTCACATACACTTTTAAATCCACCAAATTCATGCATACATATATCAAAACCCTAGTTGGCCAAAATTCAACTTTGTCCCCTAACACTTGTCTTCATTTCATTTTAAGCTTATTTCCAAGTTCATTCAATTATAAACACATGTATTAAACTCAAAATTCCAAAGTAAATAGCTTACCTCAACTTTGATATTCAATCTTCAATTTTTCTCCTCTTTTCTTCTTTCTTTCTTGCTAAATCTCTTTCTCAAATGAAGAAAATAAGGTATTATGAAGTGATTGGGGAAGAAAGTAGGGTTTAATGGGAGATTTAAAGCTTTGAGCAAGCTTTCATGGAGGTGTGGTAATGGTGGTGTTAAGGGAGAGGTGGGGGTGGCAACTTGGTGGAAGAAGAAGACTTTTAACTTTTTTTTTTCATTTATTTTTTTCTATTAGTTCTTTAATTTAATTCCCGACTCTGAAATTTTTTTTCTCTGATTTTATTTGACAGTTAGGTTAGGAGTCAGCTCTCGGGGTCAATTGACCAAATTGCCCCTCGCCGGTTCAACCCGGTTTGCAAATAATTTAATATTTCTTTTGACTTCCTGACCTAATTATTTGTCTGGCTTAACAATTCTTTTTCGTGATTTTCTCTTTTTCACTGTGTTCGTAATGGTCCTAAGGACCGCAGCGTCACATTTTACGGTTCGAAATTCGAGTTTAAATCGACTTCGCAATCCTTCCCTAGAAGGTCACGCATCGCTGTGACTCTCGGCTCGTTTAACTTCTTATGTTGTGTTTTTCTTATTTATACTTAACTAATTGGCAATTACTAATTATTTATGTTTATAGCTTATCTAGTTGTCTTAAGTATGGTTCTAATCCCCTTAATCGTCCGGACCGACATCGATTATCGAAATAGTAACATATACCAGGTTATGCAAATTGGGGTGTTACATTAATTCCTACCCAAAGTGCTCACCACCTTCAAAAAGTAAGAAAATTGTTTTAAAATCCCTTGTAGTGTATTTAATGGGTTACGGGTAGGCGAAGTACGATAATTCATTAGATATACTATGGGATCATGTTACACCTTACTGAGGGGCAGGGTGTGACAGAAAGTCTTTGCTAAACTACATTGGCTCGCCCAATGAAAAAATGATAAATACTAGTTCTTCTAGGCGAAGCCAAACTGTGAGCTTTTCATCGTCTTCTTAGCAATCTTAAGCAGCAAAATATGGGGCTCATTGATGAATTTAAAGTGGACCTCAAACTACTTTCCCCTAGCTTCCACATAGATTGCTCTATCAATGTCCTTTTTCAGTAATTTCGACCTATTCTTCTATTTGGCCTTTTGTTTATTCTTCTTATCTCTCGACTTGGGTTTGGAATGGATTTCACTTGTGTTCTTTAAGTTGGGCTCAGAGGGCTTCCAATGTGGTGGACTTTCTGATGAGGGAGATCTCTAAGGCAGTTTAAGAGGCTATGGCTTCTAAGAGCCAACTCTTAGCTGCGAATGCCCAGATTATAGAATTAGAGCAATAGGCAAAGTCTTTTGAAGAGATAACAGCTTGGCTATAGAAGGAACTCGAAGATTCTTAGGCCAGCTGAGCTACAGACCTGGCTAAGTTTGCTAAGGAGATAAAAGCGAAGGAGAATGAAGCCTTGCAAAGGGAAGCTAGTGCCTATGTGCAAGCCCATGGCAATATCCTGGCTGAGCTCATCAAGTGTCATCTTGAAGAGGACTTCACCTGGCTCAAGAAGCTTACTTCGAGTGTTGAGGCTAAGAGTGAGAGCGAACTGGAGGGAGAGGATGTAAATAATATAACTGATGAGCGGGCTGGGGAGGAATTGCTCACTGAGTGATGTATTATCAAATATGTTTAATAAAAGATTTCTTTAAGATCAATCTTTCTCATTTTCTTATTGAGATCAGATAATCACATGGCCAGTATTAAATTACAAGTTCAATTATATGTAATGACTTTAGAGATCAGACTAACAATATAGAAATTATAAATAAAACATAATACCGAACTTCAATCTAAAACAAAATTGAAATTTAAGCAAGTATATAAAATTGAACTTTATTGAGATCAGATGGTCTGAGGACCAGACTAGAGAACAAAATAAAAACAATTATTGAAATCGAGTTATTTGCAAACAGAAATTAGAACTAAACCAGGAAGTCAAACTAAAGGAAGAATGAGCTTGGAGATCGAATAATCAGCACTCAAACTTCCGAGAAACTGACACTCGAACAAGCATATAGGATTGAGCTTAATGAACCTTAAAACCAGTATTATTGATTTCGGACAATCCCAAGATCGGATTACAACATAATTGTAACCTTTATCGAGATCGGATAATGTTGGGATCAAACCCCAATTCAGAACTGACTACATGAAATTGATGAACATTAAAACTAATAGATGAAAATTAATTAAACTAGAATTGTCATTTTTGCCAAATGATGAATTTATTAACCAGCCAAAATATGGTGTCTACAGCTGCCCCTCTTTGCATGTTTTCTATTAAAGATAATGAAATTTTAATTTCATTCTCATTAAATAGGAAACATGTAAAGATATAAACTCATATTTTGGACGGGTTAAATGCTTAAAATTAACATGGATCTTGAATCCAGAGGTTGATGGCATAAAAGTAAATTGCATGAAATGAAATTAAAATCAACTTGGATCTTGAATCCAGAGGTTGATCACAGGAAATTAAATTGTAAGAAATTAAAATCAACTTAGTTCTAGAATCTAGAGGTTGATAACAGGAAATTAAATTGCAAGAAATTAAAATCAACTTGGATCTTGAATCCAGAGGTTGATAACAGGAAATTAAATTGCATGAAATTAAAATCAACTTAGATCTTGAATCCTGAAGTTGATGGTATAAAATTAAATTTCAGGAAACTAAAATTAACTTGGATCTTGAATCTAGAGGTTGATGACAAAAAATTAAATTGCAGGAAATTAAAATCAACTTGGATCTAGAATCTAGATGTTGATAATAGGAAATTAAACTACAGGAAATTTAAAATCAACTTTGGATCTTGAATCCAGAGGTTGATAACAGGAAATTAAATTGTAGGAAATTTAAAATCAACTTGGATCTAGAATCCAGACGTTAATAACAGGAATTAAATTGTAGAAAATTTAAAATAACTTGGATATTGAAATCAGAGGTTAATAACATAAAATTAAATTACAGAAAATTTAAAATCAACTTGGATCCTGAATTCAGAGGTTGATAACAGAAATTAAATTGCAAAAAATTTAAAATAACTTGGATCTTAAATCCAGAGGTTGATAACAGGAAATTAAATTACAGGAAATTTAAAATCAACTTGGATGTTGAATCCAGAGGTTGATAACAGGAAATTAAATATTGCAAGAAATTAAAATCAACTTAGATCTTGAATCCAAAGGTTGATAACAAAAATTAAATACTGCAGGAAATTAAAATCAACTTGGATCTTGAATCCAGATGCTAATAACAGAAAATTAAATATTGTAAGAAATTAAAATCAACTTGGATCTTGAATCTAGAGATTGATAACAGGAAATTAAATTGCAAGAAATTTAAAATCAACTTGGATATTGAATCCAGAGGCTGATAACAGGAAATTAAATTGTAGGAAATTTAAAATGAACTTGGATCTTGAATTCAGAGGTTGATAACAGGAAATTAAATTGTAAAAATTTTAAAATCAACTTGGATCTTCAATCCAGAGGTTGATAACAGGAAATTAAATTGAAGAAAATTTAAAATCAATTTGGATCTTAAACCAGAGGTTAATAATAGAAAATTAAAACTTGTAGGAAATTAAAATCAACTTGGATCTTGAATTCAAAGGTTGATAATAGAAAATTAAATATTACAGGAAATTAAAATCAACTTGGATCTTGAATCCAGAGGTTGATAACAAAATATTAAAAATTACAGGTAATTAAAATTAACTTGGATCTTGAATCCAGATGTTCATAACAGAAAATTAAATATTGTAGGAAATTAAAATCAACTTGGATCTTGAATAATAGAAAATGAAATATTGCAGGAAATTAAAATCAACTTGGATCTTGAATCCAGAGGTTGATAACAAGAAATTAACATAAACTAAAGCTTAGGATGTTAAAAATGAATGATCACTATTATACCTCAACAAATAGGTTGATTTTAAGCTTGGTTATCTAGCAAATTTACCATAAGTTTAATTATGAAAGGTTGAATGTTCGATCTTTAAAGCAAACCTAGTGAGGGAACTCTACCCGATCAAAAGTTTATTTAATCATGAACCTGAAGCCGAATGATTGATAGGAGAAGCAAAAGTAGACCCAAAGGCAAGGTTTTTTCATTAATCTCCAATCCCTTTCCTCTTAATTATTCAGAGGCTCCTAGTTTTAGGCATAATACCTCTTTATAGCATCTGCGTTTACTAGTTTCTACAATTCTTCTCCATCCATATGGGTTAAGATTAAAGTGCCCCCAGAAAATGCCTCTTTAGCCACATATGGCCCCTCATAAGTTAGTGACCATTTGCCTAGGGATCACTCTAATTTGGTAGTATTTTCTTCAGAACAAGGTCTCCAAGCTGGAATTCTTGAGGTCGCACATTCTTATCAAACGTCCTAGCCATTCTAGCCTGGTATAGCTATCCATAACAAACTGCTGCTAATCTTTTCTCATCAATTAGATTAAGCTAATCGAGTCTTGTTTTGACCCATTCAGTTTCATCCAACTCTGCCTCCATTAAGATTCGTAGAGAGGGAATCTTCACCTCAATTAGGAAAACTACTTCCATGCCATACACCAATGAATATGGAGTTGCCCCAGTTGATGTTCTTATTATAGTTCACTATGCATAGAGGGCAAATGGAAGCATGTCATGCCAATCTTTATAAGTGATAGTCATATTTTCAATTATCTGTTTGAGATTCTTATTGGCAGCTTCCACAACCCTATTCATTTAGGGTTGATAGGGCGAAAAGTTGAGGTGATGGATCTTATACTGGTCACACAGCTTTTGGGCATTTGAACCATTCAAATGTTGGTGTTGTCCGTAATAATCTCACTTTGGAGGCTATATTTGCAGATGATGTTATTCTTGAGAAACTTCACGAATGCATTTTGAGTGACATGGGCATACAAGGCAGCTTTAACCCATTTAGTAAAATAATTAATGGCCACTAGAATGAACCTATGACCATTGGAAGCCTTTGGAGTGATTGGGCCAATAACATCAATGCCTCACATTGCAAATGGCCACAAAGCTACCAAATTGTAAAGTTGATGAGGTGGGACGTTTATTTGTCAGTATAAATTTGACACTTATGATATTTTTGGAAGTATTAATACAGTCCTTTTCTAAAGTAGTCCAATAATATCCTCACTGTAAGATCTATTTGGCCATCATATGTCCATTGGTATGGGTGGCATAGTTCCCTTCATGGTTTCAAAAAGAATCTTTTCAACTTTATTTGCATCCACACACCTCAACAATTCTCCATTGAAGTTTCTTTTATGTAGGATTTCACCACTGGGGAAAAACCCTAATGCCAACCTCCTGATCATTCTCCTTTTGTTTCTACTTGCCCCTCGAGGATACTTTCTGGTTTTGATGTATTACTGAATGTCATGATACTAGGGTTTATCGTATTTCTCCTCTTTAATCATAAAGCAGTATGCAGGCTCACCCCTTACTTTTATCTATAATAACTGCACTTCTTGCGCCTCCTCCATTTGAGTCATGATTACTAATGTGGCCAAGGCATCTGCAAATTAGTTTTTATCATGACCCCAATGAGTAAAGGAGATTTCTTCAAACTTTTTGATCAATTCCAAGAGATACTTCTGATATGGGACTAGTTTTGGTCTTTGGTTTGCCATTCTCCCTTTAATTGGCAGATTATCAAGGCTGAGTCTCCATATACCTCCAATTTCTTTACTTTCATTTTAATAGTAGCTTGCAAATTGCTCACATAAGCTTCATATTCTGTGACATTATTGGTGCATTTAAATCTCAGCTTGATTGCCACTAGGAAATGTTTCCTATCTGAAGATACCAGTACTGCCCCAATCCCATTACTAGAGAGATTAACTACCCCACCGAAATACATCTTCCATATATAATCTTGCCCTTTGGTTTCCTCACTTGTCGCATTGATATGCTCATCTGGGAATTCAAAATCTAGTGCTTCATAATCATAATTTGGATTTTCCGCTAGGAGGTCTACTATTATGCTTCCTTTCACTGCCTTCCTTGTTATATAGACAATGTCATGTTGTGAGTGTATGACTTGCCACTTTCTTATTCTCCCGGGCATGAATGGGCTTTCAAAAACATACATAATCGAATCAATTCTAGAGATGAGCTGCAATCTTATAGTTAAGCATGTAGTGCTTGAGCCGGTTCGATATCCAAGCTAGCGCACAATAAGTTCTTTCTATAAATGAATACCGCGCCTTATATTTATTGAACTTTTTGCTCAGATAGTAAATGGCTCTTTCCTTTCTTCTCGTATCATCATGTTGTCTCAGAACACAACCCATAGAGGTTTGATGGACTACTATGTATAAGATTAATGGTATACCAGTCATTAGAGGAACCAAGATGGGTGGGTTTGATAAATACCGCTTAATCATTTTAAAGGCCTCTTGATAAGTTTCATTCCGTTTTGCATTGGTATTCTTCTTTAGCAATTTGAAGATTTGCTTAGCTTTAGCAGTGAGATTAGAGATGAACCTAGAGATGTAATTTAATTTTCCTAGGAAGCTATGAACTTCCCTTTCTGTTTTTGGGGACAACATTTCTTGAATAGCTCTAACTTTATCTGGGTCAATTTCTATCCCCTTCTCACTAACTATAAAGCCTAGCAACTTTCCCAACTTTGCCTGAAATACACATTTTATTGGGTTCAGTTTCGGCTTGTATTTCCTCAGCCTTAAAAATACTTTTCTTAACACCTATATATGGCTCTTTGCTCCTCTAGATTTAATGATCATATCATCCACATAAACCTCTACTTTTTTATGCATCATATCATAGAGTAATGTGACCATGGCACGTTGATAGGTAGCTCCAGCATTTTTCAGCCCAAAATGCATAACCTTGTAACAAAATATCCCCCATTGAGTGATAAAAGGTAGTATTCTCCTTATCCTCTTCATCCATCAAGATTTGATTGTATCTCAGGGTTCCATCGATACAAGAACATCTCCCCAGTCTTGCTGCATTATCGATCTGCACATCTATGAGTGGAAGCAGAAAATCATCTTTTAAACTAGCCTTATTGAGATCCCTATAGTCAACACTCATCTTTTAAACTAGGCTTATTGAGATCCCTGTAGTCAACACATACTCTTACCCTTCCATCCTTTTTCATTATAGTGACCACATTGGCTATCCACTCAGGATACTTTACCACTTCCAGGAACCCAGCGTCATACTGCTTTTTAATTTCATCTCTAACCTTCAACAATGTGTGAGGATCCATTCTCCTCAGTTTCTACTTTACAGATACTACCCCTGGAATCAGAGGAATTTTATGAGTTACAATTTGAGGATCTAACCCTTACATGTCATCGTAGCTCCAAGAAAATACATCTATGAATTCTTGTAATAACTGAATCATATCTTCTAACTCTTCATTATCTACCACTTTGAGCTTTTTCCTATTCTGTTATGTCCCTAAATTTAGGGTGTTCATCCCTTCTCCATAGGGCAAGAGACTAGGTTTATCTGCAGCACTTCCTCAAAGATTAACTAGAATATCTCGTCCTCCAGAGACATATGGTTTTCTTCATGAGAATGAACAAGAGTTATTTGTTTATGAAGAGGCAGATCAAGGTAATGATCCTATGACTTATGACGAAGCTATATCAGATATAAACTCTTCAAAATAGATAAAAACCATGAAATCTAAAATGAACTCTATGTATAAGATTCAAGTTTGGGATCTTATAGACCCAGATAAAAGTATTGTACCAATAGGGAATAAATTTTCAAGTGCAAAATTGGTTCTGATGGAAAGGTAAAGACCTTTAGAGGTGACTCAAATCAGGTCTGTGCACAATATTTTTTTTTATATATTCACTGCTTTTACCAAAAAATTTATTTGGAGAAATGAGTTGTGAATAGTTTTTTATTGTTTTGGCTTTGGGAATATTATTTGGAAACTATTGTGTTGCCTACTTTACAAATGGAAATTTTGAGATAAAATGTGATTTGTGGTTTGTTTGAAATATTGTGATTTAAAATTATTTTGATTCACACTTGGCATGACAATATTACTATGTTCCTCCTCCACTCGTGGGGTTGAGTTTGATATTTGATTATATTCCTTCCTCTCCAGCTTACTAGTCTGAGATGAGTTTGGATGAGTACTCATTAGCTAGCTAGCCACCTCCCTCATTGATTTCGATTAGTGAGGTGAGTTTGCCTTGTCGTGATGTATAACACGGCATGTTCGGAAATGTTTATGTCATGACCTAAGTTGTGTTATTGATTGGCAACACTGTGTTATTCAATTATTTGATCAAATTTGTGTTATGTGAGCTTTGAAAAATTATGAATTGTTTGGATTGTAAATTGTTAATAAAAGTTTTATATACCACATTTTAAATTGTTATTGTGCACCACTGAGTAAATTTTATTCAATGATAGCTTTTTCATTGCTGTCGCAGGTAGACAGATGGATAGAGCAGCAGAGTAGGCTGCTTGTGCTACATATTGAGATTTCAGCGGTATATTGAGTATACCATATTTTGCAGTTTTTGTTGTAATGTATGTGCTCTGTATGTATATATTGTACTTGGTCTTGAGCAGTTGTAAACTAAAATTGTAAATTATTTTGTCCTGTAAAAATATTGTGACATATTTCTCTTATCTCAGCTTTTGGAAACACTGGAAAATTGATGTTGAATTGAGTTGACAAATGTTGAGAAATTTATTGTGTTGAACTATTATTGGAGTTGGAATTAAACAAATTATTAGAAGTGTTTTTTACAAGTTTTTGAAGAACTGCTTTATTCAAAATACAGATAGCACTATACCAAAATTTTTATAAAAATCTCTGATACTCAGATTTGTTAATTATTTTCACTTCAGTTAAAAATATTTTAACACCTGTCAATAGTTCTCACCACTATAAAAAGAAATAAGAAAAGGTTTAAAATCCCTTATAGTGTATTTAATGGGTTATCAGTAGACGAAGGTTGTAATTCATTAGGTATACTACGGGATCATGTTATGCCTTACGGAGGGATAGCGTGTGACATGTTTTAGTGGTATCAGAACAAGTTTTTAAATTCTATTTTGACCTGTAATTTGAATATTTTTCCTTCATAGTACAATTACTCAATGTAATGGTTTGATATATGCAGTACATTACAATATAAATATGCACTAACGGGAGGAAATCTCCTTATGTTATTTGTTCAGGAGGTATAATATCCTCTAATTAACTATGGAAGAAGGGGACCATTCAGTCGATCAATCAGTAGAGGCTGAGGTGCAAGGGGAAGCCCTAGCCCTACAAAATGTGAGTGGATCAGCTGCACCAACCCCCTCAATACCGCAGTTCCTTGCTCAATTTGCTCAACAGATGGGTGCGATGTTCCAATAGATGGCTGGTAACATGCCCACTCAAGCCCCACTGCAGACACTAGTAATACAACCACAGCCTTCAGTTAGGCAGTACGACAAGCTGATTAAGTATGGGGCTACTGAGTTCAAGGGGACAGTGGATCCGTTAAAGGCAGAACAATGGTTGGAAAAGATGGAAAGAGTTTTTAGGAAGTTGCACTGCACCAATGAGCTGAAGTTTGAATACTCAGTCTCACTTCTACAGGGAGATGCATATGACTAGTGGAAAACTATTCCCCATAGTTTGGTGAAACCTCCAGTGCTGACATGGGACGACTTTCTCAGAGAGTTCAGACAAAAATATGTCCCAGATGCCTATGTGGACCAGAAGCTATAGGAGTTCTTAAGCCTGAAGCAAAGGAATAGAATAGTGGCAGAATATGCAGAAAGCCTGCTTACCACTCCCAGAGACAGATGTAAACATTTTGAGACCGGGTTAAAGCCTAGTCTAAGAATACAAGTTGTGGGGCTCAAACACCAGAATTTCTCAGAGCTAATATTGTAAGCCCTGGAACTGGAAAGAATTGAGAATGAAGAAACAGTTAAAAAGGGTATAGAAGAAACAGTTAAAAAGGGTATAGAAGAAAAAGAGAAAATTAGAAAGACTACTGATCAAGTTCCTGATAGTGGGTTAGGAAAGAGAAAGCACTTTGGAGGATCTAGCTCATGCGAATCGGATAGAGATAGATCTTCTGGACAGAAACCACCCCGATCGGATCAACAAACTCAACAGAAACCCAGAAATGCGCTGTCAGATTGACTTTGTAAAACTTATGGTAAACCACATAGTGGGGTATGTTATAGAGCCATGGGACCATGTTTTAATTGTAGAGAGACTAGTCATTTTGCTAAGGATTGTATAAATCCATGCCGTTCTAGATCATTTACTACACTAGGGGGATTAGCCTAATTTTATACCCCAAAGTGTTCACCATCAGTTAGTAGAGGCAAAGGCAGAGGTAGGGGTAGAGTACTGTGAATCAGCCAGAACAGGGTGATGCTTTAGCTAGAATGTACACTATACAGCAGAAGGAAGAGGCGAAAACTTCTGACATTTTTACTGGTACTTTTTCAATTTTTAACTAAGATATATAAATATGTATTGTTTTACCCGAGGTCTACATACTTTTACATTAGTGCCAGCATTGTTTGCCTTCTTGCTGTCCCTCGTATAAAAAAAAAAATAAATTGTGGTTACCTAAAAGTAAGTTACAGTAATGGAATTGCTCTAAATGAGGGCAAAGATGTTATAGTTAGCAATTATCAATGGATATTATAATCAGAATAAGTTTCGGATATTAGTGAATTCGAGAAGGATAAAATATAGGAAAGTTTGATCTATTGGAATGTATCATAGTAACTATGCAATGTTCTTGATGTTTGTACTATAAGCTGCAGATTATAGTACTGACTTGAGATTATTGTGTAAAGCTGTGTACTACTCGATAGTACACCAAGATGAGAATAATAGCCAACGGCATCCGTTTTGGTATAATTATGCCAGGATAGAATTTTATTGTTGGAAATGAGTTTCAAAATCCTACTTAGGGATTTAAAACTCAAAAGTTAGAATATCGAAAGGTTATAGTTTAGTTCAAAAGAAAGTAAGTTATAGAATATTAATAGTGTTAGTAGTATGCCCTAGAGCATATCATTTAGTATGTATCTTGTACATATTTTTAATAATAAAAGGCATTTCCACTTTTCCGTTTACATAATATATTTATGTGTAATAGAAAAGGTCCATTGATATTTTGTTAGAAATATTATTCTTAAGTTGTTAAGAATATGAGTGACAATATTTCTAGCACGAAATATCATAAATAGGTTCACAATCGAGGATACTTCATAATAAGGACATGACTTATCCAGAAAGATTGTATTCATGTTTGTTCCCAAGTTATTTATATGAGATATAAATAAGATGGAATGGTGAGTCTCATGCCATATAACAAACATGATAGGCACTTATAAATGATAAGTAGGCCGAACCAGTGACACTTATGACAAGCACATGGAGTTTACTCTTGTCAATGTTTTGTCATAAATCATATCAGTGCATATAATCTTTAGACCTGAGATAGCACAGTTATCTTGTATATAGGTAGTTTGAGTTTGATACTGCTTTCATACTTGTACTATGTATGGGTATATGGGCATGTGTTGGCTCCTACTAGTTATATATGGAGATAGGTGTTGATCAAGATGGAATCTGTTCCTCTAAGTAAATAGAGATAAAATCCTATGTTCATTTAATTGTTCTTGATGTTTCAAGTTCCTGGCCAGGACAGATAGATTTATTCATAAAAGAGTTTATGATGAGAAAATCTTTTTAATCAAGAACTGGAATTAAAAGAGAACATAATATTCATAGCAAATGGTGTTTGACATAAACCATGACTCCAGCTTGAGTTGGGATTTTGTAACAGAGAGATTCTAGTGCATGGTAACATATGATTATAGGTTCATTTAAGGTAAACCTTATTACTAATTGGGTGGCCATGGCATGCTATGCTAGGTGTTAACCATGGTCTATGAGGTTCATAAAATGATTTAGAGAAATCATTTATGGTAAGAAAGAGTTCGAATGATATTAAGAGTTGATATCATGTCTCATTGCCAATTAGTGATGAGCCTAGTAAGTCACACACATACACAAGTTATCACCTATTTAAATATGATTTAATTAATTAATTAAAGAGTTTAATTGATTAATTAAATAGATTTGGTTTGCAATTAAATTGCAAAGTCCCTAGCATGACTTGAAACCAAATCTAGATTATTGGATGTGTAGTATAAATTAAATTTATATTTAAAGTGTTTAAATATGAATTTAATTGATGAGAAATTAATTAATAGAGATTAATTAATTAATTTATATTTGATATAAATTAATTAGAAGAAGAAAATAATTATTTTGGGTTAAGAACTCAAAATTAAGACACAGAGGCATTTTGGTCATTTCACAGTGTGACACGTGGCACCATGAGATGGTGACACATGGCATAACACATAAGCTTGCCAAATATTTTTAATCATGTAAGATGATTAAAATCAAGATTAAATATAGGTTTGACACTTGGCACAATGTGATTGGGTCACTTAAACCTAGAGCTAATCAAAAGGTGACATGTGGCTAGGGTTTAATGTGTTAACCTAGCTATTTAAGTGTGGTTATGAAAAGAAAACATAACCAGCAGCCTCTTCTCTCAATTGTCACGCCACTTTGAGCCTCTCCAGCTATTTCTCTTCATCTCTCATCAATTCAAAGAGATTAGCCATCAATCTCTTGAATTAAGAAAACTAGAAATTGTTTCTAGTGTCCTGTTACATCTCTAATCTCTTAAAAGGCAGAACTTGAATTTCTAATTAATAGAAAAGGCTTTAGAAGCTGTTCAAGGGCTGCCATAGGTGTTCTTGGTGTGGACAAGCTAGAGGGACAACATCTGGTGTCCTGAAGACGAATCTCAAAGGCGCAGACACGCAAAGACATCAAGAGGTTAGTGTAATCGTTCTTGATTTAATCTAGGGTTCTAAAATTAATCTGATTAATTTTAAAATCTTAAATGGCAAATACAGATCCAAAAACATATTAAAAGAGTTTTAATATGTTGTTTATCATTGAAATCAAATAGATAAAAATAAATCTTGCATGGTGCATGTGACCCTAGGTGAAAATTTTTGAATTCAATGGTATAATCTTGTGTTTTCACGCCGTTCCTTCAATTGGTATCAGAGCCACTATATTTGCCATTTAGATTGTTGATTATATAATTTAATTGTGTGTTTGATCATGAGATCAAGAGATTCATTGCTGGTTGGATCATGAGGTGTGGCGGCACACATGGTGAAGCCACCATTGGTGGCGCAACAATGGTTCCTTGGGTGGTTCAAGGTTTGGCTTTTAATTCTGCAATTGTTGTATGATCTAAGGCCTATTCTTTGACTAATTAAAGTGTTTAATTAGTTGTTTTAATCACACAATTAAATTATGATTCAAATCAGAATTTTAAAAATTGTTTGAATGTGATTCAAATCTGAATTTTAAAAGTTGTTTGAATGTGATTCAAATATGAATTTTAAAGTTATTTGAATCATATTTAAATCTGATTTTTTAAAATTGATTGAAATAAATTCAGATCTGATTTTTGAAAAAATATTTGAATGTGATTCAAATCTGATTTTTCAAAAAATGTTTGAATGTGATTCAAATCTGAATTTTTGAAGTTGTTTGAATGTGATTCAAATCTGAATTTTTAAATTTGTTTGAATGAGATTCAAATCTGAATTTTTAAATTTATTTGAATCATATTCAAATCTGGATTTTTAAGTTGAATATGAGATATTCAATTTAATTTAAGTATGTATGTTTTATTTAATTGTTAAATAGTGATATGCATGATGGATGATCATGGACTATAAAAGACCAATGTGATTGGATTTATTTCTTTTATGTTTCTTTGGGATTGTAAATTAATTAATTTATTTTAATTTATTTTGGGCATGTATTATTAAGTTTGTAATATTTTTGGGTTGTAATTTCATTTATTTAAGTTCTTGTAAATTCGCCTTGGTATGCCAAGGATTACTATGTAATATTGGATTGCAAGAAGTTTAAGGAGGTCAAGAGCATTGGTGGGACCAGTGGGAGGAATTCAATATCAAGTGTTGATTATGTACTCCTTCAGCAACTCTTGTAAAATGAATGAATGAAATGCACCTAGGAATGCCCTGATTCAATTCTTGGTGGCTCAGAATTGAATCCCTTAGAAAGTCCATGATCATACCATATTTACTGCTTATCCATGAATGCATGAGATGCATGGGAATGTATGCAATTATATGATATATGCATGCTAAATGGATAATGTGCAAAGTGAGACCTTAATTGTAATTAGGATGGCTATAAAATCTTCCAAACAAATGATTAAGTTGGAAATGCTATAATTAAAGTAATTATAACATAGGCCCTCCATTGGGGCAATTATTTTAAGAAATTTTAAATAGTTGCATAAGATGCAATTTATTTAAGAGATTTTCTTAAGAATAATTGTTAAGCATGAGATGTTGTAAATATGTAAATGGTTTAGTGGCCAATATTGGATGTACCTGAGGACATTAAAATTATTTGCATAATTACTGGCTCAATGGGATCAACTTAACTAATGCAAAATAAGTCAATAATGGATGTACCTGAGATTTTGAGCATTAGGGGCTAGGTAAAGGATTGAACCTCACATGAGATGTGATGGGCAAGGAGTTGCTCACTTATAGTTTATTGTAATTCCAATAATGGATGTACCTGAGGATGATCAATAGAATTATAAGAATTCAATCACCCACTAGAAATCCATCCAACTAGGATTTAGTTTTCTACTTTGGAAGTGTAGGATTCACTAAGTTAGTGGGAGGACCAATTTGATTAAAAGACCATAATCATTTTGGTTAATTACATGATACATTTACTAATTAATCTGGTTATTTTTTGCAATTAATTTTCTGATAATAATGAGCACAAAACAACCACCACCATCCAATATCCTTGCAAGCATACTTGATCACAACAGTTGTGAGGACCTAATGCATGCGATTGGCTAAGAAATTTGTAACTTGTCCTGAACCTTGAACATATAGGATATGTTCTAGATTCAAATGTTCCTGGTCCCTTACCTCCAGAGGCCACACAAGAGGAACATGAAACTTTGGACAAGTGGAAGGAGCATGATATGAGAGCTAAGTGTTACATGCTTGCTTCTATGAGTAATGAGTTACAGAAGCAACATGAGAACATGCAGAGTGCGAGTGAGATCCTCCTTCACCTACAAGAGTTGTATGGTGAGCACAGAAGGAATGCTAGGTATGAGATATCTAAACAGTTATTCCGTATGAGGATGTCTGAGGGACAGAATGTTGGGGATCATGTCCACAAGATGATTCGGCTGATTGAGCAGTTGGAACATCTTGACTTCTACATGGATTTCTAACTACAAACGGATTTGATCCTTCAGTCCCTTCCTCAGTCTTTTGGGAATTTTGTGACAAATTTCCATATGACTAAACAGGAATGCACCTTAGCTAAATTACTCAACATGCTGGTTATTGCCCAAAAGAATATGCCGGGCAATAAAGGAAAAGAGGTAGCTTTGATTGCATCTTCTTCTACTGGAAAGTCCAATAAGAAGAAGCGCAATAAGAAAAAGAAATCTCGATTCTGGTCCTTCCAAGAAAATAGCTAAGCATAAAGGAAGACTAAAGGCGATAAAGGCACAGAAAGTGTTTCCATTGCCAATAGGAAAGTGTTTCCATTGCCGAAGAAAGTGTTTCCAGCGGCAGTATAGCAATCTAAAAGAATACAATGCCATGGTGAAAACCAACTCAAGTTCAAAATATATTTGGCACTTAAGGTTATGTCATGTTGCAGAAGATAGGATTGCAAAACTGGAGAAAATGGGGATTCTATCCTCATTGGGCTCTGAGCCTACTCCAACTTGTGAATCTTGCCTTCAGGGTAAAATAACTAGATCATCCTTTGTTGGACAGGGGCTAAAAGCTGAAAATATTTTGGAACTAATACATAGTGATGTATGTGGTCCGTTTAAAGAAATGGCTAGAGGGCTTTCATTATTTTATTACCTTTCTTGATGATAAATCAAGGTTTGGGTATTTGTATTTGATGAAATACAAACATGAATCCTTTGAAAAGTTTAAGGAATTTAAATCAAGTAGAAAATCAAGCAGAAAGAGTATTAAAGCTCTTCGATCGGATCGTGGAGGTGAATATTTGAGTCTTGAGTTTGATGAATACTTGAGAGCATGGCATTGTTTCTCGGTGACTCCTCCAGAACGCCACGGTGAATGGTGTATCTGAAAGGAGAAATCGTACCCTATTGGATATGGTACGTAGTATGATGAGCTATACTGATATGCCAATCTCCTTTTGGGGATTTGCATTAGAATCAGCTTTATATATTCTGAATAGGATTCCATCAAAATCGGTTTCTTCCACACCTTATGAGATATGGCATGGAAGAAAACCAAGTCTTAAGCATGTTAAGATTTGGGGTTGTCGACTTATATCAAAAGGTGAACAACGATAAATTGGAGACCGGATCGAAAGAGGTCGATTTGTTGGATATCCAAAAGATAGTTTTGGATATTATTTTTATTTGCCTACTTCACAAAGGTTGTGATAAGTAGAGATGCCACATTTCTTGAACAACGGTTTGTTCAAGGAGGCAAAGGAAGGCAAATAGAGTTAGAATTGGAGAATTCGACCAACCAGCATCGGATGGATATAGATCCATCTAGTCAACCTATACCCATTAATGAAACATCTACAGCTGTTCCTCGTAGAACAACTAGGGTATCTCACCCACCAGGGAGATATGGTTTTCTTCATGAAGAAGAACAAGAGTTGTCTACTCATGAAGAAGTAGATCATGGAGATGATCCACTTACCTATGAAGAAGCTCTCTCAGATATAGACTCTTCAAAATGGAGTGATGCTATGACATCTGAGATTGATTCCCTGTATAAGAATCAAGTTTGGGATCTTGTTAACCCACCTGAAGGTATTGTACCTATAGGGAACAAATGGGTTTTCAAGAAGAAAATTGGTTCTGATGGAAAGGTAGAGACCTATAAGGCAAGGCTAGTAGCGAAAGGGTTTCGCCAAAGGCAAGGAATAGACTATGAGGAGACTTTCTACTTTGTTGCCATGCTTAAATCAATTAGGATTTTATTAGCAATAGCTGCATACTATGATTATGAGATTTGGCGGATGGATGTCAAAGCGACTTTTCTCAATGGATACATTGAAGAAAACATTTTCATGGAACAACCTAAGGGATTTGAATCCCAAGATGGTTCCAAGGTATGCAAGCTAAAGCGATCCATTTATGGGTTGAAACAAGCTTCGAGGAGTTGGAACATCCGTTTTGATGAAGCCATTAAATCTTTGGTTTTATCAAAAATGAGGATGAGCCATGTGTATATAAGAAGGTTAGTGACAGTGCTATCATTTTCCTTGTCTTATATGTGGATGACATACTGTTGATGGGTAATGATACAGGTATGTTGACGACTATAAAGGTATGGTTGTCAAATACATTCTCCATGAAAGACTTAGGGGAGGCAACCTATATTCTTGGGATTCGCATCTATAGAGATAGAGCGAAAAGAATAATTGGTTTATCCCAAAGTCTATACTTGGAAAAGGTGTTAAAGAGGTTTAACATGCTTGATTCCAAGAGAGGATTGTTACCAGTGAGACATGGTATCCACCTTTCTAAAGAGATGTCTCCAAAGACACCTGAAGAAAGAGATAAGATGGTCAGGATTCCATATGCTTCGGCTATTGGAAGTTTAATGTATGCAATGTTGTGTACTAGGCCGGATATCGCATATGCTGTTAGTTTGACTAGCAGGTATCAATCCAATCCAGGTTTGGAACACTGGATAGCTGTCAAGAATATCCTTAAGTACTTGAGAAGAACTAAGGATTTATTCTTAATTTATGGAGGTGGAGACTTGCAATTGGATGGTTATACTGATTCTGATTTCCAATCAGATATCGATGATAGAAAGTCTACCTCTGGATATGTGTTCATTTGTAATGGAGGTGCAGTCAGTTGGAAGAGTTCCAAGCGAGCACGATTGCAGATTCCACTACAGAGGTGAGTATATTCTTTGCATCGAGATCTTTGCAAAGAAAGCTGTTTGGATAAAGAAGTTCATGACAGAACTTACAGTAGTTCCTTCCATTGAGTCGTGGTTCCACTACCTTTGTGACAACAATGGAAGCGATCATACTGAGCTAAGGAACCAAGGTCTCACCAGAAATCCAAACACATAGAAAGGCACTACCATATTATCAGAGATATAGTTGGGCAAGGCAATATAGCCATGCAGAAAAATAACATCAGCTGAAAAATCCTGCTGATCCATTCACTAAGCCTATGTCACAGACTCAGTTAGACCGACATCTTGAGAAGATAGGTCTAAGATATTGTAATGAATGGCTCTAGTGCTAGTGGGAGATTGTTAGTAGTATGCCCTAGAGCATATCATTTAGTATGTATCTTGTACATATTTTTAATAATAAAAGGCATTTCCACTTTTCCGTTTACATAATATATTTATGTGTAATAGAAAAGGTCCATTGATATTTTGTTAGAAATATTATTCTTAAGTTGTTAAGAATATGAGTGACAATATTTCTAGCACGAAATATCATAAATAGGTTCACAATCGAGGATACTTCATAATAAGGACATGACTTATCCAGAAAGATTGTATTCATGTTTGTTCCCAAGTTATTTATATGAGATATAAATAAGATGGAATGGTGAGTCTCATGCCATATAACAAACATGATAGGCACTTATAAATGATAAGTAGGCCGAACCAGTGACACTTATGACAAGCACATGGAGTTTACTCTTGTCAATGTTTTGTCATAAATCATATCAGTGCATATAATCTTTAGACACGAGATAGCACGATTATCTTGTATATAGGTAGTTTGAGTTTGATACTGCTTTCATACTTGTACTATGTATGGGTATATGGGCATGTGTTGGCTCCTACTAGTTATATATGGAGATAGGTGTTGATCAAGATGGAATCTGTTCCTCTAAGTAAATAGAGATAAAATCCTATGTTCATTTAATTGTTCTTGATGTTTCAAGTTCTGGCAGACAGATAGATTTATTCGTAAAAGAGTTTACGATGAGAAAATCTTTTAATCAAGAACTGGAATTAAAGAGAACATAATATTCATAGCAAATGGAGTTTGACATAAACCATGACTCGGCTTGAGTTGGGATTTTTGTAAGAGAGATTCTAGTGCATGGTAACATATGATTATAGGTTCATTTAAGGTAAACCTTATTGCTAATTGGGTGGCCATGGCATGCTATGCTAGGTGTTAACCATGGTCTATGAGGTTCATAAAATGATTTAGAGAAATCATTTATGGTAAGAAAGAGTTACGATGATATTAAGAGTTGATATCATGTCTCATTGCCAATTAGTGATGAGCCTAGTAAGTCACACACATACACAAGTTATCACCTATTTAAAGATGATTTAATTAATTAAGTAAAGAGTTTAATTGATTATTTAAATAGATTTGGTTTACAATTAAATTGCAAAGTCCTAGCATGACTTGAAACCAAATCTAGATTATTGGATGTGTAGTATAAATTAAATTTATATTTAAAGTGTTTAAATATGAATTTAATTGATGAGAAATTAATTAATAGAGATTAATTAATTAATTTATATTTGATATAAATTAATTAGAAGAAGAAAATAATTATTTTGGGTTAAGAACTCAAAATTAAGACACGAGGGCATTTTGGTCATTTCACGATTGTGACACGTGGCACCATGAGATGGTGACACATGGCATAACACATAAGCTTGCCAAATATTTTTAATCATGTAAGATGATTAAAATCAAGATTAAATATAGGTTTGACACTTGGCACAATGTGATTGGGTCACTTAAACCTAGAGCTAATCAAAAGGTGACATGTGGCTAGGGTTTAATGTGTTAACCTAGCTATTTAAGTGTGGTTATGAAAAGAAAACATAACCAGCAGCCTCTTCTCTCAATTGTCACGCCACTTTGAGCCTCTCCAGCTATTTCTCTTCATCTCTCATCAATTCAAAGAGATTAGCCATCAATCTCTTGAATTAAGAACACTAGAAATTGTTTCTAGTGTCTGTTTACATCTCTAATCTCTTAAAAGCGAACTTGAATTTCTAATTAATAGAAAAGGCTTTAGAAGCTGTTCAAGGGCTGCCATAGGTGTTCTTGGTGTGGACAAGCTAGAGGACAACATCCGTGTCCTGAAGACGAATCTCAAAGGCGCAGACACGCTGCAGCACATCAAGAGGTTAGTGTAATCGTTCTTGATTTAATCTAGGGTTCTAAAATTAATCTGATTAATTTTAAAATCTTAAATGGCAAATACAGATCCAAAAACATATTAAAAGAGTTTTAATATGTTGTTTATCATTGAAATCAAATAGATAAAAATAAATCTTGCATGGTGCATGTGACCCTAGGTGAAAATTTTTGAATTCAATGGTATAATCTTGTGTTTTTCACGCTTCCGTTCCTTCAAATAGATGAAAAGAGTTGTGGAAGTAGAAATTTGAACAGTTGGTTAAGATATAACAAAGAAATGTTACAAATGTAAGATTGGTAACTAGAATGGTCAGAGGACCAATGATTAGATAAATAATTTTAACATGACCTCAATGGTCATTCAATAAGGAAACATGAACCGAAATATTAGACAAAACAATAGTAAGAGAAGATTGGTGTTATACAAACAAATTAAATGTTGTATTAGATTGTTAAAAGTCTTACACAAATTAAAGGAAAGCAGATTATACGATCATATAGAAAGGAGAAAATAAACGTATGACTATTGTAAGACGGCTATTGGGTAAAATTTCACGGACGAAATTTATTTTAAGGGGGGGGGGGGGAGAATTGTAACACCCCTATGTTCGCTAGTGCGTTCTACTATTCCGGTGACCAGTGTCTGTCCGGATAGCTAGGATGCCTGGAACTACATTTAGATGTTAGTGAGGAGGCATAAAATAATAAAATACAAGAAAGGAAAATACAAGAAAAACAAAGGAAAAATAATAGCAATGAAATGTAACCAAGTTAAACGAGTCAACACCGCAGCGATGGGTGATTGCACGGGGAAGTTACGGCGCAGGCAATAACCGACCCCAGGACTGCAAGGAACCCTAGGAATTTAGTTTCAAGACATAATTAAAGACTTATTGAAGTATAAGTGACATTAGAAATGTCAAAAAAAATTTAATTAATTAGTACAAAGAAAAACGAGAAATCGAGAAACTGACAAAAATCGGTATTACCGAAAAATCGGGAATACAACTCTAATAGGGGCATTGTGGTTATTTGACACCTAGAATGCATTTTTGACCTAAATGTCCATTAAAAATAAGTGGTATTAAATTTTTGGAACTCCATGAAAAAATGAAATTAAAAATGAAATGCACTTAAAAGAGAAATGGGGGATTAGTTTGCAATATTGAAACTTTGGATTAAACTAATGTTTAATTATTATTAGTGGACAATTAGTGGACCTTAGTGGGGGTATAAATACCCATAAGTGGACAGCAATGACCACTTCAACATTCATTTTCTTCATTTTGCACAACCATGGCCGAAACATATTCTCTCAAAATCTCCATGGAAGGTTTCAATCAAAGCTCTCAATCCTCACCATTTTTCCACATAAAACCAAAAGGTGCCTTCATAAGAACTTGTCCTTGCCTCATGGGCAGCATGTAGGAAGCAAAAAGAAGAAGTTTTGGTGAGGTTTAGCAAGCTCCAAATAAAGGTTAGTGCTTAATCTTTCCAATTTCCTTCACTAATCCTTGTGTTGAGCTTTGGGTAAGTTGAATTGCTAAGAAAAATTGAGGAAATGATTGAGTATTGGTGAACCTTAGTTTTTGCAGCCATGAAAATGCATGGTTAGTGAATTTTTCTTACCTCTAATGGATGGAAATTAAGGTTGATTAACTCAAATGGAAGATGTAGTAAGTTAATATCCAAGGATGTGCATGTTAGTGCTTGAATTAAAGGTTTAAAAATGGGTTTTGATGCTTTGGCAAACTGCCATATTTGACAGCCTATAATATCATGAATTTGTGTGTGTGAATATGAAGTTTATTAATGAAATATGATAGTGTTAAATTGTGGGCAGCATGTGTAATTCATATTGAGGTATGAGTATATGGAAGTGTATGTGTAATATTGATATTGAGATATATTGAATTTTGGTGGAAGTGAATGTTGAACTTGAATGGTGAATTGTGTGCATTGAACACTTAAGTGTTCTGCCCAATATGCTTGCTAGAATTGTGTTTAATATTTGTAGAAGTGCTATGCATGAATAATGAAGTAATGAGGAGGAGAAGGAATGTCAAATTGGAAGTGTAAGTGTCTTGTACAAGTTGTGTATTGATGACAGTACCTAAATTAGGTTATAAGTGCAAAATTGTGGACCCAATTGGTATGAGGCCAATGGGGAGTGAAAATAGACACCAAATAGGCCAACTTTCATGTAGAAATGTTGCCAAAATTCTACCTAGTATCTAACCTTAAAAATGACCAAATCCGGATTAGTGACTTGAAAGCCTGGAAATTGACCATTTGGGCAGTAGTTAGTGTTTTGGCAATAACTCACTCAAAACAGGTCCAAATGACCTGAAATTTTTACCATGAATAGGTTAGACCTAGAGATACAACTCTTATGAAGACACTCAAACCCATAAATGACTATAAGCCAGTCAAATAGCTTGTACAAGTTCGGGTACCAAAACTGCTAGAACTAAAAGTGAACTAAAATTTACCAAATTTTGCACTAAAGGTGCAATCTGTCTAGCTTTAGTAAATTGACCATATCTTGGTCTATACAACTCAGAATGGCCTAAAATTTTTCCCGGAGTGCAATAAGACATAGAGCTACAATTTTGCTTCTTTGATGAGAAGCTAAAAACCAAGAGAAATAGGACTTTAAGCTAGACCAATCTAGCACACAAAAATTGAGAACTTGACATTTACATACAATGATGCTTGAAATAATTTGGCAATGAATGCCAATTTGTAAAAATGGTAAATTGCACTATATTGGTAGTATATTGAAATGCAAAATGTGACATATAGGTAACATTAAACCTAATTCACCTAGAGTGCATCAAGGGTCAACATTATAGGTTGACTAATGAAAGGAGTAGTATCAATAAAATTTAATTATGGAACCTTATGATTAGAAACAATTTAAATGAGTACTACACACTTTAAATTGTGTTTCAGTTGAAAAGGATATTGAGAAGCATAAGGGACATTGAGTCAAGGCCTAGAGGCGACTCAAATCAAGTCTGTGCATAATATTTTTTTTATATATTCACTGCTTTTACCAAAAAATTTATTTGGAGAAATGAGTTACGAACAGTTTTTGATTGTTTTGGCTTTGGGAATATTATTTGGAAATTATTGTGTTGCCTACTTTACAAATGGAAATTTTGAGATAAAATGTGATTTGTGGTTTGTTTGAAATATTGTGATTTGGAATTGTTTTGATTCACACTTGGCATGACAATATTACTATGTTTCTCCTCCACTCGTGGTGTTGAGTTTGATATTTGATTATATTCCTCCCTTTCTGGCTTGCCAGTCTGAGGTGAGTTTGGATGAGTACTCATTAGCTAGCTAGCCACCTCCCTCATTGATTTCGATTAGTGGGGTGAGTTTGCCTTGTCATGGTGTACAACACGGCATGTTCAGAAATGTTTGTGTCATGACCTAAGTTGTGTTATTGATTACCAACACTGTGTTATTCAATTGTTTGATCAAATTTGTATTATGTGAACTTTGAAAAATTGTGAATTGTTTGGATTGTAAATTGTCAATAAAAGTTTTATATACTGCATTTTAAATTGTTATTATGCACCACTGAGTAAATTTTATTCAGCAATAGCTTTTTCATTGCTGTTGCAGGTAGACAGACGGACAGAGCAGCAGAGTAGGCTGCTTGTGCTACATATTGAGATTTCGCCGGTATGTTGAGTATACCATATTTTATAGTTTTTATTGTAATGTATGTGCTCTATATGTATATATTGTACTTGGTCTTGAGCAGTTGTAAACTAAAATTGTAAATTATTTTGGCCTATAAAAATATTGCGACATATTTCTCTTATCTTAGCTTTTAGAAACACTAGAAAATTGATGTTGAATTGAGTTGACAACTTTTAAGAAATTTATTGTGTTGAACTATTATTGGAGTTGGGATTGAACAAATTATTAGAAGTGCTTTTTACAGATTTTTGAAGAACTGCTTTATTAAAAATACAGATGGCACTCTACCAAAATTTTTACAGAAATCACTGATACTCAAATTTGTTAATTGTTTTCACTTCAGTTAAAAATATTTTAACACCTGTCAATAGTGCTCACCTGTAACACCCCTATGTTCGGTAGTGCGTTCTACTGTTCCGGTGACCAGTGTTGTCCAGACAGCTAGGATGCCTAGAACTACACTTAAATATGGATGAGGACACATAAAATAATGAAATACAAGAAAAGAAAATACAAAAAAAAAACAAAGGAAAAATAATAGCAATAAAATGTAACCAAGTTAAATGAGCCGAGAACCCTAGCGATGGATGACCGCACTGGGAAGTTGCGGCGTGGGCCGTTGACTAGCCCTGGACCATGGGGAACCCTGGAAAATATTTTTAGGACTTAAATAAATGTTTATTGAAGTATAAATACCATTAGAAATATCAAAGAAAATTTAATTAATTAGCACAAAGAAAAGTGAGAAATTGAGAAAAC
This sequence comes from Hevea brasiliensis, assembly GCF_030052815.1. Classification (NCBI taxonomy): domain Eukaryota; kingdom Viridiplantae; phylum Streptophyta; class Magnoliopsida; order Malpighiales; family Euphorbiaceae; genus Hevea; species Hevea brasiliensis. Next base: position 57,786,150 of record NC_079494.1, read on the forward strand.
GACAAAACCCGATGTTACTGAAAAATCAGGAATGCAACCCGAATAGGGGCATTGTGGTCATTTGACACCCCGAGTTGTCTTTTGACCTAAATTTCCATTAAAAATAAATGATATTACACTTGGAAAATGTCATAAAAAATTAAATTGGTGGTATTTAATGTAAATAGCAAAAATTGAGAGTTAAATGAGGGAAAATGAAATTTTACAATAAATAAATAATTAAACTTTCACATGGTGCTCCACTAACTCACCTAAGTGGACCACTACATCTTCATTTGGATAGAAGATTGTCATCTTCCTCACCTCCTAAAGAACCAGCCGAATCGGTCCCAAGAAAGAACCTCCATGGCCGCATGGTTTTGATGCTTCATGCAAGCATGATCCAAGCCTCTTTCCTTGCACTTTCCTTCATTAAAAGTTGTCCATACACCTTGGGCAGTAGATAGGCAGCAAGAAGATCAAGTTTTGGTGAAGTTTTGAAGAGTTTCCAAAGTGGTAAGTAGGTATTTTTGATGCTTGCTTCATTAAAGTTTGTGTGGATGATATGGGTAGATGAATTGTGGAAGGATTTTTGGAGTTTGATATTTTAAGGGAGATGTATATTTTTGATAGCCATGGAAACTCTATAAGAACAGTTTATTCTTGTATGTAAATAGTAGATTAAAGTGTTGATGAAGTGTTTATATGTGTAGGAATTAATTTGGGTGATGTATACTAAGTATATGTGAATGTACACTTGATTTTGGAAGCTTGGAAGTTAATTGAGTGAGATGTATGAATCGGCAGCTTGAATGGTGAACCAAAATATGTTATTTCATGGTTTGGTTTATGTAATTATATGGTTGAATTATGGTACTTGTTATGGTAGCTTGTACATGTGTATGAAGGTGTGAGTTTAGACATGTAAATGAGCTAGGTTATGTAGTTAAATTGTGTGTAAATTAGACTTGGTAAATTCTGTACTATAAGGTGCATATTGAGTGTGATTATAAGCTGCCAAAATGACCAATAATGTGAAGTAAAATGTGTTTAGGTTATGGTACAAACCAAAATTGGCATGAGTGTGTAACTTGGTAATGTTAAATGTGTCCTTTGATGAGTGATGAACAATGTGCAATAGGGCAGTGTGTGTTTTGGCTTAGAACCTTAAGTGTGTGGCTCCAATTGGTATGACCAATTGGAGGTGAAACTAGGCATAAAATGTGCCAACTTTCATGAAGGAAGCTTACCAAAATTCTACTTGGAAGGTAACTTGAAAAATGACCAAATCCGGATTAGTGCATTTAAGGCCTGAAAATTGACCATTTGGGTAGCAGTTAGTGTTTTGGCCATAACTCACTCAAAACAGGTCCAATTGACCTGAACTTTTTACCATGAATAGTTGAGACATATATCTACAAGTCTTATGACGACACCAAAGCTCAGAAATGACCATAAGCAAGTCAAATAGCTTGCACAAGTTCGGGTGCAAAAACTGGCCGAACCTAAAATGACCTAAAATGACCTAAAGTGACCAATTTTGGTGCATTCTGACCAGCAATAGTAAAATGACCATAACATGATCTAGTAAACTCAGAATGACTTGAAATTTTGCCCCGCGTGCAATAAGACATAGATCTACAAGTTTGTAGTTTTGACCGAAACCCGAAAACTGAGGGAACTAGGTCATCCTGCTAGGTCAAATTAGTATACCAGAATCTGACAAATTGCAATAAAACACAATATACATGGAAATGAATTTGGTAACATGTACCAATACTAAAAGGCTATTAAATATGACACATTGGTAACATGAAAACCTAATTCACCTAGACTGCATCGAGGGTCAATATCTTAGAAATAATAGAATTCAATAAAGTAAGTATTAAGCCTTATTATTAGAAATGGTTTAAATGAGTACTGAAATACTTCAAATTGTGTTTCTCAGTTAGCAAAGACTCAGGGAAAGGGAAGGAAACACTGAGTCAGAGGCAAGAGACAGTTATCAGAGGTTTGTGCATAATAGTTATTTCTTTTGAATTTTTCAATTGAAATAAACTAAGATTATTTGTATGTTATTGTTTTAAATTGTGTTTGTGCACAATAATTTTGATTTCTCATTTTCTACTAAAAAATTTAATTGAACATTATAGTTTTAAAATTGTGTTTGTGCACAATAGTTATTTCTTTTGAATTTTTCAATTGAAATAAACTATGATTATTTGTATGTTATTGTTTTAAATTATGTTTGTGAACAATAATTTTGATTTCTCATTTTCTACTTAAAAATTTAATTGAACATTATAGTTTTAAATTGTGTTTGTGTACAATACTTTTTATATTCACTACTTTTACTAGAAAATTTATTTGGAGAAATGAGTTATGAATAGTTTTTTATTGTTTTGGCTTTGGGAATATTATTTGGAAGTTATTGTGTCGCCTACTTTGCAAATGAAAATTTTGAGATAAAATGTGATTTGTGGTTTGTATGAAATATTGTGATTTGAAATGGTTTTGATTCACACTTGGCATGACAATGTTACTATTTTCCTCCTCCATTTATGGGGTGAGTGTGATTATATTCCTCCCTCTTTGACTTGCCAGTCTGAGGTGAGTGTGGATGAGTTCTCATTATTTAGCTAGCTTCTTCCCTCATTGATTTCGATTATTGGGGTGAGTGTGTCTTGTCGTGGTGTACAGCACGGCATGTGCGGAAAAATTGTGTCTTGGCCTAAATTGTGTTATTGATTGGCAAAACTGCATTATTCAGTTATTTGATCAAATGGTGTTATTGATTGGCAAAACTGTATTATTCAGTTATTTGATCAAATGGTGTTATTGATTGGAAAAACTGTGTTATTCAATTGTTTGATCAAATTTGTGTTATATGAACTTTGTAAATTGTGGAATGGAATTGTGAATTAATTGATTTGTGAATTGTCAATAAAAGATTTATATATCGCATTTCAAGTTATTATTGTGCACCACTGAGTAAATTTTACTCAGCGATAGCTTTTCATTGCTGTCGCAGGTAGACAGACTGACAGGGCAGTACACTAGGCTGCTAGTGCTTCAGTGAGAGATCATCGGGTATATTGAGTATACCATATTTTGCATTTTGTATTGTAATGTATGTTCACTGTATGTATATAGTGTTCTTGGTTTTGAGCAGTTGTAAATTTAAAATTATACATTGAAGTTGTAAAATAAGTTATAAATTATTTTGGCTTGTAAAATTTGTGATATATTTCTTTTATCTCAACCTTTCAAAATACTGAAAAAAATTACTGTGGATTTGAATTGAGAAACATATTGAGTTGCTTAAATGTTGGTGTTTGAGATTGAAAATTTTATTTGAAGTACTTTTTACAGGTTTTTGAAGAATTGTTTTATTCCAAAATACAGATGGCACTCTGTCAAAATTTTTATAGAAATTACCAATAATCCAAATGTATTAACTGTTTCACTTCAATTCAAAAAAGAAAAAAGTTTTAAAACCTGTAAATAGCGCTCACCACTGTAAAAAGAAGTAAGAAAAGTTTTAAAATCCCTTATAGTGTATTTAATGGGTTATCAGTAGACGAAGTTGGTAATTCATTAGGTATACTACGGGATCATGTTATGCCTTACAGAGGGGTAGGGTGTGACATGTTTAAGTGGTATCAGAGCATGTTTTTAAATTTTGTTTTCCCCTATAATTTGAATATTCGTTCTTCATAGTACAACTGCTCAATGTCATTGTTTGATACATACAGTACATTACATTTTAAATATACACTAACAGGAGAAAATCTCCTTGTGTTTTTTGTTCAGGAGGTCTAAGATCCTCGCATTGAATATGGAAGAGGGTGATCGTTCAGTCGATCAATCTATAGAGGCTGAGGTGCAAGGGGATGCCCCAGCCTTACATAATGTCAGTGGATCAACAACACCAGCCCCCTCGATCTGCAGTTTCTGCTCGATTCGCCGCTCGAGATGGTCGCAATGTTCCAACAAATGGCTGGTAATATGCCTACTCAAGTCCCACTACAGACAACAGTGGTACACCATAGTCTTCTGCTAGGCAGTATGACAAATTAATAAAATATGGGGCTATTGAGTTCAAGGGGACAGTAGATCCTCTAGAGGCAGAACAGTGGTTAGAGAGAATGGATAAGGTGTTCAAGAAACTGCACTGCACAGAGGAGCTCAGATTTGAATATTCAGTGTCTCTGCTATAGGGGGATGCATATGACTGGTGGAAAACCATTCCCCATAGTTTGGTAGAACCTTCAGTGCTAACATGGAATGATTTTCTATGGGAGTTCAGACAAAAATATGTCCCTGATGCTTATGTGGACCAGAAGCTGCAAGAGTTCCTAAGTCTGAAACAGGGGAGTAGATCGGTGTCTGAATATGAAAGGGAATTTTCCTGCCTAAGCCATTATGCAGTAAGTCTACTTGCTACCAGCAGGGAGAGATGTAAGAGGTTTGAAACCGGCTTGAAGCCTAGTATCAGATTACAAGTGGCCGAATTCAAACATAACAACTTCTCTGAGCTTATTTCTCAAGCACTAGAGTTAGAAAGAATTGAATCTGAAATGGCCCTTGAGAAAAAGAAATCAGAAAAGACAGAAAAAGAGGGAAAGTCAGTAGAACAGAGTTCCAGTGGTCCTACTGGAAAGGGAAAAATTTTGTGGGACATAACAGAGGTGGTAAGAAGTCCGGTAGAGATAGATCTTCTGGACAGAAACCACCCCGATCGGATCAGCAAACTCAACAGAAACCCAGAAATGCGCTATCAGATCGACTTTGTGAAACTTGTGGTAAACCACATAGTGGGGTATGTTATAGAGTCGTAGGAGCATGTTTTAACTCTGGAGAGACTGGTCATTTTGCTAGGGATTGTGTAAATCCATGTCATTCTGGATCATTTACTACACCAAAGGGATCAACCCAAGTTTCTACCCCAAAGAGTTCACCATCACTTAGTAGAGGCAGAGGTAGAGGTAGGGATAGTACACCTAGAAGTCAGAGTACTGTGAATCAGCCAGAACAGGGTGATGCTTCAACTAGAATATACGCTATATGGCAGAGAGAAGAGACTGAGACTTTTGACATTGTTGCTGGTACTTTCTCAATTAGTAACTAAGATATATATATGTATTGTTTGACCTGGAGTCTGCATACTTTTATACTAGTGTTAGAACTATATGTGATAGAGTGTAGAACAAAATTGTAAATAATCAGAATAGAAATGGAACTTAGCTTGTTTTTTTATAAAGTAGAGAAAGCTCATTCAGCAATTAGAGTTACTCTGTTTCTTTAAAATAAATAAACCAGGAGACACTCTCCCCAACCAGCTTCAAGCTAGCCCTTAGCAAAAATGCTAAATACATAAACCCAACAACCCAGGAGACACTCTCCCCCACCAGCTTCAAGCTAGCTCTTAGCAAATTGCTAAATACATAAATTCCTCCCTCCCCTCTACAATTTTTCATTATTTATATACAAAGTAAATGCTTCAACAGTACTAATTGCCATGCGATTCTTCATCCGCAATTTCCTCTAACTGCTTAACTTCCCAATGACTCAGCTCATTGCCAGAATCTTCTATTCCTGCCAGCTCATTCTTCTTTCCCAGCTTCTTTTTATAATATACCCTTAAGGGCTTTGGTGCTTGATCTTGGCCCAAGTCTTCATGATTCACTAATGGGCTGCTTCTATCGATTTCGCCTTGGAGAACAACCTTGTCCTCAAGGTTGGCAGCTGGAAATTGATTCACAAAATCAACATATGACATCCAGGTAGCATCCTCTAGGGGTTTGCCCTTCCATTTGAGTAAGACCTGTAGCACTTGAATCCCATTAACTACTTCCAATCTTTTCTGCAATAAAGTCTCAGGCTCTACTAACTCATCATCAACTTCCATGTCTTTAGGTAAATTAATAGCCACTGGGTGCTGTCCAACAACCCTTTTTAATTGAGAAACGTGGAAGATGGGATGTATTTTTGATGACTCTGGTAATTGCAACTTGTAAGCAACTGCACCAATTTTCTAAATAATTGGAAATGGGCCAAGATAGCGGGCTGCTAATTTTGGATGAATGATCTTAGAAAGAGTAGACTGTCGATGAGGGCGAATCTTAAGGAAAACAACATCCCCAACCTTATACTCCACTTCTCTTCGATGCTTATTAGCAGCCCTAACCATGCGTTGTTGAGATCTATTGAGATTATAAGACAGTTGGCGGAGCAATTCATCTCAGGTGGACAAGTCTTGAGCTACTACGTCAGCTTTAGTTTCACCAGGTAAAAATTGAGTGAGAGTGGGAGGAGGTCTCCCATAGACTATTTCAAATGGAGTCATTCCTGCTGCTGAATGATAACTAGTATTATACCAGTATTCAGCCCATGATAGCCATTTACTCCAGTGTTTTGGCTGTTCAGAAATGAAACAACGAAGGTATGTCTGAAGCCCCCTATTCAACACCTCTGTTTGGCCATCTGTTTCAGGGTGATAAGCAGTACTCATCCTCAACTGAGTGCCCTAAAGACGGAAAAGTTCAGACCAGAAAAAGCTAAGAAAGATGGGGTCGCGATCACTTACTATTGACCGAGGCAGGCCGTGTAGTTTTACTATTTCTTTAGCAAACACGTCGTACGGCAGTGCGAGCAGTATAAGGATGCTTTAACCCAATAAAATGGCCATATTTAGAAAAACGATCTACCACCACTAGAATTGCATCCATTCCGAATGAGCGAGGTAAACCAGTAATGAAATCTAAGGAGATGTCTTCCCATACTCGATTAGGAATTGGCAGAGGTTGTAACAACCCTGCTGGAGATGAAGCTTCATATTTATGTTTCTGACATATCAAACATTCTGCCACAAAATCGTTGAATTCGTTTCATCATGCCTGGCCAATAAAAGTTTGAAGCAAGTCTTTTGTAAGTTCTGAATGCTCCAGAATGCCCTCGGTTGAGTACAATGAAACTCGATCGAAACTTAGGTATCCATTCTGAGGATGCAGGTAAGACAATACGTCCCTTGTAGAAGAGATGATTCTGAATTAAAGAGTAATGTTTGTGAGAATGAGGATGAGTTTGAAGGTCTTGCATAATGTTTTTGAGTTGAGGATCAAGAGCAATTTCCTTCGCAAGCTGAGACCAATCTATCCACATGGAAGAGAAATAACCCTGCAATTCTAGTTCCCCATCCCGCCTAGAAAGAGAATCATTCTTGCATTTGTTTTCAGGTTTATAAGCAATTTTAAAATCATAACCCATCAACTTTGCACCCCAAAACTGTTGTGCGGGAGTATGCAATTCTTTGTTCCACTAGATGCCGTAGGCTACATTTGGTCTGTGTGGACTAAAAATTTTACGCCCAAAGAAAAGAGGCGCCAATGGTGTCTTGCCAAGGCTAAAGCCATCATTTCCCTTTCATATGTTGATTTAGAGAGGTTTTGAGCAGATAAGGCTTTGCTAAAAAAGCAATAGGCCTTGATCTTGAGTCAAAGCACCTAAACCTTTTCCCGAGGCATCGCATTCTAAAACAAATGTTTTAGAAAAATCCGGAGTAGCCAAAACCGGAGAAGAAACAAGAGCATTTTTCAAAGAAAGAAAAGCTTCCTGAGCTTGAGGTGTCCACTGTAATTTCCCCTGAGATTCTTTCTTAAGTAATTGAGTAAGAGGTTGTGCGATCAAGCCATAATTCTTTATGAACCGTCTATAATAGCCAGTTAACCCTAGAAATCCCCGTACTGCCTTCAATGTTTGCGGTTGTGGCCAATTTAGCACACTAGTTACTTTTGCAGGATCCATTGCGACACCTTGTGCTGAAACTATATGCCCCAAATATTCAACCATTGTTCTCCCAAAAGAACTTTTCTTCTTATTGACCCGAAACTGGTTTGTGGACAATAGTTGAAATACCATTTGCAAATGGCGCAGGTGTTCCTCCCAACTTGAGCTATAGACTAAGATGTCATCAAAGAAAACCAAAATAAACTGGCGCAAGTAGGAGCGGAATAAGTCATTCATGGTAGCCTGAAAGGTTGCTGGAGCGTTCGTTAATCCAAAGGGCATTACCACAAACTCATAATGGCCAGAGTGAGTCCTGAAAGCAGTCTTTGGAATGTGCTCCTCGGCTACCCGAATTTGATGGTAACCCGATTTAAGATCTAGCTTGGAGAAATATTTTGCCCCGTTGAGCTCATCTAACATTTCGCTGATCACCGGAATGGGGTATTTATTCGGAATGGTAGCTTTATTTAGAGCCCGATAGTCCACACAAAAACGCCAACTGCCATCTTTCTTTCGTACCAATTGAACCAGACTCGAAAAAGGGCTAGAACTGGGTCTGATAATTCCTGCAGCAAGCATTTCCCGCACTAACTTCTCTATCTCATCCTTTTGAAAATGAGTATATCTATATGGTTTGACATGCACAGCAGTGGTGCCAGCAACCAAAGGAATAATATGATCATGCTGCCTATAGGGGGGTAGAGATTCAATATCACCAAAAACATGCTGAAATTGATTCAGAAGTAATAGCAATTGATTTTGTTGAGATGGAGAGATTTCATTTTCAAATTCATAAGTAGCTGCTACATTAGATAATTGCCATAAATATACGGAATAATCAACATCAATAATTTTGTGCAATTGAGAAACAGTTACCGCAGATCTTGTAAGAGAAGGATTGCCCGAGAGGGTAATAACTTCGTGTGTCCAAGAAAAAGACATTTGCATAGTGGCCCAATTGATTCGAACTTCCCCAAAGTTTCCAGCCATGCTACTCCAAGAATAATATCGACACCCCCCAACGGAAATAGATAGCAATCAGCTATAACTTTCAGATTTCCCAAATCGATTTGAAGTTGTCGACAAACACCCATTGATTGAACCCTATGGCCATCACCCAATCGGACACCAAAAGAGGGCGTTGATTCAACCATTAAATTGAGTTTGGAAGAGAGATTACCTGCAATGAAATTGTGGCTGGCTCCACTATCGATAAGAACCGTGACATCAGTACCATGAATTTTGCCCTGGAGCTTCAAGGTTTTTGGTGATGAAATGCCGCCAATAGAATAAAATGGAAGGTCCATAGTGTTGAAATGAGCCTCATTAATCATTTCAATCTGAGGAGGGTCAAGTTCTGATAAACCCAAATCAGGATCTGGTGGTTTCTCTTCATCATCGCCAATAATTAAAGCTCTCAAAGACTTGTTTGGGCACTCATGCATGGGGTGGAAGGGCTGCTTACATTTATAGCAGAGTCCCTTAGCTCGCAAGTCTAGGAATTCTTGGTGGGTGTAGTGTCGGGTGCCCCGGTTACGAGAGAAGGTGGAAGATGGCCGAGGTGGTGTCGTTGTTGTGGGAAGAAAGGAAGGCTTAGCTGGACCAGAAGAGTTGTGGTCTGGAGATTTTTGTACGGGTAACTCTTGTAATTTAGAAACACTAGAAATGGGCTGGGTTTTAGTAATAACAGAAGCCCCATAACTTTGTTTACCCATATCCAGTTTAGGGCTAAACCCAGGAGGAGACCAACGAATTCCACTGTCATTCCATCGCTTCAGTTGAGATGCTGACTGCAGAAGAAATTGATTTTCCAACTCAAGTTCACGAGCCAGAGTCATAGTGTGAAAGATATCTGTGGAATCTTGAGAGTGAATGCGCACTCGAATATCATCACGTAAACCACTAAGGAAAAAACCCAAATACTGTTGGTCTTACAAGCCTTCAATTTGAGAAACAAGAGCTACAAAAGCATCAATATAAGCATCAACAGAAGAATCTTGACGCAAAGTAGACAAGCGTTCATAAGGATTGATTCGCATATTTCCCCCATAACGATGCAGGAGTTCCAGAGTAAGCTGGGACCAAGAAAGATTGGGTGTCTGTGACGCAGAGCCAACGCAACCAGTGCAACGCCGGTCCTTCCATGCATACCAAGGCAAGTTGAACTTTCATCTCCTCTCGCGTATTGTTAATGGCGAAGTATTGCTCTGCTCTAGCCAACCAAGCAACCGGATCTACCCCATCAAAGTTCGAAAGCTCAACTTTCTTAATAGCAAGGGACGAATCATTAACGACAAGCTGGTTGGGTTCTTGGGATAAAGAGTAGAAGTTCCAACAGCGTCAACTATAGCAGGTGGAGTGACTGGATGAACAGTGGAAGTGCCGTGGGTAGGAGACTGAAGAGAAGGGTCCACTTCCTAAACTGTAGATTTGCCGAGAGCCATAGAAGAAAGCAATGATTCTATGCGAGAGAAACGCTGGTCCTGTACTGCTTGAAAAGAAGACATACATTGCTCTTGTTCAAGTTTCATGGCGGAAACCAACTGTTGTAAGTCTGTGATGTTCTTCTCTACCGAATCAACTCGTCCCTCCATTCTTGTTTTGGGCATGGAGGAAAAACTCCGGCAGGTCGGACCAAATGATAGAGTGAAGAACAAAATTGTAAATAATCAGAATAGAAATGGAACTTAGCTTGTTTTTTTATAAAGTAGAGAAAGCTCATTCAGCAATTAGAGTTACTCTGTTTCTTTAAAATAAACAAACCAAGAGACACTCTCCCCAACCAGCTTCAAGCTAGCCCTTAGCAAAAATGCTAAATACATAAACCCAATAACCCAGGAGACACTCTCCCCCACCAGCTTCAAGCTAGCTCTTAGCAAATTGCTAAATACATAAATCCCTCCCTCCCCTCTGCAATTTTTCATTATTTATATACAAAGTAAATGCTTCAACAGTACTAATTGCCATGCGATTCTTCATCCGCAATTTCCTCTAACTGCTTAACTTCCCAATGACTCAGCTCATTGCCAGAATCTTCTATTCCTGCCAGCTCATTCTTCTTTCCCAGCTTCTTTCTATAATATACCCTTAAGGGCTTTGGTGCTTGATCTTGGCCCAAGTCTTCATGATTCACTAATGGGCTGCTTCATCAATATGTTCTGTTGTTATTCCTTTACAGGGGAATAAATTTTGATGCATTAGTGATTAGTCCTTTAAGATAAGGATTGTGATAATAAGTGAAATTAGTTTTGAAAGAGTTTATCGGTGAAAAGTATTTTCTAACACACCATAAATTATAAAGCTAAACAGCAAGCCTACTTAATGTAAGGCAAGAGGACGTAAAAGTAAGTTACAGTAATAGAATTGCTCTAGATGAGGGCAAAGATATTACTGTTAGTAATTGTTAATCGATATTGTAATCAAAATAAGATTCAAATATCAATAAATTCGAAAAGGATAAAACATAGGAAAGTTTGATCTATTGGGATGTATCGTAGTAACTATGTAATGTTCTTGATGTTTATACTGTAAGCTATAGATTACAGTACTGACTTGAGATTATTGTGTAGAGCTACGTACTACTCTATAGTACACCAAGATGAGAATAGTTGCCAACGGCATCTGTTTTGGTATAATTAGGCCAGAACAGAATTTTATTGTTGGAAATAAGTTTGAAAATCCTACTTAGGGATTTAAAACTCAAAAGTTAGAATATCGAAAGGTTATAGTTTAGTACAAATGGAAGTAAAAATTTGAACAGTTGGTTCAGTTATAACAAACAAATGTTACGAATGTGAGGAAGACTATTGACTAGAATGGTCAGAGGACCAATGACTAGATAAATCATTCTAACATGACCTCAAGGTTTATTTAAGAAGGAACATGAACCGAAATATTAGACAGCACAATAGTAAGAGAAGATTGGTGTTATACAAAGAAATTAAATATTGTATTAGATTGTTAAAAGTCTTATACAAATTTGAGGGAAAGAAGATTATACGATCATATAGAAAGGAGAAAATAAACGTATGACTATTGTAAGATGGCTATTGGGTAAAATTTTGTGGACGAAATTTATTTTAAGGGGGGGAGAATTGTAACACCCCTATGTTCGGTAGTGCGTCCTACTGTTCCGGTGACCAGTGTTGTCCGGACAGCTAGGATGCCTAGAATTACACTTAGATATGGATGAGGACACATAAAATAATGAAATACAAGAAAAGAAAATACAAAAAATACAAAGGAAAAATAATAGCAATGAAATGTAACCAAGTTAAACGAGCCAAGAACCCTAGCGATGGATGACCGCACTTGGAAGTTGCGGCGTGGACCGTTGACTAGCCCTGGACCATAAGGAACCCTGGAAAATATTTTTAGGACTTAAATAAATGTCTATTGAAGTGTAAATACCATTAGAAATATGAAAGAAAATTTAATTAATTAGTACAAAGAAAAGTGAGAAATTGAGAAAACGACAAAACCCGATGTTACTGAAAAATTGGGAATGCAACCCGAACAGGGGCATTGTGGTCATTTGACACCCCGAGTTGTCTTTTAACCTAAATGTCCATTAAAAATAAATGATATTACACTTGGAAAATGTCATGAAAAATTAAATTGGTGGTACTTAATGTAAATAGCAAAAATTGAGAGTTAAATGAGGGAAAATGAAACTTTAGAATAAATAAATAATTAAAGTTTCACATGGTGCTCCACTAACTCACCTAAGTGGACCACTACATCTTCATTTGGATAGCAGATTGTCATCTTCCTCACCTCCCAAAGAACCAGCCAAATTGGTCCCAAGAAAGAACCTCCATGGCCGCATGGTTTTGAAGCTTCATGCAAGCATGATCCAAGCCTCTTTCCTTGCACTTTCCTTCATTAAAAGTTGTCCATACACCTTGGGCAGTAGATAGGCAGCAAGAAGATCAAGTTTTGGTGAAGTTTTGAAGAGTTTCCAAAGTGGTAAGTAGGTATTTTTGATGCTTGCTTCAATAAAGTTTGTGTGGATGAAATGGGTAGATGAATTGTGGAAGGATTTTTGGAGTTTGATGCTTTAAGGGAGATGTATATTTTTGATTGCCATGGAAACTCTATAAGAACAGTTTATTCTTGTATATAAATGGTAGATTAAAGTGTTGATGAAGTGTTTATATGCGTAGGAATTAATTTGGGTGATGTATACTAAGTATATGTGAATGTACACTTGATTTTGGAAGCTTGGAAGTTAATTGAGTGAGATGTATGAATCGGCAGCTTGAATGGTGAACCAAAATATGTTATTTCATGGTTTGGTTTATGTAATTATATGGTTGAATTATGGTACTTGTTATGGCAGCTTGTACATGTGTATGAATGTGCGAGTTTAGACATGTAAATGAGCTAGGTTATGTAGTTAAATTGTGTGTAAATTAGACTTGGTAAATTCTGTACTATAAGGTGCATATTGAGTGTGATTATAAGCTGCCAAAATGACCAATAACGTGAAGTAAAATGTGTTTAGGTTATGGTACAAACCAGAATTGGCATGATTGTGTAACTTGGTAATGTTAAATGTGTCCTTTGATGAGTGATGAACAATGTGCAATAGGGTAGTGTGTGTTTTGGCTTAGAATCTTAAGTGTGTGGCTCCAATTAGTATGAGACCAATTGAAGGTGACACTAGGCACAAAATGTGCCAACTTTTATGAAGGAAGCTTACCAAAATTCTACTTGGAAGGTAACTTGAAAAATGACCAAATCCGGATTAGTGCATTTAAGACCTGAAAATTGACCATTTGGGTAGCAGTTAGTGTTTTGGCCATAACTCACTCAAAACAGGTCCAATTGACCTGAACGTTTTACCATGAATAGTTGAGACATATATTTACAAGTCTTATGATGACACCAAAGCCCAGAAATGACCATAAGCAAGTAAAATAGCTTGCACAAGTTCGGGTGCAAAAACTGGCCGAACCTAAAATGACCTAAAATGACCTAAAGTGACCAATTTTGGTGCATTCTAACCAGCAATAGTAAAATGACCATAACATGGTCTAGTAAACTCAGAATGACTTGAAATTTTGCCCCGCATGCAATAAGACATAGATCTACAAGTTTGTAGTTTTCACCGAAACCCGAAAACTGAGGGAACTAGGCCATCCTGCTAGGTCAAATTAGTATACCAGAATCTGACAAATTGCAATAAAACGCAATATACATGGAAATGAATTTGGTAACATGTACCAATACTAAAAGGCTATTAAATATGACACATTGGTAAAATGAAAACCTAATTCACCTAGACTGCATCAAGGGTCAATATCTTAGAAATAATAGAATTCAATAAAGTAAGTATTAAGCCTTATTATTAGAAATGGTTTAAATGAGTACTGAAATACATCAAATTGTGTTTCTCAGTTAGCAAAGACTCAGGGAAAGGGAAGGAAACACTAAGTCAGAGGCAAGAGACAGTTATCAGAGTTTTGTGCATAATAGTTATTTCTTTTGAATTTTTCAATTGAAATAAACTAAGATTATTTGTATGTTATTGTTTTAAATTGTGTTTGTGCACAATAATTTTGATTTCTCATTTTCTACTAAAAAATTTAATTGAACATTATAGTTTTAAATTGTGTTTGTGCACAATAGTTATTTCTTTTGAATTTTTCAATTGAAATAAACTATGATTATTTGTATGTTATTGTTTTAAATTGTGTTTGTGAACAATAATTTTGATTTCTCATTTTCTACTTAAAAATTTAATTGAACATTATAGTTTTAAATTGTGTTTGCGTACAATACTTTTTATATTCACTGCTTTTACTAGAAAATTTATTTGGAGAAATGAGTTATGAATAGTTTTTTATTGTTTTGGCTTTGGGAATATTATTTGGAAGTTATTGTGTCGCCTACTTTGCAAATGGAAATTTTGAGATAAAATGTGATTTGTGGTTTGTATGAAATATCGTGATTTGAAATTATTTTGATTCACACTTGGCATGACAATGTTACTATTTTCCTCCATTTATGGGGTGAGTGTGATTATATTCCTCCCTCTTTGACTTGCCAGTCTGAGGTGATTGTGGATGAGTTCTCATTATTTAGCTAGCTTCCTCCCTCATTGATTTCGATTATTGGGGTGAGTGTGTCTTGTCGTGGTGTACAACACGGCATGTGTGGAAAAATTGTGTCATGGCCTAAATTGTGTTATTGATTGGCAAAACTGTATTATTCAGTTATTTGATCAAATGGTGTTATTGATTGGAAAAACTGTGTTATTCAATTGTTTGATCAAATTTGTGTTATATGAACTTTGTAAATTGTGAAATGGAATTGTGAATTAATTGATTTGTGAATTGTCAATAAAAGATTTATATATCGCATTTCAAGTTGTTATTGTGCACCACTTAGTAAATTTTACTCAGCGATAGCTTTCATTCATTGTCCGCAGTAGATCGACAGTGGCAAGACACTAGGCTGCTAGTGCTTCAGTGAGAGATCATCGGGTATATTGAGTATACCATATTTTGCATTTTGTATTGTAATGTATGTTCACTGTATGTATATAGTGTTCTTGGTTTTGAGCAGTTGTAAATTTAAAATTGTACATTGAAGTTGTAAAATAAGTTATAAATTATTTTGGCTTGTAAAATTTGTGATATATTTCTTTTATCTTAGCCTTTCAAAATACTGAAAAAAATTACTGTGGATTTGAATTGAGAAACATATTGAGTTGCTTAAATGTTGGAGTTTGAGATTGAAAAATATATTTGAAGTGCTTTTTACAGGTTTTTGAAGAATTATTTTATTCCAAAATACAGATGGCACTCTGTCAAAATTTTTATAGAAATTACCAATAATCCAAATGTATTAACTGTTTCACTTCAATTCAAAAAAGAAAAAAGTTTTAAAACTCAGAAATAGCGCCACCATCAGTAAAAGAAGTAAGAAAAGTTTTAAAATCCCTTATAGTGTATTTAATGGGTTATCAGTAGACGAAGTTGGTAATTCATTAGGTATACTACGGGATCATGTTATGCCTTACAGAGGGGTAGGGTGTGACATGTTTAAGTGGTATCAGAGCATGTTTTTAAATTTTGTTTTCCCCTATAATTTGAATATTCGTTCTTCATAGTACAACTGCTCAATGTCATTGTTTGATACATACAGTACATTACATTTTAAATATACACTAATAGGAGAAAATCTCCTTGTGTTATTTGTTCAGGAGGTCTAAGATCCTCGCATTGAATATGGAAGAGGGTGATCGTTCAGTCGATCAATCTATAGAGGCTGAGGTGCAAGGGGATGCCCCAGCCTTACATAATGTCAGTGGATCAACAACACCCCTCGATCTGCAGCTTCGCTCGATCGGGCCACAGATAGATGGTCAGAATGTTCCAACAAATGGCTGGTAATATGCCTACTCAAGTCCCACTACAGACAACAGTGGTACACCATAGTCTTCTGCTAGGCAGTATGACAAATTAATAAAATATGGGGCTATTGAGTTCAAGGGGACAGTAGATGCTCTAGAGGCAGAACAGTGGTTAGAGAGAATGGATAAGGTGTTCAAGAAACTGCACCGCACAGAGGAGCTCAGATTTGAATATTCAGTGTCTCTGCTATAGGGGGATGCATATGACTGGTGGAAAACCATTCCCCATAGTTTGGTAGAACCTTCAGTGCTAACATGGAATGATTTTTTATGGGAGTTCAGACAAAAATATGTCCCTGATGCTTATGTGGACCAGAAGCTGCAAGAGTTCCTAAGTCTGAAACAGGGGAGTAGATCGGTGGCTGAATATGTAAGGGAATTTTCCCGCCTAAGCCATTATGCAGTAAGTCTACTTGCTACCAGCAGGGAGAGATGTAAGAGGTTTGAAACCGGCTTGAAGCCTAGTATCAGATTACAAGTGGCCGAATTCAAACATAACAACTTCTCTGAGCTTATTTCTCAAGCACTAGAGTTAGAAAGAATTAAATCTGAAATGGCCCTTGAGAAAAAGAAATCAGAAAAGACAGAAAAAGAGGGAAAGTCAGTAGAACAGAGTTCCAGTGGTCCTACTGGAAAGGGGAAAAATTTTGTGGGACATAACAGACGTGGTAAGAAGTCCGGTAGAAATAGATCTTCTGGACAGAAACCACCCCGATCGGATCAGCAAACTCAACAGAAACCCAGAAATGCGCTATCAGATCGACTTTGTGAAACTTGTGGTAAACCACATAGTGGGGTATGTTACAGAGTCGTAGGAGCATATTTTAACTCTAGAGAGACTGGTCATTTTGCTAGGGATTGTGTAAATCCATGTCATTCTGGATCATTTACTACACCAAAGGGATCAACCTAAGTTTCTACCCCAAAGAGTTCACCATCAGTTAGTAGAGGCAGAGGTAGAGGTAGGGTGTGACACCCCTTACCCGACTACAGTGTAGCCGAGCAAGTTATGCCACTCAGTGTGCCGGAGCACTCTATTTTATCTTAATTCATTTTTATCATGGATTTGAATACAATTTGTGAAATATAATTCATTTATTGAAATTGTAATTTATTTGAGGTTCCGAAAATTTTAAATAAAATCCGGCAGAGTACCGGCTAAAAATGGAGAAAACAGTTCTTCGGAACCTGTGAAAAACACTTCCTATGATCATATTTAATCAATCCCAACTCCAATTATCAACAAAGTCTCAGAATAATTTCAGCAATTTCATTTATTTCTCAATCATTCATCTCATGGTACTCATATACAATTCACATTTTGTATCACATCAAGTTACAGCAATTTCTTAACGATTCCTCTATTTGTCATTTCACATCATCATTAGACTCAAATCATAAATAAATTCTCACATGTGATTTATAATCACAAATTACAAGTACTTACATTAATACAAAATTATATTACATTTGTTCAAATACATATGATAAAATAAGAGTTTAATTACCAAATTTACAAAAATCTCAAAATACAAAATGGGACCTAGTGTCCTACCAATGCACTGTAGACGGTGAGGTGACACGGATACTATGCAGAACTGTGAACTGCCTTACCGAATCTGTGGTCTATTGTGCCCTCTGTCCAAATCTTCAGTACCTACGCGTTGCAAAAGCGACGCGCTAAGCATAAAGCTTAGTGGTGCCAATAATACAAGAAAATATAATATGCAAATAAAAATAATAATTTCTTAGCCATTGTGTTCATAAGAACTAAATAATTACCAACTTAATGTTTAGTCGAGGGCTAATTACGTTTTATGATATTAACTTCTTCATGCCTTTTGTTAATTATTTTCTTCATGATCTTGAGTTTCTTTGTATTCTATCATAATCATTCCTGATATTTAATTTTCGTATTTTCTTTAACAATCAGTTCAATTACAGTTATACTTTTCCATGTCCAAGTAACCTATACTGGACGACTGGACTGGATAACGGGCCGTTGGCACTGGACACCGCGGTGCCTCGGGCCGTCATACCATGGGATGCAGAACGTCAACCACGTATGCAGTCAGTATGGCTAAAAAGCCATGATATCACATAATCGGCATAAAAGCCATGAATACGGGCATAAAAGCCATGAATACGGGCATAAAAGCCATGAATACGGGCATAAAGCCATGAATACAGGCATAAAGCCTTTCCTTTCACAGTACTGCTAAAACAATACCCTATTGGCATGCCAAACTATCCAAACCAATCACATTAGGCCTACTAGGGCATTTTGCATTTTTAAGTTTCACAATTTTTGAATTTCAAGTTTTCATGTCACTATTCATTTCATTAGTCAACTAAAATGTTGACTTTTGCATAAACAATAGGTACATTGGTTTTAATACTCCCAACATACCACATTTTGTATTCAAAACTTGTTAGTTTTGGTCACTTTCTCAAAGCTTAGGTCATTTTGGCAAAATTGCCAATTTTTGGTTTTGGTGTCACTATTCACCTCATTGGTCAACAAAAATGTTGACTTTTGGATAGAAAATAGGTGTATTGGTTTTAACACCCCAAACATACCACATTTTGTATTTAAAACTTGTTGGTATTGGTTGCCAATACCATTTCTAAGCTTAATGCTAATTGAACAAAATTTTCAGATTTGGTGCTTCATCTTTATTGTTCCATTTGATATTTCTACAGTGGGAATTTGAGGAAATGGTAAACATGAAAGTTGTTCCTTATTTTGTCTAGTTGAATTTCTTTTTTTGAATCACTCCATTTGGAGTTTTGTAGCTCAAGTTATGGCCAAAATAAGTTTACTGTTCACGTGCACTGTTCATGCTGAGATTTTGGGTCTGGCAGATTTTTAGTCCAAATTTGGTCAGTAATTTGATCAAGTTAAGTTCATAATTTGGTCTAACTTTCTTCATATGAAATGTTCTACTATGCCTTAGGTTTCCATCGGTTCAAGAATCGCCTAAATCCGAGTTTTCTAGAGAGAGTTATAGCCATCCAAACATTACTGCTCAAATGAAAATTCTGGAAATCTCAGTACAGTAAACTTCACTTTGCTCAATGATTTGATTAGGTTAATGGCATAATTTAGATTTGTGTCCTTCATGAAAGTTGTTTGTCTATATCTTATCTTGTTGCTGTAAAAATTTCAGGTCAATTGACCATATCTACAGTGAGTTATGGCCAAATGAACAGCAGTTACTGTTCATTTGGTCATTTCTGCAGGGGCTGTTTGCAGGGTATCCGGATTGGGGCCAAGTTTTGGTCCTCTTGATTTGGTCTTTTGGGAATGGTTTCTTCAGCAAAAATGTGCCATTATAAGCCTAGTTTCATTTCCAATTGGCCAAACACCAATTGGACCAACACAGCCCAAGTTATGGCAGTGCAAGTGGACTGAATTTTCAGTCCCTCTGCTGCTGTCCTAGGGCAGCCTACAACTTCACTTTGCAATCCTATTTTTCAGTCCATAATATGGTCAACTTACCTAAAATGGTCACTAATTGACCATTAAAATGTGCTCTAACAATTTCATAAGCCAAATCAATTTTCACTCCCCCAAAACCCTAGCTTCACCTTATGTTTTCTACAAGATGCCTTAGTTAGCATACCAATTTATTATCCTTGTGTATATGTATCTTAAACATCATTTCTAATCCACTCTAAGTCCAACAAAACCCTCATTTCTATTCCTTCAATATGGCTGCCAAAATTCATGGCATTCATACACATGGGTTTGGTTCATTTATTCCACAATTTCTTACCTATTACACATCTCTAACATGGAATTAATGTGTTTTAAATACATATGTGCACTAACCTTGAATGGAGCCACTTCTAAAACTTCAAAACTTCACTTTCTTCCTTTCTTTTTTCTGTCCAAGCTTGCTCTAGGTGTGAGGACCAAGTTTTATGAAGGCATATAGGGGTTTTATGGTGTAATTGGCTAGGTTTTGGAGCTTGGGTGAGTGCATCAATGGAGGGAGATGGGGAGAAGTCACGTTTTGGTGAAGAAGAAGAAGAATGGCTGCTGTAATTTTTGGTTATTTGGTCTTCATTTAGTCTCTTTATTAGTTAGTCAAATGATGGCTTAATTGTGATTGGTCATAATTTATAAATGACATCATCAAGATGTCATAAATGAGCTTTCTTTGATTTTTCTTTTCTTTTCTTCACTACTCAATTTCAATTTAATTTCTAGTAATGTTTCTTCATATTTTATGTCATATTAATTATTTAATCAACTGGACAAGTCGGCCAAAAATCACCTCTGAAGGCGAAATGACCAAAATGCCCTCCGTTTGGCTTAACGGGTCAAAATTGTCTGTACCAATTGAAAAATTTTTCTAGGTATTTTCTTGGCATTCTAATGCCATGGGAACCTCAATAACCCTTCTCTGGAGTCCCAAAAATTATTTTATAATTTTTTCCCCGGGTCTAGGGCTCCTCGTTGCGAGAACCGCAACTTCCCTCTGGTTACCCATCGCTTGGGCACCGGCTCATTCGACTTGGTTGTATTTTATTTCTAAAATTTTTTTTAAATTTTTCTTATTAATATTTGAGTTAATTATGGTCCCTCACTTTGATTTAAATATTTTTCCGGACGTTCTGGCTGCCCGGACCGACACCGGTCACCGGAACAGTAGAATGTACGGAGTTGCTACCGGGAGGGTGTTACATAGGGATAGTACACCTAGAAGTCAGAGTACTGTGAATCAGCCAGAACAGGGTGATGCTTCAGCTGGAATATACGCTATATGGCAGAGAGAAGAGACTGAGACTTTTAACATTGTTGCTGGTACTTTCTCAATTAGTAACTAAGATATATATATGTATTGTTTGACCTGGAGTCTGCATGCTTTTATACTAGTGTTATAACTATATGTTATGTTGTTATTCCTTTACAGGGGAATAAATTTTGATGCATTAGTGATTAGTCCTTTAAGATAAGGATTGTGATAATAAGTGAAATTAGTTTTGAAAGAATTTATCGGTGAAAAGTATTTTCTAACACACCATAAATAATAAAGCTAAATGGCAAGCCTACTTAATGTAAGGCAAGAGGATGTAAAAGTAAGTTACAGTAATAGAATTGCTCTAGATGAGGGCAAAGATATTACTGTTAGTAATTGTTAATCGATATTGTAATCAAAATAAGATTCAAATATCAATAAATTCGAAAAGGATAAAACATAGGAAAGTTTGATCTATTGGGATGTATCGTAGTAACTATGTAATGTTCTTGATGTTTATACTGTAAGCTATAGATTACAGTACTGACTTGAGATTATTGTGTAGAGCTACGTACTACTCTATAGTACACCAAGATGAGAATAGTTGCCAACGGCATCTGTTTTGGTATAATTAGGCCAGAACAGAATTTTATTGTTGGAAATAAGTTTGAAAATCCTACTTAGGGATTTAAAACTCAAAAGTTAGAATATCGAAAGGTTATAGTTTAGTACAAAAGGAAGTAAAAATTTGAAAAGTTGGTTCAGATATAACAAACAAATGTTACGAATGTGAGGAAGACTATTGACTAGAATGGTCAGAGGACCAATGACTAGATAAATCATTCTAACAAGACCTCAAGGGTCATTTAAGAAGGAACATGAACCGAAATATTAGACA
Source organism: Hevea brasiliensis (assembly GCF_030052815.1). NCBI lineage: Eukaryota > Viridiplantae > Streptophyta > Magnoliopsida > Malpighiales > Euphorbiaceae > Hevea > Hevea brasiliensis. The sequence continues at coordinate 57,807,985 of NC_079494.1, forward strand.
GCACAATAGTAAGAGAAGATTGGTGTTATACAAACAAATTAAATGTTGTATTAGATTGTTAAAAGTCTTATACAAATTTGAGGGAAAGAAGATTATACGATCATATAGAAAGGAGAAAATAAATGTATGACTATTGTAAGATGGCTATTGGGTAAAATTTCATGGACGAAATTTATTTTAAGGGGGGGAGAATTGTAACACCCCTATGTTCGGTAGTGCGTTCTATTGTTCCGGTGACCAGTGTTGTCCAGACAGCTAGGATGCCTAGAACTACTCTTAGATATGGATGAGGACACATAAAATAATGAAATACAAGAAAAGAAAATACAAGAAAAACAAAGGAAAAATAATAGTAATGAAATGTAACCAAGTTAAACGAGCCAAGAACCCTAGCGATGGATGACCGCACTGGGAAGTTGCGGCATGGACCGTTGACTAGCCCTGGACCATGAGGAACCCTGAAAAATATTTTTACGACTTAAATAAATGTCTATTGAAGTGTAAATACCATTAGAAATATGAAACAAAATTTAATTAATTAGTACAAAGAAAAGTGAGAAATTGAGAAAACGATAAAACCCGATGTTACTGAAAGATTGGGAATGTAACCCAAACAGGGGCATTGTGGTCATTTGACACCCGAGTTGTCTTTTGACCTAAATGTCCATTAAAAATAAATGATATTACACTTGGAAAATGTCATGAAAAATTAAATTGGTGGTACTTAATGTAAATAGCAAAAATTGAGAGTTAAATGAGAGAAAATGAAACTTTAGAATAAATAAATAATTAAACTTTCACATGGTGCTCCACTAACTCACCTAAGTGGACCACTACATCTTCATTTGGATAGTAGATTGTCATCTTCCTCACCTTCCAAAGAACCAGCTGAATTGGTCCTAAGAAAGAACCTCCATGGCCGCATGGTTTTGAAGCTTCATGCAAGCATGATCCAAGCCTCTTTCCTTGCACTTTCCTTCACAAAAAGTTGTCCATACACCTTGGGCAGTAGATAGGCAACAAGAAGATCAAGTTTTGGTGAAGTTTTGAAGAGTTTCCAAAGTGGTAAGTAGGTATTTTTGATGCTTGCTTCATTAAAGTTTGTGTGGATGTTATGGGTAGATGAATTGTGGAAGGATTTTTGGAGTTTGATATTTTAAGGGAGATGTATATTTTTGGCAGCCATGGAAACTCTATAAGAACAGTTTATCCTTGTATGTAAATGGTAGATTAAAGTGTTGATGAAGTGTTTATATGTGTAGGAATTATTTTGGGTGATGTATACTAAGTATATGTGAATGTACACTTGATTTTGGAAGCTTGGAAGTTAATTCTGTGAGATGTATGAATCGGTAGCTTGAATGGTGAACCAAAATATGTTATTTCATGGTTTGGTTTATGGAATTATATGGCTGAATTATGGTACTTGTTATGGCAACTTGTACATGTGTATGAAGGTGTGAGTTTGGACATGTAAATGAGCTAGGTTATGTGGTTGAATTGTGTGTGAATTGAACTTAGTAAATTCTGTACTATAAGGTGCATATTGAGTGTGATTATAAGCTGCCAAAATGACCAATAACGTGAAGTAAAATGTGTTTAGGTTATGGTACAAACCAGAATTGGCATGAGTGTGTAACTTGGTAATGTTAAATGTGTCCTTTGATGAGTAATGAACAATGTGCAATAGGGCAGTGTGTGTTTTGGCTTAGAACCTTAAGTGTGTGGCTCCAATTGGTATGAGACCAATTGGAGGTGAAACTAGGCACAAAATGTGCCAACTTTCATGAAGGAAGCTTACCAAAATTCTGCTTGGAAGGTAATTTGAAAAATGACCAAATCCGGATTAGTGCATTTAAGGCCTGAAAATTGACCATTTAGGTAGCAGTTAGTGTTTTGGCCATAACTCACTCGAAGCAGGTCCAATTGACCTGAACTTTTTACCATGAATAGTTGAGACATATATCTACAAGTCTTATGAAGACACCAAAGCAGAGAAATGACCATAAGCAAGTAAAATAGCTTGCACAAGTTTGGGTGCAAAAACTGGCCGAACCTAAAATGACCTAAAATGACCTAAAGTGACCAATTTTGGTACATTCTGACCAGCAATAGTAAAATGACCATAACTTGGCCTAGTAAACTCAGAATGACTTGAAGTTTTGCCCCGCATGCAATAAGACATAGAACTACAAGTTTGTAGTTTTGACCAGAACCCGAAAACTGAGGGAACTAAGTCATCCGGCTAGGTCAAATTAGTATACCGGAATCAGACAAATTGCAATAAAACGCAATAAACATGAAAATGAATTTGGTAACATGTACCAATACTAAAAGGCTATTAAATATGACACATTGGTAACATGAAAACCTAATTCACCTAGACTGCATCGAGGGTGAACATCTTAGGTTGACTGAGGAAATAATAGAATTCAATAAAGTAAGTATTAAGCCTTATTGTTAGAAATGGTTTAAATGAGTACTGAAACACTTCAAATTGTGTTTCTCAGTTAGCAAAGACTAAGGGAAAGGGAAGGAAACACTGAGTTAGAGGCAAGAGACAGTTATCAGAGGTTTATGCACAATAGTTATTTCTTTTGAATTTTTCAATTGAAATAAACTATGATTGTTTGTATGTTATTATTTTAAATTGTGTTTGTGCACAATAATTTTGATTTCTCATTCTCTACTTAAAAATTTAATTGAACATTATAGTTTTAAATTGTGTTTGTGCACAATAGTTATTTCTTTTGAATTTTTCAATTGAAATAAACTATGATTATTTGTATGTTATTGTTTTAAATTGTGTTTGTACACAATAATTTTGATTTCTCATTTTCTACTTAAAAATTTAATTGAACATTATAGTTTTAAATTATGTTTATGTACAATACTTTTTATATTCACTGCTTTTACTAGAAAATTTATTTGGAGAAATAAGTTATGAATAGTTTTTTATTGTTTTGGCTTTGGGAATATTATTTGGAAGTTATTGTGTCGCCTACTTTGCAAATGGAAATTTTGAAATAAAATGTGATTTGTGGTTTGTATGAAATATTGTGATTTGAAATTGTTTTGATTCACACTTGGCATGACAATGTTACTATTTTCCTCCTCCATTTATGGGGTGAGTGTGATTATATTCCTCCCTCTTTGACTTGCCAGTCTGAGGTGAGTGTGGATGAGTTCTCATTATTTAGCTAGCTTCCTCCCTCATTGATTTCAATTATTGGGGTGAGTGTGTCTTGTCGTGGTGTACAACACGGCATGTGTGGAAAAATTGTGTCATGGCCTAAATTGTGTTATTGATTGGCAAAATTATATTATTCAGTTATTTGATCAAATGGTGTTATTGATTGGCAAAACTGTGTTATTCAATTGTTTGATCAAATTTGTGTTATATGAACTTTGTAAATTGTGAAATGGAATTGTGAATTATTTAATTTGTGAATTGTCAATAAAAGATTTATATATCGCATTTCAAGTTGTTATTGTGCACCACTGAGTAAATTTTACTCAACGATAGCTTTTCATTGCTGTCGCAGGTAGACAGACTGACAGGGCAGTACACTAGGCTACTAGTGCTTCAGTGAGAGATCATCGAGTATATTGAGTATACCATATTTTGCATTTTGTATTGTAATGTATGTATATAGTGTTCTTGGTTTTGAGCAGTTGTAAATTTAAAATTGTACATTGAAGTTGTAAAATAAGTTGTAAATTATTTTGGCTTGTAAAATTTGTGATATATTTCTTTTATCTCAGCTTTTGAAAATACTGAAAAAAATTACTATGGATTTGAATTGAGAAACATATTGAGTTGCTTAAATGTTGGAGTTTGAGGTTGAGAAATATATTTGAAGTGCTTTTTATAGGTTTTTGAAGAATTGTTTTATTCCAAAATATAAATGGCACTCTGCCAAAATTTTTATAGAAATTACCAATAATCCAAATGTGTTAGCTGTTTCACTTCAGTTCAAAAAAGAAAAAAGTTTTAACACCTGTAAATAGCGCTCACCACTGTAAAAAGAAGTAAGAAAAGTTTTAAAATCCATTGTAGTGTATTTAATAGGTTATCAGTAGACGAAGTTGGTAATTCATTAGGTATACTACGGGATCATGTTATGCCTTACAGAGGGTAGGGTGTGACATGTTTAAGTGGTATGAGAGCAAGTTTTTAAATTTTGTTTTCACCTATAATTTGAATATCCGTTCTTCATAGTACAACTGCTCAATGTCATTGTTTGATACATACAGTACATTACATTATAAATATGCACTAACAGGAGAAAATCTCCTTGTGTTATTTGTTCAGGAGGTCTAAGATCCTCACATTAAATATGGAAGAGGGTGATCGTTCAGTCGATCAATCTATAGAGGCTGAGGTGCAAGGGGATGCCCCAGCCTTACATAATGTCAGTTGATCAACAGCACCATCCCCCTCAGTACCACAGTTTCCTGCTCAGTTCGCTCAACAGATGGCTGTAATATTCTAACAAATGGCTGGTAATATGCCTACTGAAGTCCCACTACAGACACCAATGGTACACCACAGTCTTCTACTAGGCAGTATGACAAATTAATGAAATATGGGGCTATTGAGTTCAAGGGAACAGTAGATCCTCTAGAGGCAGAACAGTGGTTAGAGAGAATGGATAGGGTGTTCAAGAAACTGCACTGCACAGAGGAGCTCAGATTTGAATATTCAGTGTCTCTGCTATAGGGGGATGCATATGACTGGTGGAAAACCATTCCCCATAGTCTGGTAGAAACTTCAGTGCTAACATGGAATGATTTTCTATGGGAGTTCAGACAAAAATATGTCCCTGATGCTTATGTGGACTAGAAGCTGCAAGAGTTCCTAAGTCTGAAACAGGGGAGTAGATCGGTGGCTGAATATGAAAGGGAATTTTCCCGCCTAAGCCATTATGCAGTAAGTCTACTTGCTACCAGCAGGGAGAGATGTAAGAGGTTTGAAACTGGCTTGAAGCCTAGTATCAGATTACAAGTGGTTGGATTCAAACATAATAACTTCTCTGAGCTTATTTCTCAAGCACTAGAATTAGAAAGAATTGAATTTGAAGCGACCCTTGAGAAAAAAAAATCAGAGAAGACAGAAAAAGAGGCAAAGTCAGTAGAACAGAGTTCCAGTGGTCCTACAGGAAAGAGGAAAAATTTTGGGGGACACAACAGAGGTAGTAAGAAGTCCAGTAGAGATAGATCTTCTGGACAGAAACCACCCCGATCGGATCAGCAAACTCAGCAGAAACCCAGAAATGCGCTGTCAGATCGACTTTATGAAACTTGTGAAAAACCACATAGTGGAGTATATTACAGAGCCGTAGGAGCATGTTTTAACTATGGAGAGACTGGTCATTTTGCTAAGGATTGTGTAAATCCATGTCATTCTGGATCATTTTCTACACCAAAAGGATCAATCCAAGTTTCTACCCCAAAGAGTTCACCATCAGTTAGTAGAGGAAGAGGTAGAGTGTCACACCCTACCTCTCTATAAGGCAAAACATGATCTCGTAGTATACCTAATGAATTACCAACTTCACTTACTGATAACCCATTAAATACACTACAAGAGATTTTCAAAAATTTTCTTACATCTTTTACAGTGGTGAGCACTATTTACACGTGTTAAAAACCTTTTTGAACTGAAATGAATTAGCTAACACATTTAGACGATTAGTAATTTCTGTAAAAATTTTAGCAGAGTGCCCTATATTTTTTGAATAAAACTGTTCTTCAAAAACCTGTAAAAAGTACTTCAATAATTTCCTCAATCTCAAACTCCAACACAAATCCACAATAATTTTTCAAAGACTGAGATACAAGAAATATAATACAATTTTTACAAGTTAAAATAACTCATAATTTATTTTATAACTTTAAGGTACAATTTTAATTTACAACTGCTCAAAACCAAGAATAATATGTACATACAGTGGTCATACATTACAGTACAAAATGCAAAATGTGGTATACTCATTATACCCGATAATCTCTCGCTGGATGTACTATCAGCCTAATCATGTTCTCGTCTGTCATTTCACTGCGATAGCATTGAAAAGCTATCGCTGAGACAATGTCTCAGTGGTGCACAACATTAACCAAATACAACTTTAAATCACAATTCATAAATCATATAAATGATGGATACGTAAAATCATAGTTAAATTCAAGACAATTAGTGTCATAAGGAATTTAACACAATATCATAATAAATCTCAGAGATCAAAACATAGTTAACTTCAAAAGACAGTGAATGTCAATAAGAGTTTAAATTCATTTCACAATCTCACAATACATATCAATAAATCACACACAGCTTAATCATGTTCCAAAGTTCAATTCATCCCAAAAGCCGATGGCTAATGAGGTATTCAATTCGTCCCAAAAGTCGATGACTAATGAGGAATAACATAGCTAGCTAGCAAAAATATGAGTACTCATTCGATTCGTCCTCAACAGGCACACACCTCAACACTTCAGCCAGAGAGGGAATTCAATTCGTCCCACTAGACAAGCTAGCGAGGAATACAATCAATATACATGATAGCTGTGGTTTCAAATCATTTCCATTGCTTTTCAATCAATAAGTATCCATCAATATCATTCAAACAATTTTTCACAGTTTCAAACCATTTACAATGCTTTTCAAGCAATAAATATTCATTCAAACACATTTCCACAATTTAAAACAATAATGTACAAATAGTCATAATTCATTTCAATTGAAAAATTCAAAAGAATTAGCTGTTGTGCACAAACCTCTGATAACTGTCTCCTGGTCTTGACTCAGTGTTTCCTTCCCTTTTCCTGAGTCTTTGCTAACTGAGAAACACAATTTGAAGTGTTTCAGTACTAAATTAAACTGTCTCTAACGATAATGCTTGATAAGTAATTCACATAATGCTATTATTTGCTTAATCAACCTAATATGTCGACTCTCGATGCATTCTAGGTAAATTAGGTTTTAATGTTACTAACATGTCACATTCGATGGTCTTTTAGGGTTAGTACATGTTACCAAGTTCATTTTCGTGTATACTGCATTTTCTTGCAATTTGCTGGATTCTGGGATACTAGTTTGACCTAGCCGGACGACCTAGTTTCCTCGGTTTTCGGGTTTTGGTCAAAACTACAAACTTTTAAATCTATGTCTTATGGAATGCGGGGCAAAATTTCAGGTCATTCTGAGTTATGTAGACCAAGTTATGGTCATTTTACTATTGCTGGTCAAATTACACTAAAATTGGTCATTTTAGGTCATTTTAGGTCAATTTTGGTTCGGCCAGTTTTTGGACCCAAACTTGTGCAAGCTGTTTGACTTGCTTATGATCATTTTTGGGCTTTGGTGTCTTCATAAGACTTGTAGATATGGGTCTTAACTATGCATGGTAAAAGGTTCAGGTCAATTGGACCTGTTTTGAGTGAGTTATGGCCTAAAAACTAACTGCTGCCCAAATGGTCAATTTTCAGTCCTCAATTGCACTTAATCCGGATTTGGTCATTTTTCAAGCTACCTTTCAAGCAGAATTTTGGCAAGCTTCCTTCATGAAAGTTGGCACATTTTGTGCCTAATTTCACCTCCAATTGGTCTCATACCAATTAGAGCCACACACTTAAAGTTCTAGGCCTAAAACTCAAACTGCCTTATTGCATTTCTTTCATACACATCAAGGATCACTCTTAATACTTACCAAACTCAACATTCAAGCCAATTCTGGTTATACCATGACATAAACATAATTCACAACATATTATAGGTCATTTTGGCAGCTTACAATTACATTCAACATACACCATAAAGTGCAGAATTTGTCAAACTCAATTTACAACAATTCAAGCACCTAACCATAACACTTTTACATGTCCAACCTCACACCCTCATATATATATTCAAACTGCCATAACATCCAACACAAGTCAACATTAATTTACCATAAACCAAGCATGAATTCCAGCATTCTTCAAGAGTCAACAAACTGCCGCAATGATACATTTACATTCCATTAATTTCCAAGCTTCAAATTTCAATACACATTTACATATACTAAGTATAATCACCCAAATGATTTCCTACACAATATACATTTAATCAATCCTTTAATTCACCATTTACAAGCAAAAATAAAATGTCTTCAAGGTGTTTCCATGGCTGCCAAAAGTACACTTCCCCATTCAACATCAAACCTCAAAAATCTCTCCATAAATCAAACACCCATAACATCCTTACAAACTTTAATTAAACAATAATAAAAAACACAAACTTACCACTTTGGAAATTCTTCAAAACTCCACAAAAACTTTCCTTTCTTGTTGCCTATCTACTGCCCATGGTGCGAGGATCAAAATTAATGAAGACAAGTAAACAAAATCTAGCTTGAAAATGGGTGTAAAGAGTCATGCATTTGGGCGGCCATGGGAGAAGCTTGAAAACTTCATTTCGGTAATGGGAGTGAATGAAGGTTGAAGATGAGTTTAGTGGGTTTACATCTGCCCACTTAGTGAATTTTTAATTCCCATAGTGCTCCACTCATGCTAGGATAATCATTTAATAAGTTTTAAGTGATAATTACTCCATTTACACTCCATTTTTGTTATTTACATTAGGTACCACTAAATTAATTTTTCATTATATTTTCCAAGTGTAATATTATTTTTTTTTAATGGACATTTAGGTCAAAAAACAACTCAAGGTATCAAATGACCACAATGCCCCTGTTCGGGTTGCATTCCCGATTTTTCGGTAACACCGGGTTTTGTCCGTTTTTCGATTTCTCACTTTTCTTTGTACTAATTAATTAATTTTTCTTTGATATTTCTAATGGCATTTATACTTCAATTGATGTCTCTTTAAGTCCTAAAAATATTTTTCAGGGTTTCTCGCGGTCCAGGGTTAGTCAACGGTCCACGCCGTGACTTTCCGGTGCGGTCACCCATCGCTAGGGTTCTCGGCTCGCTTAACTTGGTTGCATTTCTTTACTATTGTTTTTCCTTTGTTTTTCTTGTATTTTCTTTTCTTGTATTTCATTATTTTATGTCTCCTCACTCATATCGAAGTGTAGTTCTAGGCATCATAGCTGTTCGGATAACACTGGCCACCGGAACAGTAGAAAGCACTACCGAACATAGGGGTGTTACAGTTCTCCCCCCCCTTAAAATAAATTGTATCACGAAATTTTACCTGGCATTAGTCTCTAAATAGCTGTGGGTGAAGTCTCCTCATATCCTCTTCATGTTCCCAAGTAGCTTCCTGGCCTGAATGATGGTTCCACAGCACTTTAACCAGGTGTATCTGTTTGTTCCTCAACTGCTTCACCTCATAAGCCAGAATTTCTATGGGTTCTTCCTCATATGATAGGTCTGGATTTACTTCAATCTCTTCAACTGATAGTACATGAGATGGGTTAGATCTGTACCTCCTTAACATGGACACATGGAAGACATTGTGTGTCCTTGCTAACTCTGGAGGTAATGCCAACCGATATGCCAAAGGACCCACTCTTTCCAGAACCTCATATGGTCCGATGAAACAAGGACTCAGTTTCCCCTTTTTGCCAAATCTCATAATCCTCTTCCAAGGAGAAACTTTGAGGAATACTTTATCACCCACTGCATATTCAATATCTCTTCTCTTCAGATCAACATAGGACTTCTGACGGTCTGATGCACCTTGAGTCTATCTCTGATCAATCTAATCTTTTCCTCTGTCTGCTGAACAATTTTTAGTCCAATCATCTTCCTTTCACCTACTTCATCCCAACATAAGGGAGTTCTGCACTTTCTGCCATACAAAGCTTCATATGGAGGCATCCCAATGCTTGATTGGTAGCTGTTGTTATAAGCAAACTCAATCAAAGGCAAGTGTGTATCCCAACTACCTTCAAATTCAATCACACAAGCCCGTAACATATCCTTTAATATCTGAATAATCCTCTCAGACTGGCCATCTGTCAGTGGGTGGAATACTGTGCTGAAGTTCAATCTAGTTCCTAGGGCTCTCTGAAGACTACCCCAGAATCTAGAAGTGAACCTAGGATCTCTATCAGACACAATTGATACTGGCACTCCATGCAATTTTACAATCTCATATATGTACAATCTGGCCAATCTTTCCAGGCTATAATCCATCCGAACTGGCAAAAAGTGAGCAGACTTGGTCAATCTGTCAACTATAACCCATACTGCATCATGACCACTCTGTTTCCTTGGAAGTCCTGTAACAAAATCCATAGTTATTCGTTCCCATTTCCACTCTGGTACTGACAAAGGATATAACAAACCAGCTGGAACTTGATGTTCTGCCTTTACTTGCTGACAAGTTAGGCATTTGGAAACAAATTCAGCTATATATCTCTTCATACCCATCCACCAGTAATGCTCTTTTAGCCCTCTGTACATTTTAGTTCCACCAGGGTGCATAGTAAATAGAGACTCATGTGCTTCCTTCATAATGATCTGTCTCAATTCCACATCACTAGGAACACACATTCTGCCCTGATGTAGCAATAAACCATCATCTCTTATAGAAAATTCAGGTTTCTTGCCCTGCTGGACTTCTTTCAGTAGCTTCTGATATTTAACATCACTCTAAGCAGCCATTCTGATCTGATCAATCAACACTGGCTGTACATGCCATGCAACTACTGTCTGTCCCTCATCATCAATCTCTAAACTAGCATGCTGTGCTTTCAATTCATATACCATGGACAAATGAGAAACTCTGAGACTTGCCATAGTCTTACGACTTAAGGCGTCAGCCACCACATTTGCTTTCCCTGGCTGATAGTCTATTAAACAATCATAGTCTTTAATGAGTTCTAACCATCTCCTCTGCCTCAAATTCAATTCCTTCTGGGTGCCTAAGTACTTCAAGCTCTTGTGATCTGTGTAAATGTAGCATTTCTCCCCATACAAATAGTGTCTCCAGATCTTCAGAGCAAAAACAATAGCTGCTAGCTCCAGATCATGTGTTGGGTAGTTCCTCTCATGCGGTTTCAGCTGACGTGATGCATAAGCAATGACATTCCGATCTTGCATCAGTACACAGCCTAACCCATTGTGAGAAGCATCACTATAAACTGTGTATTCTTTACCCGGAGTAGGTAAAGTGAGGACTGGAGCTTCAGTTAAACACCTCTTCAACTCATCAAAACTTTCTTTGGCATTTATCATCCCCTGAAATTTTACATCTTTCCGGCGGTTTGGTCGGTGGAGAAGATAACATAGAAAACCCCTTCACAAACCGACGGTAATATCCACTAAACCTAAAATGCGAATTTACGTGATATTCTGGCGGCTTCCAATTAAGGATAGCTTCTACCTTGCTGGAATCTACCTTGATCCCTTCAGCTGACACAACATGTCCCAAAAAGGAGATTTCTTTCAGCCAAAATTCACATTTCGATAATTTGGCGTATAACTGTTTCTCTCTTAAAGTCTGCAGTACAATCCGTAGATGTCTGTCATGCTCCTCTGCATTCCTTGAATATATCAAAATGTCATCAATAAACACCACCACAAATTGATCAAGATATGGTCTGAAGATAGTGTTCATCAGATCCATAAAAGCAGCTGGAGCATTTGTTAACCCGAATGGCATTACTAGAAACTCATAGTGGCCATACCGAGTTCTGAAAGCAGTTTTCGGAATACTCTGCTCTTGCACCTTCAACTGATAATAACCAGATCGCAAATCAATTTTGGAGAATATCACTGCACCCTTCAACTGATCAAACAAATCATCAATGCGAGGCAATGGATATCTGTTCTTTATTGTCACCTTATTCAACTGCCGGTAGTCAATGCATAAGCAAAGAGTACCATCTTTCTTCTTAACAAACAACACTGGTGCTCCCCAAGGTGACACACTAGGGCGGATGAAGCCCTTTTCAAGTAGTTCTTGCAATTGTATCTTCAACTCCTTCAACTCTGCTGGTGCCATTCTATATGGCATTATGGAGATTGGATCCACACCAGGCATAACATTAATTTCAAACTGCACTTCTCTTTTCGGAGGTAATCCTGGCAATTCATCAGGAAATACATCTGGAAAGTCACATACTGTAGGGATGTCTTTCAATGCTGGACTCCCCACTTAGGTGTCTACCACATGTGCCAAGTATGCTTCACACCCTTTTCTGATCATTTTTCTGGCTAGTGCAGTTGAAATGATGTTTGATGGCAATAACTGCCTCTCTCCATGTATTACCACATCACTGTACTGAGGGAGACTAAAAGTGACTATCTTCAGCCTACAGTCAATCATGGCATGATGCCTAGCTAACCAATCCATGCCCAAGATAATGTCATAATCTCTGAAGGGCATTTCAATCAAATCAGATAGAAAAGTGTGTCCTTGGATCACCAAAGGACAATCCCTATACATTATATTAACCCTGACCTCCTATCCTAGCGGACTTGTTACTAGCACCTCAAAGTCCATTTTTATACATGGAACAGCAATGCAATCAATGATGCTAGCACTCACATAAGAATGGGTAGAACCCGGATCAAATAACACAAACACATCTTGGTTAAAAGTTGAGAAGGTACTAGCCACAACATCAGATGTCTCGGCCTCTTCTTTCTGTCTCATTGCATAGATTCTGACTGGAGCACTATCTTGCTCCGAATGTTTCACTGTGCCTTGGCTGCCTGCTGGGCTGCCTCTACCTCTGCTAGGTGGTTGTGAACTTCTGGTGACAGAGCTCTGAACTGACCTTCTGCAGTAGTAGGAGGTGGTCTAACTCTGCGACTACTGGTGCAGTCCTTGGCAAAGTGTCCTGTGCCTCCACAGTTATAACAGGCTCCAATAGCCTTATAGCATATCTCACCATGATTTCTTCCACAGGTTTCACATTGGCGGGGAGGGTAGGAACCTCTGGTACTCTGCTGACCAGATAGAGGAGGCTTCTGTCCTAAATATCTTCCCCTACCAGACTTCTTGCCACCTCTGCTGTGTCCCCCATGGTTCTTCCTCTTTCCAAGAGGGACCACCGAACTCTGTTCTCTGATTTTCCCTCTTTCTCTGTCTTCTCGATTTCTTTTCTCGGGAGCGACTTGCACTCAATTCTTTCTAACTCTAGGGCTTGAGAAACAAGTTCAGAGAAGTTAGTGTGTTTGAACCTGACTACTTGTAATCTGATACTAGGCTTTAATCCAGTTTCAAACCTCTTGCATCTCTCCTTGCTGGTAGCAAGTAAACTTATTGCATAATGGCTCAGGCAGGAAAATTCTCTTTCATACTCAGCCACTGATCTGCTCCCTTGTTTTAGACTTAGGAACTCTTGTAGCTTCTAGTCTACATAAGCATCAGGGACATATTTTTGTTTGAATTCCCTGAGAAAGTCATTCCATGTTAGCAGTGGAGGTTCTACCAGACTGTGGGGAATGGTTTTCCACCAGTCATAAGCATCCCCTTGTAGCAAAGATACTGAGTATTCAAATCTGAGCTCCTCTGTGCAATGCAGTTTCTTGAATACCCTATCCATCCTCTCTAACCACTGTTCAGCCTCTAGAGGATCTACTGTCCCCTTGAACTCTGTAGCCCCATATTTCATCAATTTTCATATTGCCTAGCAGGAGACTGTGGTTGTATCACTGGTGTCTGTATTGGGACTTGAGTAGGCACATTACCAGCCATTTGTTGGAACATTACTGACCATCTGAGCGAATCGAGCAGAAAGCTGATGCTGCGAGGGCTAGTGTTCTTTGAACCACTGACATTGTGTAGGCCTGGGGCATCCCCTTGCACCTCAGCCTCAATAGATTGATCGACTGAACGATCACCCTCTTCCATGGTCAATGCGAGGATCTTAGACCTCCTGAACAATTAACACAAGGAGATTTCCTCCCGTTAGTGCATATTTATAATGTAATGTACTGTATGTATCAAACAATGATATTGAGCAGTTGTACTATGAAGAAAGAATATTCAAGTAACAGGTGAAAATAGAATTTAAAAACTTTGCTCTGATACCACCAAAACATGTCACACCCTAAGGCGTAACATGATCCCGTAGTATACCTAATGAATTACCAACTTCGCCTACTGATAACCCATTAAATACACTACAAGGGATTTTCAAAACTTTTCTTACTTCTTTTACAGTGGTGAGCACTATTTACAGGTGTTAAAAACCTTTTTGAACTGAAGTGAATTAGCTAACACATTTAGACTATTAGTAATTTCTGTAAAAATTTTGGCAGAGTGCCCTCTATTTTTTGGATAAAACAGTTCTTCAAAAACCTATAAAAAGCACTTCAATAATTTCCTCAATCTCAAACTCCAACACAAATCCACAATAATTTTTCAAAGACTGAGATACAAGAAATATAATATAATTTTTACAAGTCAAAATAACTCATAATTTATTTTACAACTTTAAGGTACAATTTTAATTTACAACTGCTCAAAACCAAGAACAATATGTACATACAGTGGTCATACATTACAGTACAAAATGCAAAATGTGGTATACTCATTATACCCGATAATCTCTCGCTGGATGTACTAGCAGCCTAATCTGGTGCCACTGTCTACTGCGGCAATGAAAAGCTATCGCTGAGACAATGTCTCAGTGGTGCACAACATTAACCAAATACAACTTTAAATCACAATTCATAAATCATATAAATGATGGATACGTAAAATCATAGTTAAATTCAAGACAATTAATGTCATAAGGAATTTAACACAATATCACAATAAATCTCAAAGATCAAAACATAGTTAACTTCAAAGATAGTGAATGTCAATAAGAGTTTAAATTCATTTCACAATCTCACAATACATATCAACAAATCACACACAGCTTAATCATGTTCCAAAGTTCAATTCGTCCCAAAAGCCAATGGCTAATGAGGTATTCAATTCATCCCAAAAGTTGATGACTAATGAGGAATAACATAGCTAGCTAGCAAAAATATGAGTACTCATTCGATTCTTCCTCAACAGGCACACACCTCAACACTTCAGCCAGAGAGGGAATTCAATTCGTCCCACTAGACAAGCTAGCGAGGAATACAATCAATATACATGATAGCTGTGGTTTCAAATCATTTCCATTGCTTTTCAATCAATAAGTATCCATCAATATCATTCAAACAATTTTTCACAGTTTCAAACCATTTACAATGCTTTTCAAGCAATAAATATTCATTCAAACACATTTTCACAATTTAAAACAATAATGTACGAATAGTCATAATTCATTTCAATTGAAAAATTCAAAAGAATTAGCTATTGTGCACAAACCTCTGATAACTGTCTCCTGGTCTTGACTCAGTGTTTCCTTCCCTTTTCCTGAGTCTTTGCTAACTGAGAAACACAATTTGAAGTGTTTCAGTACTAAATTAAACTGTCTCTAACGATAATGCTTGATAAGTAATTCACTGAATGCTATTATTTGCTTAATCAACCTAATATGTCGACCCTCGATGCATTCTAGGTAAATTAGGTTTTAATGTTACTAACATGTCACATTCGATGGTCTTTTAGGGTTGGTACA
Source organism: Hevea brasiliensis (assembly GCF_030052815.1). Classification (NCBI taxonomy): domain Eukaryota; kingdom Viridiplantae; phylum Streptophyta; class Magnoliopsida; order Malpighiales; family Euphorbiaceae; genus Hevea; species Hevea brasiliensis. Next base: position 57,823,512 of record NC_079494.1, read on the forward strand.
TGTTACCAAGTTCATTTTCGTGTATACTGCATTTTCTTGCAATTTGCTGGATTCTGGGATACTAGTTTGACCTAGCCGGACGACCCAGTTCCCTTAGTTTTCGGGTTTCGGTCAAAACTACAAACTTGTAGATCTATGTCTTATGGAACGCGGGGAAAAATTTCAGGTCATTCTGAGTTATGTAGACCAAGTTATGGTCATTTTACTATTGCTGGTCAAATTGCACTAAAATTGGTCATTTTAGGTCATTTTAGGTCAATTTTGGTTCGGCCAGTTTTTGCACCCGAACTTGTGCAAGCTGTTTGACTTGCTTATGGTCATTTATGAGCTTTTGTGTCTTCATAAGACTTGTATATATGGGTCTTAACTATTCATGTTCAAAATTTCAGGTCAATTGGACCTGTTTTGATTGAGTTATGGCCTAAAAACTAACTGCTGCCCAAATGGTCAATTTTCAAGCCTCAATTGCACTTAATCCGGATTTGGTCATTTTTCAAGCTACCTTGCAAGCAGAATTTTGGCAAGCTTCCTTCATGAAAGTTGGCACATTTTGTGCCTAGTTTCACCTCCAATTGGTCTCATACCAATTAGAGCCACACACTTAAAGTTCTAGGCCTAAAACTCAAACCGCCTTATTGCATTTCTTTCATACACATCAAGGATCACTCTTAACACTTACCAAACTCAACATTCAAGCCAATTCTGGTTGTACCATGACCTAAACATAATTCACAACATATTATAGGTCATTTTGGTAGCTTACAATTACATTCAACATACACCATAAAGTGCAGAATTTGTCAAACTCAATTTACAATAATTCAAGCACCTAACCATAACACTTTTACATGTCCAACCTCACACCATCATATATACACTCAAACTGCTATAACATCCAACACAAGTCAACATTAATATACCATAAACCAAGCATGAATTCCAGCATTCTTCAAGAGTCAACAAACTGCCACAATGATACATTTACATTCCATTAATTTCCAAGCTTCAAATTTCAATACACATTTACATATACTAAGTATAATCACCCAAATGATTTCCTACACAATATACATTTAATCAATCCTTTAATTCACCATTTACAAGCAAAAATAAACTGTCTTCAAGGTGTTTCCATGGCTGCCAAAAGTACACTTCCCCATTCAACATCAAACCTCAAAAATCTCTCCATAAATCAAACACCCATAACATCCTTACAAACTTTAATTAAACAATAATAAAAAACACAAACTTATCACTTTGGAAATTCTTCAAAACTCCACAAAAACTTTCCTTTCTTGTTGCCTATCTACTGCCCATGGTGTGAGGATCAAAATTAATGAAGACGAGTAAATAAAATCTAGCTTGAAAATGGGTGTAAAGAGTCATGCATTTGGGCGGCCATGGGAGAAGCTTGGAAACTTCATTTCGGCAATGGCAGTGAATGAAGGTTGAAGATGAGTTTAGTGGGTTTACATCTGCCCACTTAGTGAATTTTTAATTCCTATAGTGCTCCACTCATGCTAGGATAATCATTTAGTAAGTTTTAAGTGATAATTACTCCATTTACACTCCATTTTTGTTATTTACATTAGGTACCACTAAATTAATTTTTCATTATATTTTCCAAGTGTAATATTATTTATTTTTAATGGATATTTAGGTCAAAAGACAACTCGGGGTATCAAATGACCACAATGCCCCTGTTCGGGTTACATTCCCGATTTTTCGGTAACACCGGATTTTGTCCGTTTTTCGATTTCTCACTTTTCTTTGTACTAATTAATTAATTTTTCTTTGATATTTCTAATGGCATTTATACTTCAATTGATGTCTCTTTAAGTCCTAAAAATATTTTTCAGGGTTCCCCGTGGTCCAGGGTTAGTCAACGGTCTATGCCGTGACTTTCCGGTGCGGTCACCCATCGCTAGGGTTCTCGGCTCGCTTAACTTGGTTGCATTTCTTTACTATTATTTTTTCTTTGTTTTTCTTGTATTTTCTTTTCTTGTATTTCATTATTTTATGTCTCCTCACTCATATCGAAGTGTAGTTCTAGGCATCCTAGCTGTCCGGACAACACTGGCCACCGGAACAGTAGAATGCACTACCGAACATAGGGGTGTTACATAGAGGTAGGGGTAGTACACCTAGAAGTCAGAGTACTGTGAATCAGCCAGAACAGAGTGATGCTTCAGCTGGAATATACGCTATACAGTAGAGAGAAAAGACTAAGACTTTTGACATTGTTGCTGGTACTTTCTCAATTAGTAACTAATATATATGTATTGTTTGACTTGGAGTCTGCATACTTTTATGTTAGTGTTAGAACTATATGTTCTGTTGTTATTCCTTTACAGGGGAATAAATTTTGATGCATTAGTGATTAGTCCTTTAAGATAAGGATTGTGATAATAAGTGAAATTAGTTTTGAAAAAGTTTATCGGCGAAAAGTATTTCTAACACACCATAAATTATAAAGCTAAACGGCAAGCCTACTTATTGTAAGGCAAGAGGACGTAAAAGTAAGTTACAGTAATAGAATTGCTCTAGATGAGGGCAGAGATGTTACTGTTAGTAATTGTTAATGGATATTGTAATCAGAATAAGATTCAAATTTCAATAAATTCAAAAAGGATAAAACATAGGAAAGTTTGATCTATTGGGATGTATCGTAGTAACTATGTAATGTTCTTGATGTTTATATTGTAAGATGTAGATTACAATACTGACTTGAGATTATTGTGTAGAGCTACGTACTACTCGATTGTACACCAAGATGAGAATAGTTGTCAACGGCATCTGTTTTGGTATAGTTATGCCAGGACAGAATTTTATTATTGGAAATAAGTTCAAAAATCCTACTTAGGGATTTAAAACTCAAAAGTTAGAATATCGAAAGGTTATAATTTAGTACAAAAGGAAGCAAAAAATTTGAACAGTTGGTTCAGATATAACAAACAAATGTTACGAATGTGAGGAAGACTATTGACTAGAATGGTCAGAGGACCAATGACTAGATAAATCATTCTAACATGACCTCATGGGTCATTCAAGAAGGAACATGAACCGAGATATTAGACAGCACAATAGTAAGAGAAGATTGGTGTTATACAAACAAATTAAATGTTGTATTAGATTGTTAAAAGTCTTATACAAATTCGAGGGAAAGAAGATTATACGATCATGTAAAAAGGAGAAAATAAACGTATGACTATTGTAAGATGGCTATTGGGTAAAATTTCATGGATGAAATTTATTTTAAGGGAGGGAGAATTGTAACACCCCTATGTTCGGTAGTGCGTTCTACTGTTCTGGTGACCAGTGTTGTCCGGACAGCTAGGATGCCTAGAACTACACTTAGATATGGATGAGGACACATAAAATAATGAAATACAAGAAAATAAAATACAAGAAAAACAAATGAAAAATAATAGTAATGAAATGCAACCAAGTTAAACGAGCTGAGAAACCTAGCGATGGATGACTGCACCGGGAAGTTGCGGCGTGGACCGTTGACTAGCCCTGGACCGCGGGGAACCCTGGAAAATATTTTTAGGACTTAAATAAATGTCTATTGAAGTATAAATACCATTAGAAATATCAAAGAAAAATTAATTAATTAGTACAAAGAAAAGTGAGAAATCGGGAAAACGATAAAACCCAGTGTTACTGAAAAATCGGGAATGCAACCCGAACAGGGGCATTGTGGTCATTTGACACCCCTAGTTGTCTTTTGACCTAAATATCCATTAAAAATAAATGATATTACACTTGGAAAATGTCATGAAAAATTAAATTGGTGGTACTTAATGTAAATAGCAAAAATTGAGAGTTAAATGAGGGAAAATGAAACTTTAGAATAAATAAATAATTAAACTTTCACATGGTGCTCCACTAACTCACCTAAGTGGACCACTACATCTTCATTTGGATAACAGATTGTTATCTTCCTCACCTCCCAAAGAACCAGCCGAATTGCTCCCAAGAAAGAACCTCCATGGCCGTATGGTTTTGAAGCTTTATGCAAGCATGATCCAAGCCTCTTTCCTTGCACTTTCCTTCACTAAAAGTTGTCCATGCACCTTGGGCAGTAGATAGGAAGCAAGAAGATCAAGTTTTGGTGAAGTTTTGAAGAGTTTCCAAAGTGGCAAGTAGGTATTTTTGATGCTTGCTTCATTAAAGTTTGTGTGGATGTTATGGGTAGATGAATTGTGGAAGGATTTTTGGAGTTTGATGTTTTAAGGGAGATGTATATTTTTGGCATCCATGGAAACTCTATAAGAATAGTTTATCCTTGTATGTAAATGGTAGATTAAAGTGTTGATGAAGTGTTTATATGTGTAGGAGTTAATTTGGGTGATGTATACTAAGTATATGTGAATGTACACTTGATTTTGGAAGCTTGGAAGTTAATTGAGTGAGATGTATGAATCAGCAGCTTGAATGGTGAACCAAAATATGTTATTTCATGGTTTGGTTTATGGAATTATATGGTTGAATTATGGTACTTGTTATGGCAGCTTGTACATATGTATGAATGTGTGAGTTTGGACATGTAAATGAGCTAGGTTATGTAGTTAAATTGTGTGTAAATTGGACTTGGTAAATTCTATACTATAAGGTGCATATTGAGTGTGATTATAAGCTGCCAAAATAACCAATAATGTTAAGTAAAATGTGTTTAGGTTATGGTACAAACCAGAATTGGCATGAGTGTGTAACTTGGTAATGTTAAATGTGTCCTTTGATGAGTGATGAACAATGTGCAATAAGGCAGTATGTGTTTTGACTTAGAACCTTAAGTGTGTGGCTCCAATTGGTATGAGACCAATTGGAGGTGAAACTAGGAACAAAATTTGCCAACTTTCATGAAGGAAGCTTACCAAAATTCTGCTTGGAAGGTAACTTGAAAAATGACAAAATCCGGATTAGTGCATTTAAGGCCTGAAAATTGACTATTTGGGCAGCAATTAGTTTTTTAGCCATAACTCACTCGAAGTAGGTCCAATTGACCTGAAATTTTTACCATGAATAGCTGAGACATATATCTACAAGTCTTATCAAGACACCAAAGCCCAAAAATGACCATAAGCCAGTAAAATAGCTTGCACAAGTTCGGGTCCAAAAACTGGCCAAACCTAAAATGACCTAAAGTGACCAATTTTGGTACATTCAGACCAGCAATAGTAAAATGACCATAACTTAGTCTAGTAAACTCAGAATGACCTGAAATTTTGTCCCGCATGCAATAAGACGTAGATCTACAAGTTTGTAGTTTTGACCGGAACTCGAAAACTGAGGGAACTAGTCATCCGGCTAGGTCAAATTAGTATACCAAAATCCGACAAATTGCAATAAAACGCAATATAAATGGAAATGAATTTGGTAACATGTACCAATACTAAAAGGCTATTAAATATGACACATTGGTAACATGAAAACCTAATTCACCTCGACTGCATCGAGGGTCAACATCTTAGGTTGACTAAGGAAATAATAGAATTCAATAAAGTAAGTATTAAGCCTTATTGTTAGAAATGGTTTAAATGAGTGCTGAAACACTTCAAATTGTGTTTCTCAGTTAGCAAAGACTAAGGGAAAGGGAAGGAAACACTGAGTTAGAGGCAAGAGACAGTTATCAGAGGTTTATGCACAATAGTTATTTCTTTTGAATTTTTCAATTGAAATAAACTATGATTGTTTGTATGTTATTGTTTTAAATTGTGTTTGTGCACAATAATTTTGATTTCTCATTTTCTACTTAAAAATTTAATTGAACATTATAGTTTTAAATTGTGTTTGTGCACAATAGTTATTTCTTTTGAATTTTTCAATTGAAATAAACTATGATTATTTGTATGTTATTGTTTTAAATTGTGTTTGTGCATAATAATTTTGATTTCTCATTTTCTACTTAAAAATTTAATTGAACATTATAGTTTTAAATTGTGTTTGTACAAAATACTTTTTATATTCACTGCTTTTACTAGAAAATTTATTTGGAGAAATGAGTTATGAATAGTTTTTTTATTGTTTTGGCTTTGGGAATATTATTTGGAAGTTATTGTGTCGCCTACTTTACAAATAGAAATTTTGAGATAAAATGTGATTTGTGGTATGTATGAAATATTGTGATTTGAAATAGTTATGATTCACACTTGGCATGACAATGTTACTATTTTCCTCCTCCATTTATGGGGTGAGTGTGATTATATTCCTCCCTCTTTGACTTGCCAGTCTGAGGTGAGTGTGGATGAGTTCTCATTATTTAGCTAGCCTCCTCCCTTATTGATTTCGATTATTGGGGTGAGTGTGCCTTATCGTGGTGTACAACACGGCATGTGCGAGAAAATTATGTTATGGCCTAAATTGTGTTATTGATTGGCAAAATTGTATTATTCAGTTAGTTGATCAAATGATGTTATTGATTGGCAAAACTGTATTATTCAGTTATTTGATCAAATGGTGTTATTGATTGGCAAAACTGTGTTATTCAATTGTTTGATCAAATTTGTGTTATATGAACTTTATAAATTATGAAATGGAATTGTGAATTATTTGATTTGTGAATTGTCAATAAAAGAGTTATATATGGCATTTCAAGTTGTTATTGTGCACCACTGAGTAAATTTTACTCAGCGACAGCTTTTCATTGCTATCGCAAGTAGACTGACTGACAGGGCAGTACACTAGGCTGCTAGTGCTTCAGTGAGAGATCATCGGGTATATTGAGTATACCATATTTTGCATTTTGTATTGTAATGTGTGTTCACTGTATGTATATAGTGTTCTTAGTTTTGAGCAGTTGTAAATTTAAAATTGTACATTGAAGTTGTAAAATAAGTTGTAAATTATTTTGGCTTGTAAAATTTGTGATATATTTTTTTTATCTCAGCCTTTGAAAATACTGAAAAAAATTAATATGGATTTGAATTGAGAAACATATTGAGTTGCTTAAATATTGGAGTTTGGGATTGAGAAATATATTTGAAGTGCTTTTTACAGGTTTTTGAAGAACTGTTTTATTCCAAAATACAGATGGCACTCTGCCAAAATTTTTATAGAAATTACCAATAATCCAAATGTGTTAGCTGTTTCACTTCAGTTCAAAAAAAGAAAAAAGTTTTAACACCTGTAAATAGCGCTCACCACTGTAAAAAGAAGTAAGAAAAGTTTTAAAATCCCTTGTAGTGTATTTAATGGGTTATTAGTAGACGAAGTTGGTAATTCATTAGGTATACTACGGGATCATGTTATGCTTTACGGAGGGGTAGGGTGCGACAATAAGTACCTATCATGTTTGTTATATGGCATGAGACTCACCATTCCATCATATTTATGTCTCATATAAATACCCTGGGAACAAATATGATTACAATCTTTCTGGATAAGTCATGTCCTTATTGTGAAGTTTCCTCGATTGTGAACCAATTTGTGATACTTTATGCTAGAAATACTATCACTCATATTCTTAAGAACTTAAGGATAGAATTTCTAACAAAATATCAATGGACCTTTTCTATTACACATAAATACATTATGTAAATAGAAAAGAGAAATTGCCTTTTATTAATAAAATATGTACAAGACACATACTAAATGATATGCTCTAAGGCATACTACTAACAAATGGTGCGTATGGCTTGGGTTAGTTTTGGGCTTCATGATGCAATTGTTGTATGACCTAAGGTCCATAATTAGGCCCATACTTAATTAAATTATTTAATTAAGAATTTTAATCACATAATTAAATTTTGATTGAAGTTTGAATAAGATTCAAATCTGAATTTTTAAATTGGTTTGAATGAGAATCAAATCTGAATTTTTAAATTTGTTTTGAATAAGATTCAAATCTGAATTTTTAAATTTGTTTGAATGAGATTCAAATATGAATTTTCAAATTTGTTTTGAATAAGATTCAAATATGAATTTTTAAATTTATTTGAATGAGATTCAAATCTGAATTTTTTAGTTGAATATGAGATATTCAATTTAATTTTAGTATGTATGCCTTATTTAATTTTTAAATAGTAAAATGCATGATGGATGATCATGGACAATAAAAGACCAATGTGATTGGATTTATTTCTTTTATTTTTCTTTGGGTTGTAAAACAAATAATTTTATTTTGGTGGCATTGTATTATAATTGTTGTAATATTTTTGGGTTGTAATTTCATTTATTTGAGGACTAAAGTCCATGTTCTTGTAAATTCACCTTGGTATGCCAAGGATTACTATGTAATTGGATTGTAAGAAGATCAAGGAGGTCAAGAGCATTGATGGGACCAGTGGGAGGAATTCAAGATCAAGTGTTGATTATGTACTCCTTCAGCAACTCTTGTAATATGAATGAATTAAATGCACCTAGAAATGCCCTGATTCAATTTTTGGTGGCTCAGAATTGAATCCCTTAGAAAGTCCATGATCATACCATATTTATTATTTATCCATGTATGCATGAGGTGCATGGAAATATATGCAAGTATATGATATATGCATGCTAATTGGATAATATGCAAAGTGAGACCATAATAGTAATTAAGCTGACCACTAAATCTTCCAAACAAATGATTAAGTTGGAAATGGTATAATTAAAGTAATTATATCATGGGCCCTTTATTGAGTTAATTATTTTAAGAAATTTTAAATACTTTCGTATGATGCAATTAATTTAAGAGATTTTCTTAAGAATAATTTTTAAGCATGAGATGTTGTAAATATGTAAATGGTTTGGTGGCCAATAATGGATGTGCCTGAGGAAATTAAAATTATTTGCATGTTTACTAGCTCAATGGGATCAATTTAACTAATGCAAGATAAGTCAATAATGGATGTACCTGAGATTTTGAGCATTAGGGGCAAGGTAAAAGGATTGAACCTCACATGAGATGTGATGGGCAAGGAGTTGCTCACTTAAAATTTATTGTAATTCCAATAATGGATGTGCCTAAGGATGATCAATAAGACTATAAGAATTCAATCACCCACTAGAAATCCATCCAACTAGGATTTTTGTTTCCTACTTTGGAAGTGTAGGATTCGCTAAGTTAGTGGGAAGATCAATTTGATTAGAAGACCATAATCATTTTGATTAATTACATGATACATTTACTAATTAATCTGGTTATTTCTACAATTATTCTTCTGATAATAATGAGCACACAACAACCACCATCATCCAATATTCTTGCGAGCATACTTGATCACAATAGATTGACAGGACCTAATTTTTCAGATTGGCTAAGAAATTTAAAACTTGTCCTGAACTTAGAACGTATTGGATATGTTCTAGACTCAAAGGTTCCTGGTCCCTTACCTCTAGAGGCCACTCAAGAAGAACATGAAACTTTAGACAAGTGGAAGGAGCATGATATGAGAGCTAAGTGTCACATGCTTGCTTCTATGAGTAATGAGTTACAGAAGCAACATGAAAATATGCAATATTCAAGTGAGATCCTCTTTCACCTGCAAGAGTTGTATGGTAAGCACAGCAGGAATGATATGTATGAGATATCTAGACAGGTATTCCGCATGAGGATGTCTGAGGGATAGAATGTTGGGGATTATATCCACAAGATGATTCGGCTAATTGAGTAGCAGGAACATCTTGACTTTCACATGGATTTCCAACTATAGACGGATTTGATCCTTTAGTCCCTTCCTAAGTCATTTGAGAATTTTGTGACAAATTTTCATATGACTAAACAAGAATATACCTTGGTTGGTTTACTTAACATGCTGGTTATTGCCCAAAAGAATATGCCAGATAATAAAGGAAAAGAGGTTGCTTTGATTGCATCTTCTTCTGCTGGAAAGTCCAACAAGAAGAAGGGCAATAAGAAAAAGAAAACTCAAATTCCTAGTCCTTCCAAGAAGATAGCTAAACAGAGAGGGAAGTCCAAAGCTGATGGAGGCAAAGGAAAGTGTTTCCATTGCCAGAAGGATGGGCACTGGAAAAGGAACTGCCCAAAGTATCTTGCTTCTTTGAAGAACAAAAAGGATACACCTTCAGAAGGTATGTCTATATCTTGTTATTTAGATGCTGATGATGTAATACCCCTATTTGCATAGCCTGGTACATTTTACTGTTCCGATGACCAGTGTCGGTCCAGACGATTAAGGGGATTAGAATCACATCTAAGACACTTAGATAAGCCCTAAACACAAATAATTAATAATTGCCAAATAGTTAAGTATAAAGAAGAAAAAAAAAAGCATAAAAAGTTAAATGAACCGGGAGTCACAGCGATGGGTGATCTTCTCAGGAAATTACTGTGAGCTCAGTATAAACTCAAATTTCGAACCCGAAAATATGACATCGCGGTCCTTAGGACTATCGCAAACATAGTGGAAAAGAGAAAATCACAAAAAAGAGTTGTTAAGTAGGTCAAATAATTAGGTCAGGGATCCGGAAGAAATATCCAATAACTTGCAAACCGAATTGAACCAGCGAGGGGCAATTTGGTCAATTCACCCCTAGAGCTGACTACTGACCTAACTGTCCAATAAAATTGGAGAAAAGAAAATTTTGGAATCGAGAATTAAATTAAATAACTAAGGGAAAAATAAATATAAAAGAAAAAGAAAATTAAAAAAGTTTGTTTACATCATGCTTACATCATTATCGTGACATCATAAAGGATATTTGATTTTTCCCTACATAATTGACCAAGTCAATTCTTGTTTAAATAAAAAAAGAATACATAAAATTAAAAAAAAAATTAAACCATTCTTCTTCTCTCACCCAAGCCGGCCGCCCTCCTCTCTCTCTCCACCATTGTAGAACCACCATTGAAGCTTAAGTTCAAGCTTTAAAACAACCACTTAACTCTACTTTGACCCCAAACTAATCCATAAAAACTTGTTAGATCAACTTGAGAAAGCTTTAGAAGGAAGAAAAGAAGAAAAGGAAGAAAGTGAAGATTGAACTTCAAAGTTAAAGGTTAGTGGTTTGAATTGAAAATTTATGTTTAGTACTTATGGTTTTAGTGTAAGTAGCTAAGAAATTAACTTAAAATCAAAAGAAAACAATTGTTGGAGGACCAAAGAAGAATTTCGGCCAGCCTTAGGTTAGGGTTTGAAATGAATGATTTTGAGGTGTTTGATTGGTTGTTTAGGTTGAATGAAGTATGCAGACATTGAATGTGCCCTTTGAATGCATTAGATTTAAACTCTATATAATTAAGGTTTTGAGCATGTGAAACATTAGAGAAAAAGTTGAAAATTAGTCAATTGATGTAGTTGACCTTATTTGAGTTGAGAAATGGTCAATTGTGACCATTTGTGGTGTGTTTGAATTGTTAGAACCAAGTTTCAATTCGGATTTGTTAGGGTTAGTATGCTAACAGCTTGACCTAGGTCCCTTTTAGGGACCAAAACTAAAAATTTACCAACTCAATTGGTGTTGGGCCAATTGAGAATGAAACTAGACACAAAATGGACCATTTTTCATTCAGGAATCATGCTAAAAAAAAGACCATAACTTAGTGAACAGTTAGGCCAATTCCGGATTTGAGCACACTACCCTATACAAAAATGACCAAATGAACAGTAGTTACTTAAATGACCATAACTTGGTCTAGGAAGGTCCAAATGATTTGAATCTTATACCGATAGAAAGATGAGACATAGCCCTACAACTTTCATGAAGAAAATAAACCTAAATTTTGACCATAACCTACCTGAAAACTCACCTGCAGTCAATACACTAAAATTGCCAATATGCAGAAAATGCCTAGAATTCTAGGTAACACCAAATCAGGCCAGCCCCATTCAAATAGATATATCTTGGGCTACAAAACTCCAAATGGAGTGATTCAAAAAGGGAAATAAAGTTAAGACAATAAGGAACAACTTATATGAAGAAAACATAGCCAAATTTCAACAGCAACTTGACCAATGGAACAGTGCAATACAGGACACCAAATCTGAAATTTGGAAATTTCACCTAAGAGACTTAAAATTTGAGGAAACAACCAAAACAACAAATTAGGTAATAAAAATGTGGTATGTGGGTGAAATTAAAATTCCCATACCTATTAAGCATGAGAAAGTCAATAAATTGACTTGAATAGTGTCATGAATAGTAACCCCGAAATACAAATTTTAAAGAACGTCAAGTTAAGCATATTAAAGCTAGATATAAATAGATTTGAATTTATTTTTGGACTTATGATAAATTATGATACTAAAACACTATAAAATTGTGCATTTCAGTCGAAAGGAATACCGGAAAAGAACCCGAGGCATCGAGTCAAGGCCAAGAGGCGACTCGCATAAGGTTTGTGCACAACATAAATATTCTTTAAAATTCCTTTACAAAGTGCATGAAATGAATTCTGATTTACTTATACTGCAAAATGGTGATTGAAATGTATATTATGTTTTTGACTTAAATTATTGAAAGTTTAATTGTATATGTTTGATTTGGCAATAAATGTTTAGTAAATTGCTGTGACACCCCTTACCCGACTATAGTGTAGCCGAGCAAGCAATGCCACTCGGTGTGCCGGAGCACTCTATTTTATCTTAATTCATTTTTATCATAGTTTTGAAAATAACTTGCAAAATATAATTCATTTATTGAAATTGTAATTTATTTGAGGTTTCGAAAATTTTAAAGAAAATCCGGCAGAGTACCGGCTAAAAATGGAGAAAACAGTTCTTCGGAACCTGTGAAAAACACTTCTAATAATCATATTCCATCATCTCAACTCCATTTATCAAAATCTCAATATTTTTCAGTTAACATTCATCTCTCAATCATCCATCACATGTGATAATCATATATATATCACAGATAAGCATTCACTTTTTCATTTACAAACACAATTCTCATTATTTACATGAGCATCAAATTACATTTCATAAGTTCATTTACACATGAGAAAATAAGATCAATTACAAAATACCAAAATGACACCTAGTGTCCTACCAATGTACTGTAGCCTGTGAGGTGACACGGACACTATGCAGAACTGTGAACTGCCTTACCGAATCTGTGGTCTACTGGGCCCTCTGTCCAAATCTTTAGTACCTACGCGTTGCAAAAGCGACGCGCTAAGCATAAAGCTTAGTGGTGCCAATAATACAAGAAAATACAATATACAAATAAAAATAATAATTTCCTTGCTATTGTGTTCATAAGAAATGAATAATTACTAACTTATTGTTTAGTCGAGGGCTAATCATGTTTTATGATATTAACTTCTTCATGCATTTCGTTAATTATTTTCTTCATGATCTTGAGCTTCTTTGTACTTTTGTAATCATTCCTGATACTTAATTTTCGTATTTTCTTTAATGATCAGTTCAATCACAGTTATACTTTTCCATGCCCAAGTAACCTATCTTTGGGCGATCGGATGGATAACGGGTCATTGGCATGGACACGCGGTGCCTCGGGCGTCGTCATACCATGGGGCAGAGCGTCAACCACGTGTATGCGATCGGTATGGCTAAAAAGCCATGATATCACATAATCGGCATAAAAGCCATGAATACGGGCATAAAAGCCATGGATACGGGCATAAAGCCATGAATACAGGCATAAAGCCTTTCCTTTCGCAGTACTGCTAAAACAATACCCTATTGGCATGCCAAACTATCCAAACCAATCACATTAAGCCTACTAGGGCATTTTGCATTTTTAAGTTTCACAATTTTTTTGAATTTCAAGTTTTCATGTCACTATTCATTTCATTAGTCAACTAAAATGTTGACTTTTGCATAAACAATAGGTACATTGGTTTTAATACTCCCAACATACCACATTTTGTATTTAAAACTTGTTAGTTTTGGTCACTTTCTCAAAGCTTAGGTCATTTTGGCAAAATTGCCAATTTTTGGTTTTGGTGTCACTATTCACCTCATTGGTCAACAAAAATGTTGACTTTTGGATAGAAAATATGTACATTGACTTTGGCACTCCAAACATACCACATTTGGTGTTTAAAACTTGTTGGCATTAAGTGTTAATACCATTCCAAAGTGTAACTCAATACTAGCAGAATTTTCAGTTTTGGTGGGTCAACTTCACTGTTCCATTGGACACTGTTACTGTTGGAATTTGAAGAAATGTAAAACATGAAAGTTGTTCCTTATTTTGTCTAGTTGAATTTATTTTTTTGAATCACTCCATTTGGAGTTTTGTAGCTCCAGATATGGTCCAAAAACCCAAGCTGTCCGGATATGCATTCTGCAGAAATTTACCATATCTACAGTGCATAAATAGTAATTTGAGTCACTTGGTTGAATGGGTTCTGGCCATAATTTGGGATAGGTTCCTTCATGAAAGTTGTTTGTCTATGTCTTAACTTGTTAATGTAAAAATTTCAGGTCAATTGACCAAATCTACAGTGAGTTATGACCAAATGAACAGTTACTGTTTATTTGGTCATTCTGCAGGGGCTGTTTGCAGGGTATCCGGATTGGGGCCAACTTTTGGTCCACTTGCTTTGGTCTTTTGGGCATGGTTTCTTCAGCAAAAATGTGCCATTATAAGCCTAGTTTCATGTCCAATTGGCCAAACACCAATTGGACCTACACAGCCAAAGTTATGGCTGTGCAAATGGACTGAATTTTCAGTCACCATTCTGCACCCTCTAGGCAGTACACACCTTCCCTTTGCCATGCTTTATTCCAGTCCCAATTAAGGTCAAATTCCTTCAAATGGTCATTAATTGACCATTAGGATGTACTTTAACAATTTCATAAGCCAAGCTAATTTTTACTCCCCAAAACCCTAGTTTTCATATTCATTTCATGCAACCTATACTTTATCAACCCATCCATCACATATATACATATCTCATACCATCTCTAGGCAAGTTTAATATCAATTAAACTCATCATACCCTTATACATCAAAGCTGCCGAAATTCATGCACACTCCCACAGATATGTTTTGTTCAATTTTTTCATCAATTTCTCATTCAATTTAACTTCCTAACAAAATTTAAGAAAGGAAGATAAGTATGTGCACTAACCTTTTTGAAACCAACCTTGAGCTTGTTATTCTTCAAGATTTCTCCTAGAACCATAATAATCATAATCAATTATAACTTCACTTTCCTAAATTAAATATCCAATAAAAATTCAATAGCATTTCCCCTTAAATTGGACTAAACTCCCATCATAAATCTTAAATCCACAACCCATTAATACCCAATCTGGTAGCTTGTGCATTCAAATTTATATATAATGATCTAACCGTTAGATAAATCCCAAATTTATACCATATATTCAAGACATCCCTATACAATATCAGTAAAAATTTCAACATCAAATCATCTCTATATCATGAGATATCAAAACATTCATTCAAACCCTTCACAATCTGAATTTTTGCAGAAATCAGTCTTACTCAGACAGCTCATGTAAAACAATTTATATCTCATAAACCACAAGTCTAAAATTCACCAAATTTTAACACAGCAGCCTCAACATCCCAAATATCATTTGTACCAAATTTCATAATTTTATAAGCATCCTAACTATTTATTTTTCTCAAATTTCAGTAGCCAAAATTCAGAATTCAACCTACAGACAGCCTGTGTTCAACAATATGTTTCTCCAAATCCAACCGTTGAACAATCACCAAATTTTTACCATAACTTCCACACATACATAGCTTAAACATATCCAAAAATCAGCCTTAGATGTTGAGCCAAACTCACCTGGACGGAAAAGAAATATGCTGCCCTGCTGAACCCCTATTTCTGCTACTTCTCCTTCTCCTTCTTCCTTTCTTTCTTTCTTTCTTTTCCTTTTCTCTCTCTTTCTCTCTTATTCCAGCCCGTATGAAGAAGGAAACTGCTGGTTCTTTTGTTTTTTTTTTCTCATTTTAAGTTCATTTTATCTCTTTTTATTAGTTTTGTCAAGTGGTGATTGGGTGGGGTAAGTGAGTGACATCATGTGATGTCATTATTTGCTTAATTTTTTATTTTTCTTTTCTTTTCTTTTCTACCACATTTCAATTTAATTTTTAGCAATATTTATTCATATTTAAGATCATAATAATTATTTACTTAACTGGACAAGTCGGCCAAAAATCACCTCTGAAGGCGAAATGACCAAAATGCCCTCCGTTTGGCTTAACGGGTTAAAATTGTCTGTACCGATTGAAAAATTTTTCTAAATATTTTCTTGGCATTCTAATGCCATAGGAACCTCAATGACCCTTCTCTGGAGTCCCAAAAATTATTTTATAATTTTTCCCCTGGGTCTAGGGCTCCTCGTTGCGAGAACCGCAACTTACCTCTGGTTACCCATCGCTTGGGCACCGGCTCGTTTGACTTAACTGTATTTTATTTCTAAAATTTTTACTAAATTTTTCTCATTAATATTTGAGTTAATTATGGTCCCTGACTTTATTTTAAATATTTTTTCGGACGTTCTAGCTGTCCGGACCGACACTGGTCACCGGAACAGTAGAATGTATGGAGTTGTTACCGGGAGGGTGTTACAACTCTTCCCCTCTTATTTAAATTTCGTCCTCGAAATTTACCCAATGTAAATAGCCAAGGAGCTAATACCTCTTTATTTCTTCACCTTTCCGTGTTATCCTACTTCACTTTCTCCTTAGTCTCAATCCTATCCTCAAACAGTTATGTACTCATCCTTTTTCATCTTAAATACAGTCTCCTTCTCATCTCCATTCACTATCTCATTGTCTCTTCACTCTCTTATTCCATACCTTAACCTAAAATAAACAAGAAATACAGATCTGCAATTGTGTCACCTCGACTCTTATGAATGCAATGCATGATATGCAATCTATCTAGGTCCAGAAACGCCTAAACCGCTCGATACCACTAAATGTGACACCCCTTACGACGATTGTGGCAGAGCAAGCAATGCCACTCGGTGTGCCGGAGCACTCTATTTTATCTTAATTCATTTTTATCATATTTTTGAAAATAACTTGCAAAATATAATTCATTTATTGAAATTGTAATTTATTTGAGGTTCCGAAAATTTTAAAGAAAATCCGGCAGAGTACCGGCTAAAAATGGAAAAAACAGTTCTTCGGAACCTGTGAAAAACACTTCTAATAATCATATTCCATCATCTCAACTCCATTTATCAAAATCTCAATATTTTTCAGTTCACATTCATTTCTCAATCATCCATCACATGTGATAATCATATATATATCACAGATAAGCATTCACTTTTTCATTTACAAACACAATTCTCATTATTTACATGAGCATCAAATTACATTTCATAAGTTCATTTACACATGAGAAAATAAAATCAATTACAAAATACCAAAATGACACCTAGTGTCCTACCAATGCTGCTTGTGCTTTGTGAGGTGACACGGACACTATGCGAGCTGTGAACCGCCTTACCGAATCGTGGTCTCTTGGGCCCTCTGTCCAAATCTTTAGTACCTACGCGTTGCAAAGCGGCGCTAAGCATAAAGCTTAGTGGTGCCAATAATACAAGAAAATACAATATGCAAATAAAAATAATAATTTCCTTGCTATTGTGTTCATAAGAAATGAATAATTACTAACTTATTGTTTAGTCGAGGGCTAATCATGTTTTATGATATTAACTTCTTCATGCATTTCGTTAATTATTTTCTTCATGATCTTGAGCTTCTTTGTACTTTTGTAATCATTCCTGATACTTAATTTTCGTATTTTCTTTAATGATCAGTTCAATCACAGTTATACTTTTCCATGCCCAAGTAACCTATCTTTGGACGATTGGATCGATAACGGGTCGTTGGCACCGACACCGCGGTGCCTCGGGCGTCATACCATGGGGCCTTGAGCGTCAACCACGTATGCAGTCAGTATGGCTAAAAAGCCATGATATCACATAATCGGCATAAAAGCCATGAATACGGGCATAAAAGCCATGGATACGGGCATAAAGCCATGAATACAGGCATAAAGCCTTTCCTTTCGCAGTACTGCTAAAACAATACCCTATTGGCATGCCAAACTATCCAAACCAATCACATTAGGCCTACTAGGGCATTTTGCATTTTTAAGTTTCACAATTTTTTTGAATTTCAAGTTTTCATGTCACTATTCATTTCATTAGTCAACTAAAATGTTGACTTTTGCATAAACAATAGGTACATTGATTTTAATACTCCCAACATACCACATTTTGTATTTAAAACTTGTTAGTTTTGGTCACTTTCTCAAAGCTTAGGTCATTTTGGCAAAATTGCTAATTTTTGGTTTTGGTGTCACTATTCACCTCATTGGTCAACAAAAATGTTGACTTTTGGATAGAAAATATGTACATTGACTTTGGCACTCCAAACATACCACATTTGGTGTTTAAAACTTGTTGGCATTAAGTGTTAATACCATTCCAAAGTGTAACTCAATACTAGCAGAATTTTCAGTTTTGGTGGGTCAACTTCACTGTTCCATTGGACACTGTTACTGTTGGAATTTGAAGAAATGTAAAACATGAAAGTTGTTCCTTATTTTGTCTAGTTGAATTTCTTTTTTTGAATCACTCCATTTGGAGTTTTGTAGCTCCAGATATGATCCAAAAACCCAAGCTGTCCGGATATGCATTCTGCAGAAATTTACCATATCTACAGTGCATGAACAGTAACTTGAGTCACTTGGTTGAATGGGTTCTGGCCATAATTTGGGATAGGTTCCTTCATGAAAGTTGTTTGTCTATGTCTTAACTTGTTGCTGTAAAAATTTCAGGTCAATTGACCAAATCTACAGTGAGTTATGACCAAATGAACAGTTACTGTTCATTTGGTCATTCTGCAGGGGCTGTTTGCAGGGTATCCGGATTGGGGCCAACTTTTGGTCCACTTGCTTTGGTCTTTTGGGCATGGTTTCTTCAGCAAAAATGTGCCATTATAAGCCTAGTTTCATGTCCAATTGGCCAAACACCAATTGGACCTACACAGCCAAAGTTATGGCTGTGCAAATGGACTGAATTTTCAGTCACCATTCTGCACCCTCTAGGCAGTACACACCTTCCCTTTGCCATGCTTTATTCCAGTCCCAATTAAGGTCAAATTCCTTCAAATGGTCACTAATTGACCATTAGGATGTACTTTAACAATTTCATAAGCCAAGCTAATTTTTACTCCCCAAAACCCTAGTTTTCATATTCATTTCATGCAACCTATACTTTATCAACCCATCCATCACATATATACATATCTCATACCATCTCTAGGCAAGTTTAATATCAATTAAACTCATCATACCCTTATACATCAAAGCTGCCGAAATTCATGCACACTCCCACATATATGTTTTGTTCAATTTTTTCATCAATTTCTCATTCAATTTAACTTCCTAACAAAATTTAAGAAAGGAAGATAAGTATGTGCACTAACCTTTTTGAAACCAACCTTGAGCTTGTTATTCTTCAAGATTTCTCCTAGAACCATAATAATCATAATCAATTATAACTTCACTTTCCTAAATTAAATATCCAATAAAAATTCAATAGCATTTCCCCTTAAATTGGACTAAACTCCCATCATAAATCTTAAATCCACAACCCATTAATACCCAATCTGGCAGCTTGTGCATTCAAATTTATATATAATGATCTAACCGTTAGATAAATCCCAAATTAATACCATATATTCAAGACATCCCTATACAATATCAGTAAAAATTTCAGCATCAAATCATCTCTATATCATGAGATATCAAAACATTCATTCAAACCCTTCACAATCTGAATTTTTGCAGAAATCAGTCTTACTCAGACAGCTCATGCAAAACAATTTATATCTCATAAACCACAAGTCTAAAATTCACCAAATTTTAACACAGCAGCCTCAACATCCCAAATATCATTTGTACCAAATTTCATAATTTTATAAGCATCCTAACTATTTATTTTTCTCAAATTTTAGTAGCCAAAATTCAGAATTCAACCTACAGACAGCCTGTGTTCAACAATATGTTTCTCCAAATCCAACCGTTGAACAATCACCAAATTTTTACCATAACTTCCACACATACATAGCTTAAACATATCCAAAAATCAGCTTTAGATGTTGAGCCAAACTCACCTGGACGGAAAAGAAATATGCTGCCCTGCTGAACCCCTATTTCTGCTACTTCTCCTTCTCCTTCTTCCTTTCTTTCTTTCTTTCTTTTCCTTTTCTCTCTCTTTCTCTCTTATTCCAGCCCGTATGAAGAAGGAAACTGCTGGTTCTTTTGTTTTTTTTTTCTCATTTTAAGTTCATTTTATCTCTTTTTATTAGTTTTGTCAAGTGGTGATTGGGTGGGGTAAGTGAGTGACATCATGTGATGTCATTATTTGCTTAATTTTTTATTTTTCTTTTCTTTTCTTTTCTACCACATTTCAATTTAATTTTTAGCAATATTTATTCATATTTAAGATCATAATAATTATTTACTTAACTAGACAAGTCGGCCAAAATCACCTCTGAAGGCGAAATGACCAAAATGCCCTCCGTTTGGCTTAACGGGTTAAAATTGTCTGTACCGATTGAAAAATTTTTCTAAATATTTTCTTGGCATTCTAATGTCATAAGAACCTCAATGACCCTTCTCTGGAGTCCCAAAATTTATTTTATAATTTTTCCCCTGGGTCTAGGGCTCATCGTTGCGAGAACCGCAACTTACCTCTGGTTACCCATCGCTTGGGCTCCGGCTCTTTTGACTTAACTGTATTTTATTTCTAAAATTTTTACTAAATTTTTCTCATTAATATTTGAGTTAATTATGGTCCCTGACTTTATTTTAAATATTTTTCCGGACGTTACCGGAACAGTAGAATGTACGAAGTTGCTACCGGGAGGGTGTTACAATTGCTAAGACAGTTTTGAAACCATAGTGTCATGACCATATATTTGAATGCCTCACTAGCAAGACTAGTGGGAAGAATTAGTTTTGAATTTTGATTCTCTCTCTAGCTGAAGTGTTGAGGTGTGTGCCAGTAGAGGAAGAAATTGAATGGGTACCCATAGTTTGAGCTAGCTAACCTTGTGATTTCTCATAAGCATCTGGCTATTGAGATGAATATTGTTCTGAATGACATAATATAACTGTGTGTTTTTATGAAACCTGTTTTGAGACTTTCGAAATGAGACTGTTTTGACTAAAATTGTAAATTATCTTTTGTATCCGCTTTTCATTTTCAGTACTGTATTTGAATAAATGTGATTTGAATTATGCATAAACTGTTATTTTAGTATGTTGTGCACCACTAAGTCATAGTACTCAGCAATGGTCATTTATTCTTTGTCATGAGATAGAGATTAGTGGAGCAAAGTGAGTGAATCACGAGGATCTCGGAGCTGCATCCTTGAGATTTTCTAGGGTATAATTTTATACCCTAATTGTAATATTTATTTTGGTGTATGTAAATGTATGTACATGTATAAATTGGTCATGAACAGTTGTATAAATTTTGTAATAATATTATTTTGGATTTTCTAATGTAAATTTTGGGATGATGAATGTAAATTGATTTTTCTTTAATGGAATATGAATGAAGTTATTTAGTATTATTTTTGAAGACAACTGAATTGAGAATTATTTTGGGATTATGGAGTTGGGAGAAATGATGTTGATTTGTATTGTGGTTGTAGTTGATTTTGATAAAATGAATTATTGGAAGTGTTTTTACAAGTATTTAAAGAATTGTATTTCCCAAATATAGACAGCACTCTGCTGAAATTTTTTCAAAATTTGCATAAAAATAAAAATGGAGAAAAATTTTAACTAGTCTTTAAACTTCACTTAAATGTTTTTAATACCAGCTATAAAAGCTCACCACTTTCAAAAAGTAAGAAAATTGTTTTAAAATCCTTTGTAGTGTATTTAATGAGTTATCGGTAGACGGAGTCGGTAATTCGTTTGGTATACTACGGGATCATGTTATGCCTTACAGAGGGGTAAGGTGTGACATGTTTTAGTGGTATCAAAGCGAAATTTTTGAAGTATGTTTTGACTTGTGAATTTGTGTCTTTTCTTTGATAAGTACAACTGCTCAATGTCCTTATTTGTTACATACAGTGCATTACATCATAAATATGAATTAACGGAGGAAAATCTCCTTGTGTTATTTGTTCAGGAGATATCCTAACTCTGAATTGGAATGGAAGAAGGGGATCGCTCTGTTGAGCAGTCGATAGAGGCTAAGGCCCAAGGGGAAGCCCTAGCTCTCCAAAATGTTAGTGGGTCAGTGGCACCAACCCCACAATTGCCATAATTTCTGACACAGTTCGCCCAGCAAATGGCTGCAATGTTTCAACAGATGGCTGGGGGTATGATTTCTCAAGCTCCACCCCAGACTTCTATGGTGCAACCTCAGGCTCCAGTCAGACAGTATGATAAATTGTTGAAATATGGGGTGACAGAATTCAAGGGTACAGTAGACCCTCTAGAGGCAGAGCAGTGGCTGGAAAGAATGGACCAAGTGTTCAAGAAACTGCATTGCCCGGATGAATTGAAGTTCTAATATTCAGTATCCTTATTGTAAGGGGATGCGTATGACTGGTGGAAGACCATCCCCCACAGCTTGGCAGAACCACCTGTATTGACCTGGGATAACATCATCTGAGATTTCAGACAGAAATATGTTCCAGATGCATATGTGGATTAGAAATTGCAAGAATTTTTAAGTCTGAAGTAAGGCAATAGATCAGTGGCAGAGTATGAGAGGGAGTTTTCCCACTTAAGCCACTATGCTAGGAGTCTCCTGTCTACCAGCAGAGAAAGGTGCAAGAGGTTTGAAACCGGCCTGAAGCCTAGTCTAAGAGTACAAGTGGTCGGCTTTAAATATAGCAACTTCTCTGAACTCATGTCTCAATCACTGGAAGTAGAGAGAATTGAATTAGAAGTGACACCAGTGAAAGAGAAATCTGAGAAGATTGAGAAATCAGAGAAAGATAAAGGTGAAAAATCAGTTGAGCAAAGTTCCAGTGGCAATACTAGAAAAAGAAAGAAATTTAGGGGGTCAGGCAGAAGAGGAAGGTTCAGAAGGGGCAGATTCTCTGGACAGGGACCCCCTAGGTCTGGTCAGCAGTCGACCAGAGGTTCATATTCTCCTCGCCCCTATGAGACATGTGGCAAGACTCATGGGGGAGAATGCTATTGGGCTATAGGAGCTTGCTTTAACTGTGGAGGTACGGGCCATCTCGCTAAGGACTGCACCAGTGCCTGTAGATTTGGGTCAGCTCCTACTACTGCAGAAGGGTCTATTCAGAGTTTTGCTTCTAGAGGTTCACAACCGGTTAGCAGAGGAAGAGGCAGGGGTAGAGGCAATGCTTCTGGCAGTCAGGGTACCATTAACCAATCAGCACAAGGGAGTGGTCTAGCCAGAGTTTACACTATGAGACAGCGGGAAGAGGCTGAGACTTCCGATATTGTAGCCGGTACTTTCTCTATCTCTGATTAGGATGTCTTTGTGTTGTTTGATCCAGGTTCAACCCATTTGTATGCTAGTGCTAGCATAGTTAGCTCCCTTGTGGTTCCATGTGCCAAAATGGATTTTGAAGTGCTAGTAACTAGTTTGTTAGGACAAGAGGTCCGGGTCAATAGAATGTATAGGGATTGTCCTTGAGTGATCCAAGGACATGATTTTCTGTCAAATTCGATTGAAATGCCCTTCAGAGATTATGATATCATCTTGGGCATGGATTGGTTAGCTAAGCATCACGCCATGATTGACTGTAGACTGAAGACAATCACTTTTGGTCTCCCTATGTACGGTGATGTGGTAATACATGGGGAGAGGCAGTTATTGCCATCAAACATCATTTCGGCTGCACTAGCGAGAAGGATGTGAAGGAACAGAAGCGTGAAAAACACAAGTTTATACCATTGAATTCAAAAATTTTCACCTAGGGTCACATGCATCATGCAAGATTTATTTTTATCTATTTGATTTCAATGATAAACAACATATTAAAACTCTTTTAATATGTTTTTGGATCTGTATTTGCCATTTAAGATTTTAAAATTAATCAGATTAATTTTAGAACCCTAGATTAAATCAAGAACGATTACACTAACCTCTTGATGCACTACAGCGTGTCTGCGCCTTTGAGATTTGTCTTCAGGACACCAGATGTTGTCCCTCTAGTTTTTCCACACTAAGAACACCTATAGCAGCCCTTGAACAGCTTCTAAAGCTTTTTCTATTAATTAGAAATTCAAGTTCTGCCTTTTAAGAGATTAGAGATGTAAACAGGACACTAGAAACAATTTCTAGTGTTCTTAATTCAAGAGATTGATGGCTAATCTCTTTGAATTGATGAGAGATGAAGAAGAATAGATGGAAAACCTCAAAATGGCGTGACAAAGGAGAGGAGTGGCTGCTGGTTGTTTTTCTTTTTCATAACAACACTTATATAGCTAGGTTAACACATTAAACCCTTACCACATGTCACCCTTTAATTAGCTCTAGGTTTAAGTGATCCAATCACATTGTGCCAAGTGTCAAACCTATATTTAATCTTGATTTTAATAATCTTACATGATTAAAAAACATTTGGCAAGCTTATGTGTAATCCCATGTGTCACCATCTCATGGTGCCACGTGTCACACTGTGAAATGACCAAATTGCCCATGTGTCTTAATTTTGAGTTCTTAACCCAAAATAATTATTTTTCTTCTTCTAATTTATATCAAATATAAATTAATTAATTAATCTCTATAAATTAATTTCTCATTAATTTAATTCATATTTAAACTCTTTAAATATAAATTTAACTTATACTATACATCCAATAATCTAGATTTGGTTTCAAGTCATGCTAGGGACTTTGAAATTTAATTGCAAACTAAACCTATTTAATTAATCAATTAAACTCTTTAATTAATTAATTAAATCATATTTAAATAGGTGATAACTTGTGTATGTATGTGACTTACTAGGCTCATCACTAATTGGCAATGAGACATGATATCAACTTTTAATATCATCAGAACTCTTTCTTACCATAAATGATTTCTCTAAATCATTTTATGAATCTCATAGACCATGGTTAACACCTAGCATAGTATGCCATGGCCACCCAATTAGTAATAAAGTTTACCTTAAATGAACCTATAATCATATGTTACCATGCACTAGAATCTCTCTGTTACAAAATCCCAACTCAAGCTGGAGTCATGGTTTATGTCAAACTCCATTTGCTATGAATATTATGTTCTCTTTTAATTCCAGTTCTTGATTAAAAAGATTTTCTCATCAGAAACTCTTTTCTGAATAAATCTATCTGTCCTGGCCAAGAACTTAAAACATCAAGAACAATTAAATGAACATAGGATTTTATCTCTATTTACTTAGAGGAACAGATTTCATCTTGATCAACACCTACCTACATATATAACTAGTAGGAGCCAACAGATGCCCATATACCCATACATAGTACAAGTATGAAAGCAGTATCAAACTCAAACTACCTATATACAAGATAATTGTGCTATCTCAGGTCTAAAGATTATATGCACTGATATGATTTATGACAAAACATTGACAATAGTAAACTCCATGTGCTTGTCATAAGTGTCACTGGTTCGGCCTACTTATCATTTATAAGTGCCTATCATGTTTGTCATATGGCATGAGACTCACCATTCCATCTTATTTATATCTCATATAAATAACTTGGTAACAAACATGAATACAATCTTTCTGGATAAGTCATGTCCTTATTATGAAGTATCCTCGATTGTGAACCTATTTATGATACTTTGTGCTAGAAATATTGTCACTCATATTTTTAACAACTTAAGAATAATATTTCTAACAAAATATCAATGGACCTTTTCTATTACACATAAATATATTATGTAAACGGAAAAGTGGAAATGCGTTTTATTAATAAAAATATGTACAAGATACATACTAAATGGTATGCTCTAGGGCATACTACTAACAATCTCCCACTAGCACTAGAGCCATTCATTACAATATCTTAGACCTATCTTCTCAAGATGTCAATCTAACTGAGTCTGTGACATAGGCTTAGTGAATGGATCAGCTGGATTTTCAGCTGATGCTATTTCTGCATGGCTACATTGCCTCGCCTAACTATTTCTCTGATAATGTGGTAGCGCCTTTCTATGTGTTTGGATTTCTAGTGAGACCTTGATTCCTTAGCCTGTATGACTGCTCCATTTTTGTCACAGTGTAGTGGAACTACTGACTCAATGGAAGGAACTACTGTAAGTTCTGTCATGAACTTCTTTATCCAAACAGCTTCCTTTGCGACATCGATGCGAGAATATACTCAGCCTCTGTAGTGGAATCTGTAGTTGTGCTCTGTTTGGAACTCTTCCAACTGACTGCACCTCCATTACAAGTGAACACATATCCAGAGGTAGACTTTCTATCATTGATATCTGATTGGAAATCAGAATCAGCATAACCATCCAATTGCAAGTCTCCACCTCCATAAATCAAGAATAAATCCTTAGTTCTTCTCAAGTACTTAAGGATATTCTTGATGACTATCGATGTTCCAAACCTGGATTGGATTGATACCTGCTAGTCAAACTAACAGTATATGCGATATCCAGCCTAGTACACAACATTGCATACATTAAACTTTCAATAGCCGAAGCATATGGAATCCTGGCTATCTTATCTCTTTCTTCAGGTGTCTTTGGAGACATCTCTTTAGAAAGGTGGATACCATGTCTCACTGGTAACAATCCTCTCTTAGAATCAAGCATGTTAAACCTCTTTAACACCTTTTCCAAGTATAGACTTTGGGATAAACTAATTATTCTTTTCGCTCTATCTCTATATATGTGAATCCCAAGAATATAGGTTGCCTCCACTAAGTCTTTCATGGAGAATGTATTTGACAACCATACCTTTATAGTTGTCAACATACATGTGTCATTACCCATCAACAGTATGTCATCCACATATAAGACAAGGAAAGTGATAGCACTGTTACTAACCTTCTTATATACACATGGCTCATCCTCATTTTTGATAAAACCAAAGGATTTAATGGCTTCATCAAAACGGATGTTCCAACTCCTCGAAGCTTGTTTCAACCCATAAATGGATCGCTTTAGCTTGCATACCTTAGAACCATATTGGGATTCAAAACCCCTAGGTTGTTCCATGAAAATGTTTTCTTCAATTTATCCATTGAGAAAAGCTGTTTTGACATCCATCTGCCAAATCTCATAATCATAGTATGCAGCTATTGCTAATAAAATCCTAATTGATTTAAGCATGGCAACAGGCGAGAAAGTCTCCTCATAGTCGACTCCTTGCCTTTGGCGAAACCCTTTCGCTACTAGCCTTGCCTTATAGGTCTCTACCTTTCCATCAGAATCAATTTTCTTCTTGAAAACCCATTTGTTCCCTATAGGTACAATACCTTTAGGTGGGTCAACAAGATCCCAAACTCGATTCTTATACATGGAATCAATCTCGGATTTAATAGCATCAATCCATTTTGAAGAGTCTATATCTGATATAGCTTCTTCATAGGTAAGTGGATCATCTCCATGATCTACTTCTTCATGAGTAGACAACTCTTGTTCTTCTTCATGAAGAAAACCATATCTCACTGGTGGGTAAGATACCCTGGTTGTTCTACGAGGAATAGCTGTAGATGTTTCATCAACGGGTATAGGTTGACTAGATGGATCTATATCCATCTGATCTGTTGATTGGTCAGAATTCTCCAATTCTAACTCTATTTGCCTTCCTTTGCCTCCTTCTTGAACAAACTGTTATTCAAGAAATGTGGCATCTCTACTTATCACAACCTTTTGTGAAGTAAGCAAATAAAAATAATATCCAAAACTATCTTTTGGATATCCAACAAATCGACCTTTTTCTGATCTGGTCTCTAATTTATCAGTGTTCAGCTTTTTGATATAAGCTGGACAACCCCAAATCTTAACATGCTTAAGACTTGTTGTTCTTCCATGCCATATCTCATAAGGTGTGGAAGAAACTGATTTTGATGGAATCCTATTCAGAATATACAAAGCTGATTCTAATGCAAATCCCCAAAAGAAGATTGGCATATCAGTATAGCTCATCATACTACGTACCGTATCCGATAGGGTACGATTTCTCCTTTCAGATACACCATTCAGCTGTGGCGTTCCTGGAGGAGTCAGCTGAGAAACAATGCCATGCTCTCCCAAGTATTCATCAAATTCAGTACTTAAATATTCACCTCCACGATCTGATCGAAGAGCTTTTGTACTCTTTCCTGTTTGATTTTCTACTTCAGATTTAAATTCTTTAAACTTTTCAAAGGATTCATGTTTGTATTTCATCAAATACAAATACCCAAATCTTGATTTATCATCAGTAAAGGTAATAAAATAATGAAAGCCCCCTCTAGCCATTTCTTTAAATGGACCACATACATCACTATGTATTAGCTCCAAAATATTTTCAGCTCTTTGCCCTTGTCCAACAAAGGGTGATCTAGTCATTTTGCCCTGAAGGCAAGATTCACATGTTGGAGTAGGCTCAGAGCCCAATAAGGATAGAATCCCCATTTTCTCCAGTTTTGCAATCCTATCTTCTGCAACATGACATAACCTTAAGTGCCAAATATATTTTGAACTTAAGTTGGTTTTCACCATGGCATTGCATTCTTTTAGATCACTTGCATTCAATTTGTGTTTGTCATTATTATCCAAATAATAAAGACCATCATTCATATAATCCGAACCAACATATTTATTTCCAAAATAAATATTGCAAACATTATCTGTGAACTGAAATTCATAGCCATTTCTAGTCAAACTAGATATAAAAATGATGTTCTTAAAAGCATCAGGTACATATAAAATATTATCCAAACACAAAACATGTCCAAACATGTAAAAAGATTTAGATCCTATGGCTAAAGCTTCAACAGTTGAGCCATTGCCAATACGGACTCTAATATCTTGAGAACGCAAGCTGCTACTATTTGCTAGTCCTGCATATCATTAGAAATGTGAGAACTGGCACCAGTATCTAAAACCCAAGCTGTAAATGAACTATGAGTATCATCAGAATCTAAATATCAAGATATGGACATACCTTCCGAAGGTGTATCCTTCTCGTCCTTCAGAGAAGCAAGATACTCTGGGCAGTTACTTTTCCAGTGCCCATTCTTTTGGCAGTGGAAACACTTTCCTTTGCCTCCATCAGCTTTAGTCTTCCTTTTCTGTTTAGCTATTTTCTTGGAAGGACCAGGAATCTAAGGTTTCTTTTTCTTATTGCCCTTCTTCTTGTTGAACTTTCCAGCAAAAGAAGATGCAATCAAAGCTACCTCTTTTCCTTTATTGCCCGGCATATTCTTTTGGACAATAACCAGCATGTTGAGTAAACCAGCTAAGGTGCATTCCTGTTGAGTCATATGGAAATTTGTTACAAAATTCCTAAAAGACTCAGGAAGGGACTGAAGGATCAAATCCGTCTGTAGTTGGAAATCCATGTTGAAGTCAAGATGTTCCAACTGCTCAATTAGCCGAATCATCTTGTGGACATGATCCCCAACATTCTGTCCCTCAGACATCCTTATACGGAATAGCTGTCTAGATATCTCAAACCTAGCATTCCTGTTGTGCTCACCATACAACTCTTGTAGGTGAAGGAAGATCTCACTCGCACTCAACATGTTCTCATGCTGCTTTTGTAACTCATTACTCATGGAAGCAAGCATGTAACACTTAGCTCTCATATCATGCTCCTTCCACTTATCCAAAGTTTTATGTTCCTTTTGTGTGGCCTCTGGAGGTAAGGGACCAGGAACATTTGAATCTAGAACATATCCTATATGTTTAAGGTTCAGGATAAGTTTCAAATTTCTTAGCCAATCAGACAAATTAGGTCCTGTCAACTTATTGCGATCAAGTATGCTTGCAAGGATATTGGATGGTGGTGGTTGTTCTGTGCTCATTTTTATTAGAAAATTAACAGCAGAAAATAACCATATTAATTAGTAAATGTATCATGTAATTAACCAAAATGATTATGGTCTTTTAATCAAATTGGTCCTCCCACTAACTTAGCGAATCCTACACTTCCAAAGTTGAAAACGAAAATCCTAGTTGGATGGATTTCTAGTGGGTGATTGAATTCTTATAATTCTATTGATCATCCTCAGGTACATCCATTATTGGAATTACAATAAACTATAAGTGAGCAACTCTTTGCCCATCACATCTCATGTGAGGTTTAATCCTTTACCTAGCCCTTAATGCTCAAAATCTCAGGTACATCCATTATTGACTTATCTTGCATTAGTTAAGTTGATCCCATTGAGCCAGTAATTATGCAAATAATTTTAATGTCCTTAGGTACATCCAATATTGGCCACCAAACTATTTACATATTTACAACATCTCATGCTTAGTAATTATTCTTAAGAAAATCTCTTAAATTAATTGCATCTTATGCAACTATTCAAAATTTCTTAAAATAATTGCCCCAATGGAGGGCCTATATTATAATTACTTTAATTATAACATTTCCAACTTAATCATTTGTTTGGAAGATTTTATGGTAATTCTAATTACTATTAAGGTCTTACTTTACACATTATCCAATTAGCATGCATATATCATATAATAGCATACATTTCCATACATCTCATACATTCATGGATAAGCAATAAATATGGTATGATCATGGACTTTCTAAGGGATTCAATTCTGAGCCACCAAGAATTGAATCAGGGCATTCCTAGGTGCATTTCATTCATTCATTTTACAAGAGTTGCTGAAGGAGTACATAATCTACACTTGATCTTGAATTCCTCCCACTGGTCCCACCAATGCTCTTGACCTCCTTGAACTTCTTGCAATTCAATATTACATAGTAATCCTTGGCATATCAAGGCGAATTTACAAGAACTTAAATAAATGAAATTACAACCCAAAAATTATTACAAACTTAATAATACATGCCCAAAATAAATTAAAATAAATTACAATCCCAAAGAAACATAAAAGAAATAAATCCAATCACATTGGTCATTTTATAGTCCATGATCATCCATCATGCATATCACTATTTAACAATTAAATAAAACATACATACTTAAATTAAATTGAATATCTCATATTCAACTTAAAAATCTAGATTTGAATATGATTCAAATAAATTTAAAAATTTAGATTTGAATCTCATTCAAACAAATTTAAAAATTCAAATTTGAATCACATTCAAACAACTTTAAAAATTCAGATTTGAATCGCATTCAAACATTTTTTAAAAAATCAGATTTGAATCACATTCAAACATTTTTTAAAAAAATCAGATATGAATTTTATTCAATCAATTTTAAAAAATTAGATTTAAATATGATTCAAACAACTTTAAAAATTCAGATTTGAATCACATTCAAACAACTTTTAAAATTTAGATTTGAATCACATTCAAACAATTTTTAAAATTCTGATTTGAATCATAATTTAATTGTGTGATAAAAATTCTAATTAAACAATTTAATTAGACATAAAATGGATATTAGATCATACAACAATTGCACATTCACCATCCATTTACCTTTGCACACCATTGTGGTGCATCAACCATGCGCACCATGGTGTTCATCATTTGTGCCGCCACCTTGGCTTTGCAACTAGCTATGAACTTTTGATCTCATGATCAATCACACAATTAAATCATATAAACATTAATCTAAATGGCAAATATAGTGGCTCTAATACCAAGAAAAACACAAGTTTATACCATTGAATTCAAAAATTTTCACCTAGGGTCACATGCATCATGCAAGATTTATTTTTATCTATTTGATTTCAATGATAAACAACATATTAAAACTCTTTTAATATGTTTTTGGATCTGTATTTGCTATTCAAGATTTTAAAATTAATCAGATTAATTTTAGA
Organism: Hevea brasiliensis; assembly: GCF_030052815.1. Taxonomy (NCBI): domain Eukaryota; kingdom Viridiplantae; phylum Streptophyta; class Magnoliopsida; order Malpighiales; family Euphorbiaceae; genus Hevea; species Hevea brasiliensis. The sequence goes on from NC_079494.1 coordinate 57,855,353, forward strand.
ACCCTAGATTAAATCAAGAATGATTACACTAACCTCTTGATGCACTGCAGCTGGTCTGCACCTTTGAGATTTGTCTTCAGGACACCAGATGTTGTCCCTCTAGTTTTTCCACACCAAGAACACCTATGGCAGCCCTTGAACAGCTTCTAAAGCTTTTTCTATTAATTATAAATTCAATTTCTGCCTTTTAAGAGATTAGAGATGTAAACAGGACACTAGAAATAATTTCTAGTGTTCTTAATTCAAGAGATTGATGGCTAATCTCTTTGAATTGATGAGAGATGAAGAAGAATAGATGGAAAACCTCAAAATGGCGTGACAAAGGAGAGGAGTGGCTACTGGTTGTTTTTCTTTTTCATAACAACACTTATATAGCTAGGTTAGCACATTAAACCCTTACCACATGTCACCCTTTGATTAGCTCTAGGTTTAAGTGACCCAATCACATTGTGCCAAGTGTCAAACCTATATTTAATCTTGATTTTAATCATCTTACATGATTAAAAAACATTTGGCAACCTTATGTGTAATCCCATGTGTCACCATCTCATGGTGCCACGTGTCACACTGTGAAATGACCAAAATGCCCCTGTGTCTTAATTTTGAGTTCTTAACCCAAAATAATTATTTTTCTTCTTCTAATTTATATCAAATATAAATTAATTAATTAATCTCTATAAATTAATTTCTCATTAATTTAATTCATATTTAAACTCTTTAAATATAAATTTAACTTATACTATACATCCAATAATCTAGATTTAGTTTCAAGTCATGCTAGGGACTTTGCAATTTAATTGCAAACCAAACCTATTTAATTAATCAATTAAACTATTTAATTAGTTAATTAAATCATATTTAAATAGGTGATAACTTGTGTATGTGTGTGACTTACTAGGCTCATCACTAATTGGCAATGAGACATGATATCAACTCTTAATATCATCAGAACTCTTTCTTACCATAAATGATTTCTCTAAATCATTTTATGAACCTCATAGACCATGGTTAACACCTAGCATAGCATGCCATGGCCACCCAATTAGTAATAAGGTTTACCTTAAATGAACCTATAATTATATGTTACCATGCACTAGAATCTCTCTGTTACAAAATCCCAACTCAAGCTGGAGTCATGGTTTATGTCAAACTCTATTTGCTATGAATATTATGTTCTCTTTTAATTCCAGTTCTTGATTAAAAAGATTTTCTCATCAGAAACTCTTTTTTGAATAAATCTATCTGTCCTGGCCAGGAACTTAAAACATCAAGAACAATTAAATGAACATAGGATTTTATCTCTATTTGCTTAGAGGAACAGATTCCATCTTGATCAACACCTACCTACATATATAATTAGTAGGAGCCAACAGATGCCCATATACCCATACATAGTACAAGTATGAAAGCAGTATCAAACTCAAACTACCTATATACAAGATAATTGTGCTATCTCAAGTCTAAAGATTATATGCACTGATATGATTTATGACAAAACATTGACAAGATTAAACTCCATGTGCTTGTCATAAGTGTCACTGGTTCAGCCTACTTATCATTGATAAGTGCCTATCATGTTTGTCATATGGCATGAGACTCACCATTCCATCTTATTTATATCTCATATAAATAACTTGGTAACAAACATGAATACAATCTTTCTGGATAAGTCATGTCCTTATTTTGAAGTATCCTCGATTGTGAACCTATTTATGATACTTTGTGCTAGAAATATTGTCACTCATATTTTTAACAACTTAAGAATAATATTTCTAACAAAATATCAATGGACCTTTTCTATTACACATAATTATATTATGTAAACGGAAAAGTGGAAATGCCTTTTATTAATAAAAATATGTACAAGATACATACTAAATGATATGCTCTAGGGCATATTACTAACAGGATGATCAGAAAGGGGTGTGAAGCATACTTGGCACATGTGATAGACACCCAAGTAGGGAGTCCAACACTGAGAGACATCCCTACTGTATGTGAATTTTCGGATGTGTTTCCTGATGAGTTGCCAAGATTACCTCCGAAAAGAGAAGTGCAGTTTGAGATTGATGTTATGCTTGGTGTAGACCCAATCTCAATAACACCATATAGAATGGCACCAGCAGAATTAAAAGAATTGAAAGTGCAGTTGCAAGAGATGCTTGACAAGGGCTTTATCCGCCCTAGTGTGTCACCTTGGAGAGCGCCAGTGCTGTTTGTTAAAAAGAAAGATGGCACTCTCTATTTATGTATTGACTATCGGCAGTTGAATAAGGTGACAATAAAGAATAGATACCCATTGCCCCGTATTGATGACTTGTTTAATCAGTTGAGGGGTGTAGCTGTGTTTTCCAAAATTGACTTGAGATTAGGTTATTATCAGCTGAAAAGTACAAAAGCAGAGTATTCCTAAAACTGCCTTTAGAACCCACTATGGCCATTATGAGTTCTTGGTCATGCCATTCGGGTTAACTAATGCTCCGGCTGCTTTTATGGATCTGATGAACACTATCTTCATACCATACCTCAACCAGTTTATTATGGTATTCATAGATGATATATTGGTCTACTCGAAGAGTGTAGAGGAGCATGATAGACATCTACGGATTGTACTGCAAACTTTGAGGGAGAAACAGCTATACGCCAAATTGTCGAAGTGTGAATTTTAACTGAAGGAAATATTCTTCTTGGGGCACATAGTATCAGCAGAGGTCATCAAGGTAGATCCAAGTAAGATAGAAGCTGTCCTTAATTGGAAGCCACCCAGAAATATTACTGAAATTTGTAGTTTTCTAGGTTTAGCTGGATACTACCACTGACTTGTAAAGGGGTTCTCCATGTTGGCATCTCTATTGACTAAGCTACTTCGAAAAGATGTAAAATTTCAATGGACAGATAAATGCCAGTAGAGTTTTGATGAGTTGAAGAAATGTTTAATTGATGCTCCAGTCCTTACTTTACCTACCCCGGGTAAAGAATACACAGTTTATAGTGATGCTTCTCACAATAGGTTAGGCTGTGTACTGATGCAAGAGTAGAATGTCATTGCCTATGCATCACGCCAACTGAAACTGCATGAGAGGAATTATCCGACATATGACTTAGAGCTTGCAGCTATTGTGTTCGCTCTTAAGATCTGGAAACACTATTTGTATGGGGAGAAGTGCTACATCTACATAGATCATAAGAGTTTGAAGTATCTGAGCACCCAGAAAGACTTGAATTTGAGACAGAGGAGATGGTTAGAGTTGATAAAAGACTATGATTGTCTGATAGACTATCAGCCAGGGAAAGCTAACATGGTGGTTGACGCTTTAAGTCGTAAGACAATAGCAAGTCTACGGGTTTCTCCTTCGTCTATGGTACATGAATTGAGATTATTGCATGCCAGCTTACAGATTAATGATGAGGGGCAAACAGCAGTTGCATGGCATGTACAGCCAGTGTTGATTGATCAGATTAGAATGGCTGCTCAGAATGATCAAAAGTATCAAAAGCTGTTGGAAGAAGTCAGACAGGGCAAGAAACCAGAATTCTCAGTAAGAGATGACGGTCTATTGCTACACCAGGGCAGAATGTGCATTCCTAATGACATTGACTTAAAATAAATCATTTTAAAGGAAGCACATGAGTCTCCTTTTGCTATACACCCTGGTGGCACAATAATGTATAAAGGGCTGAAAGAGCACTACTGGTGGATGGGTATGAAAAGAGATGTAGCATAATTTGTTCCCAAATGCCTAAATTGTCAGCAAGTAAAGGTAGAGCATCAAGTACCAGCTGGTTTGTTACATCCAGTACCAGTACTGAAATGGAAATGGGAACGAATAATGATGGATTTTGTGATGGGACTTCCGAGGACATAGAAGAGCCATGATGCAGTATGGGTCATTGTTGACAGACTGACCAAGTCTGCTCATTTTCTACCTGCCCGGATGGACTACAGTTTAGAAAGGTTGGCCAAGTTATAGATAGATGAGATAGTAAGACTGCATGGAGTGCCAGTATCCATCGTATCAGATAGAGATCCTAGGTTCACTTCTAGATTCTGGGGTAGTCTTCAGAGAGCCCTAAGAACTAGATTGAACTTCAGCATGGCATTCCACCCACAGACAAATGGCCAGTCTGAGAGAGTAATTCAGATCTTGGAGGACATGCTACGGGCTTGTGTGATTGAGTTTGAGGGCAGTTAGGACACACACTTGCATTTGATTGAGTTTGCTTACAACAACGGCTACCAATCAAGCATTGGAATGCCTCCATATGAAGCTTTATATGGCAGAAAATATAGAACCCCATTATGTTGGGATGACATGGGTGAAAGAAAGATGATTGGGCTAGAAATTGTTCAACAAACTGAAGAGAAAATCAGATTGGTTAGAGATCAACTCAAAGCTGTATCAGACCATCAGAAGTCCTATATTGATATGAAAAGAAGGGATATTGAATATGCAGTGGGTGAGAAAGTATTCCTCAAGGTTTCCCCTTAGAAGAAAATTATGAGATTCTGCAGAAAGGGGAAACTGGGTCCTCGTTTCATTGGGCCATATGAGGTTCTGGAGAGAGTGGGTCCTTTGGCATATCGATTGGCACTACCTCTAGAGTTGGAGAAGATACATAATGTCTTCCATGAGTCCATGTTGAGGAGGTATCGATTAGACCCATCTCATGTACTATTAGAGGAGGAAATTGAAGTGAAAATCTAGACCTCACATATGAGGAAGAACCTATAGAAATTCTGGCATATGAGGTGAAGCAGCCATAGAACAAGCAGATATTGTTAGTGAAGGTGTTGTGGAACCATCATTCAGGCTAGGAGGCTACTTGGGAATGAGAAGAGGACATGAGGAAACAGTATCCATAGCTGTTCAGAGACTGATACCAGGTAAAATTTTGAGACAAAATTTATTTTAAGAGGGAGGAGGGGGGGGGGGGGGGGCAGGGGAATTGTAACACCCCCATTTGCATAGCCTGGTACATTTTACTGTTTCGGTGACCAGTATTGGTTCGGATGATTAAGGGGATTAGAATCACATCTAAGACACCTAGATAAGCCCTGAACACAAATAATTAGTAATTGCCAAATAGTTAAGTATAAAGAAGAAAAACAAAGCATAAAAATTTAAATGAGTCGAGAGTCACAGTGATGGGTGATCTTATCGGGAAATGACTGCGAGGTCAATCTAAACTCAAATTTCGAACCCGAAAATGTGACGCCGCGGTCCTTAGGACTATTGCGAACATAGTGAAAAAGAGAAAATCATGAAAAATAGTTGTTAAGTAGGTTAAATAATTAGGTTAGGGATCCGGAAGAAATATCGAATAACTTACAAACCAGATTGAACCAGCAAGGGGCAATTTGATCAATTCACTCCTAGAGCTGACTCCTGACCTAACTGTCCAATAAAATTGGAGAACATAAAATTTCAGAATCAGGAATTAAATTAAAGAACTAAGAAAAAAATAAATGTAAAAGAAAAAGAAAATTGAAAAAGTTTATTTACATCATGCTTGCATCATTATTGTGACATCATAAAGGATATTTGATTTTTCCCTACATAATTGACCAAGTCAATTCTTGTTTAAATAAAACAAGAATACATCAAATTAAAAAAATTAAACCATTCTTCTTCCCTCACCCAAGCCAGCCGCCCTCCTCTCTCTCTCCACCATTGTAGAACTACCATTGAAGCTTGAAATCAAGCTTTAAAACAAGCACTTAACTCTATTTTGACCCCAAACTAATCCATAAAAACTTGTTAGATCAACTTGAGAAAGCTTTAGAAGAAGGAAAGAAAAGAAAAAAAATGGAAAAAAAGTGAAGACTGAACTTCAGAGTTAAAGGTTAGTGGTTTGAATTGAAAATTTAGGTTTAGTACTTACGTTTTTAGTGTAAGTAGCTTAGAAATTAACTTAAAATCAAAAGAAAATAATTGTTGGAGGACCAAAGAAGAATTTCAGCCAGCCTTAGGTTAGGGTTTGAAATGAATGATGGTGTTTGATTAGTTGTTTAGGTTGAATGAAGTATGTAGAAATTGAATGTGCCCTTTGAATGCATTAGATTTGAACACTATGTAATTAGGGTTTTGAGCATGTGAAAAATTGGAAAAAAAGTTGAGAATTGGTCAATTCATATAGTTGACCTTATTTGAGTTGAGAAATGGTCAATTGTGACCATTTGTGGTGTGTGTGAATTGTTAGAACCAAGTTTTAATTTGGATTGGTTAGGGTCAGTATGCTGATAGCTTAACCTAGGTCCCTTTCAAGGACCAAAACTAAAAATTTACCAATCCACTTGGTGTGAAGCCAATTGGGAATGAAACTAGACACAAAATGGACCATTTTTCATTCAGGAATCATGCTCAGAAAATGACCATAACTAGGTGAACAATTAGACTAAATTTGGATTTGAGCACACCACCCTGTACAAAAATGACCAAATGAACAGTAGTTACTTAAATGACCATAACTTGGTCTAGGAAGGTCCAAATGACCTAAATCTTATACTGATAGAAAGCTGAGACATAGCCCTACAACTTTCATGAAGAAAATAAACCCAAATTTTGACCATAACCTATATAAAAACTCACCTGCAGTCAACACACTAAAACTGCTAATATCCAAAAAATACCTAAAATTCTAGGTAACATCAAATCTGGCCAGCCCCATTCAAATAGTCATATCTTGGGCTACAAAACTCCAAATGGAGTGATTCAAAAAGAGAAATAAAGTTAAGACAATAAGGAACAACTTATATGAAGAAAATGTAGCAAATTTCAATAGCAACTTGACCAATAGAACAGTGCAAAACAGGACACCAAATCTGAAATTTGGAAATTTTACCTAAGAGACTTAAAATTTAAGGAAACAACCAAAACCAACAAATTAGATAATAAAAATGTGGTATGTGGGTGAAATTAAAATTCCCATACCTATTAAGCATGAGAAAGTCAATAAATTGACTTGAATAGTGTCATGAATAGTAATCCCGAAATACAAATTTTAAAGAATGTCAAGTTAAGCATATTAAAGCTAGATATAAATAGGTTTGAATTTATTATTGGACTTATGACAAATTATGATACTAAAACACTGTAAAATTGTGTGTTTCAGTCGAAAGGAATACCGGAAAAGAACTCGAGGCATCGAGTCAAGGCCAAGAGCGACTCGCATAAGGTTTATGCACAACATAAATATTCTTTAAAATTCCTTTGCAAAGTGCATGAAATGAATTCTGATTTACTTATACTGCAAAATGGTGATTGAAATGTATATTATGCTTTTGACTTAAATTATTGAAAGTTTAATTGTATATGTTTAATTTGGTAATAAATGTTTAGTAAATTGCTAAGACAGTTTTTAAATCATAGTGTCATGACCATATATTTGAATGCCTCACTAGCAAGACTAGTGGGAAGAATTAGTTTTGAATTTTGATTCCCTCTCTAGCTGAAGTGTTGAGGTGTGTGCCAGTAGAGGAAGAAATTGAATGGGTACCCATAGTTTGAGCTAGCTAGCCTTGTGATTTCTCATAAGCCTTCGGCTATTGAGATGAATATTGTTCCAAATGGCATGATATAACTGTGTGTTTTTATGAAACCTATTTTGAGACTTTCAAAATGAGACTATTTTGACTAAAATTGTAAATTTTCTTTTGTATCCACTTTTCATTTTCAGTATTGTATTTGAATAAATATGATTTGAATTATGCATAAACTGTTATTTTGGTATGTTGTGCACCACTGAGTCATAGTACTCAGCGATGGCTATTTATTCTTTGTCATGAGATAGAGACTAGTGGAGCAATGAGTGAATCACGAGGATCTCAGAGCTGCATCCTCGAGATTTTGTCGGGTATAATTTTATACCATGATTGTAATGTTTATTTTGGTGTATGTAAATGTATGTACATGTATAAATTGGTCATGAGTACATGTATAAATTGGTCATGAGCAGTTGTATAAATTTTGTAATAATATTATTTTGGATTTTCTAATGTAAATTTTGGGATGATGAATGTAAATTTATTTTTCTTTAATGGAATAAGAATGAAGTTATTTAGTATTATTTTTGAAGACAATTTAATTGAGAATTATTTTGGGATTATGGAGTTGGGAGAAATGATGTTGATTTGTGTTGTGGTAGTAGTTGATTTTGATGAAATGAATTATTGGAAGTGTTTTTACAGGTATTTGAAGAACTGTATTTCCCAAATATAGACGGCACTCTGCAAAAATTTTTCCAAAATTTGCATAAAAATAAAAATGGAGAAAAATTTTAACTAGTCTTTAAACTTCAATTAAATGTTTTTAATACCTGCTATAAAAGCTCATCACTTTCAAAAAGTAAGAAAATTGTTTTAAAATTCTTTGTAGTGTATTTAATGGGTTATCGGTAGATGGAGTAGGTAATTCATTAGGTATACTACGGGATCATGTTATGCCTTACAGAGGAGTAAAGTGTGACAGATGATGCTCATAGTTCATCTACAGCTTAGGTTTCAGATACTAGTGCTAGTTCTCACATTTCTTATGATATGCAAGAACTAGCAAATGGTAACAGATTGCACTCTCGAGATGTTATACTCCGGATTGGCGATAGCTCAACTGTTGAAGCTTTAGCCATAGGATCTAAATCTTTTTACATGTCTAGACATGTTTTGTGTTTCAATAATATTTTATATGTACATGATGCTTTTGAGAACATCATTTCTATATCTAGTTTGACTAGAAATGGCTATGAATTTCAGTTCACAAATGATGTTTGCAATATTTATTTTGGAAATAAATATGGTGGCTCAGGTTATATGCATGATGGTCTTTATTATTTGGATAATAATGATAAACACAAAATGAATGCAAGCAATCTAAAAGAATGCAATGCCATGGTGAAAATCAACTCAAGTTCAAAATATATTTGGCACTTAAGATTAGGTAATGTTGCAGAAGATAGGATTGCAAAACTAGAGAAAATGGGGATTTTATCCTCATTGGGTTCTGAACCTATTCCAACTTGTGAATCCTGCCTTCAAGGCAAAATGACTAAATCACCTTTTGTTGGATAAGGACTAAGAGCTGAAAATATTTTGGAGCTAATACATAGTGATGTATATGGTCCATTTAAAGAAATGGCTAGAGGTGGTTTTCATTACTTTATTACCTTTACTGATGATAAATCAAGGTTTGGGTATTTGTATTTGATGAAATATAAACATGAATCCTTTGAAAAGTTCAAAGAATTTAAATCTAAAGTAGAAAATCAAATAGGAAAAAGTATTAAAGCTCTTCGATCAGATCGTGGAGGTGAATACTTGAGTACTGAATTTGATGAATACTTGAAAGAGCATGGCATTATTTCCCAGCTAACTCCTCCAGGAACGCCACAGCTGAATGGTGTATTTGAAAGGAGAAATCGTACCCTATTAGATATGGTACGTAATATGATGAGCTATACTGATATGCCAATCTCCTTTTAGGGATTTGCATTAGAATCAACTTTACACATTCTAAATAGGATTCCATCAAAATTAGTTTCTTCCACACCTTATGAGATATGGCATGGAAGAAAATTAAGTCTTAAGCATGTTAAGATTTGGGGTTGTCCAACTTATAGTAAAAAGCTGAACACTGATGAATTGGAAACCAGATCAGAAAAGGGTCAATTTGTTGGATATCCAAAAGAGAGCTTTGGATATTATTTTTATTTGCCTACATCACAAAAGGTTGTGGTAAGCAGAGATGCCACTTTTCTTGAACAACAATTTATTCAAGAAGGAGGCAAAAGAAGGCAAATAGAATTAGAATTTAAGAATTCTGACCAACTAACAGATCAAATGGATTTAGATCCATCTAGTCAACCTACACCTATTGATGAAACATCTACAGTTATTCCTCGCAGATCAACCAGGATATCTCACCCACCAGTGAGATATGGTTTCCTTCATGAAGATGAACAAGAGTCGTTTACTCATGAAGAAGTAGATCAAGGAAATGATCCACTTACCTATGAAGAAGCTATATCAGATATAGACTCTTCAAAATGGATTGATGCTATGAAATCTGAAATTGATTCCATGTATAAGAATCAAGTTTAGGATCTTGTTGACCCATCTCTAGGAAATAAATGGGTTTTCAAGAAGAAAATTGGTTCTGATGGAAAGGTAAAGACCTATAAAGCAAGGCTAGTAGCGAAAGGGTTTCGCCAAAGGCAAGGAATCGACTATGAAGAGACTTTCTCGCCTGTTGCCATGCTTAAATCAATTAGGATTCTATTAGCAATAGCTGCATATTGTGATTATGAGATTTGGCAGATGGATGTCAAAATAGCTTTTCTCAATGGATACATTAAAGAAAACATTGTCATGGAACAACCTAGGGGTTTTGAATCCCAAGATGGTTCCAAAGTATGCAAGCTAAAGCGATCCATTTATGGGTTGAAACAAGCTTCGAGGAGTTGGAACATCCATTTTGATAAAGCCATCTAGTCATTTGGTTTTATAAAAAATGTGGATGAACCATGTGTATATAAGAAGGTTAGCGATAGTGCTATCACTTTCCTTGTCTTATATGTGGATGATATTGTATTGATAGGTAATGACATAGGTATGTTGACAGCTGTAAAGATATGGTTGTCAAATACATTCTCCATGAAAGACTTAGGGGAGGCAACCTATATTCTTAGAATTTGCATTTATAGAGATATAGAAAAAAGAATAATTGGTTTATCCCAAAGTTTATACTTGGAAAAGGTGTTAAAGAGGTTTAACATGCTTGATTCCAAGAGAGGATTGCTACCAGTGAGACATGGTATCCATCTTTCTAAAGAGATGTCACCAAAGACACCTGAAGAAAGAGATAAAATATCCAGGATTTCATATGTTTTGGCTATTGGAAGTTTGATGTATGCAATGATGTGTACTATGCCGGATATTGCACATGCTGTTAGTTTGACTAGCAGGTTTCAATCCAATCCAGGTTTGGAACACTGGATAGCTGTCAAGAATATCCTTAAATACTTGAGAAGAACTAAGGATTTATTCTTGATTTATGGAGGTGGTGACTTGCAATTGGATGGTTATACTGATTCTGATTTCCAATCAAGTGTTGGTGATAGAAAGCCTACCTCTGGGTTTGTGTTCATTTGTAATGGAGGTGCAGTCAGTTGGAAGAGTTCCAAACAGTGTACGACTACTGATTCCACTATAGAGACCTAGTACATTGCTGCATCAGATGCTGCAAAAGAGGCTATTTGGATATAAGGAACCCCAGTCTCACCAAATATCCAAACACATAAAAAGGCGCTACCACATTATCAGAGAGAAAGTTGGGCAAGGCGATGTAGCCATGCAGAAAATAGCATCAGCTAAAAATCCAGCTGATCCATTCACTAAGCCTATGTCACAAGCTCAGCTAGACTGACATCTTGAGAAGATGGGTCTAAGATATTGTAATGAATAGCTCTAGTGCTAGTGGGAGATTGTTAGTAGTATGCCCTAGAGCATATCATTTAGTATGTATCTTGTACATATTTTATTAGTAAAAGGAATTTTCACTTTTCCATTTACATAACATATTTATGTGTAATAGAAAAGGTTCATTGATATTTTGTTAGAAATTCTATTCTTAAGTTGTTAAGAATATGAGTGACGGTATTTCTAGCACAAAGTATCATAAATTGGTTCACAATCGAGGATACTTCACAATAAGGACATGAATTATCCAGAAAGATTGTAATCATGTTTGTTCTTAAGTTATTTATGTGAGATGTAAATAAGATGGAATGGTGAGTCTCATGCCATATAACAAACATGATAGGCACTTATGCATGATAAGTAGGCTGAACCAGTGACACTTATGACAAGCACGTGGAGTTTACTCTTGTCAATGCATTATCATAAATCATATCAATGCATATAATCTTTAGACCTGAGATAACATAGTTATCTTGTATATAGGTGGTTTGAGTGTGATACTACTTTCATACTTGTACTGTATGGGTATATGGGCATGTGTTAGCTCCTATGAGTTATATATGGAGGTAGGTGTTGATCAAGATGGAATCTGTTGCCCTAAGTAAATAGGGATAAAATCCTATGTTCATTTAATTGTTCTTGATATTTTAAGTTATTGACCAGGACAGACAGATTTAATCAGAAAATAGTTTATAGTGAGAAAATCTTTTTAATCAAGAATTGGAATTAAAAGAGAACATAATATTCATAGCAAATGTGGTTTGACATAAACCATGACTCCAGCTCGAATTGGGATTTTGTAACAGAGAGATTCTAGTGCATGATAACATATGATTATAGGTTCATTTAAGGTATTCCTTGTTACTAATTAGGTGGCCATGGCATGCTATGCTAGGTGTCAACCATGGTCTATGAGATGCCTAAAATGATTTAGAGAAATCATTTATGGTAAGAAAGAGTTTTGATGATATTAAGAGTTAATATCATATCTCATTGCCAATTAGTGATGAGCTTAGTAAGTTACACACATATACAAGATAATCACCATGTTAAAGGTGATTTAATTGATTAATTAAAGAGTTTAATAGTGTAACAGCCCTACGTTCGGTAGTGCGTTCTACTGTTCCAGTGACCAGTATTGTAACACCCCTATTTGCATAGCCTGGTATATTTCACTGTTTCGGTGACCGGAGTCGGTCCGGACAATTAAGGGGATTAGAACCACATCTAAGACAACTAGATAACCTATAAACACAAATAATTAGTAATGTCCAATTAGTTAAGTAAAAATAAGAAAAATAGAACATAAGAAGTTAAACGAGCCGAGAGTCACAGCGATGGGTGATCTTCTCGGGAATGACTACGAAGTCATTTTAAACTCAAATTTCGTACCGTAAAATGTGACACTGTGGTCCTTAGGACCCTTATAAACACAGTGGAAAAGAGAAAATCACGAAAAAGAACTGTTAAGCCAGTCAAATAATTAGGTCAGGGAGCCGGAAGAAATATAAAATTATTTACAAACCGGGTTGAACCAGTGAAGGGCAATTTGATCAATTGACCCCGAGAGCTGACTCCTGACCTAACTGTTAAATAAAATCGGAGAAAAGAAAATTTCGGAATCGAGAATTAAATTAAAGAACTAATAGAAAAAAAAAAGAACAGAAAATGAAAAAGTTAAAAAGGTGTAGGAAGATGACATCATGCATGATATCATGCATGATGCCATAAGTCATATAATTAATAAATTAATTAAATGGATTTTTGGGTCTTCCATAGGGATAAAAACAAAACAAAAGGAAAAAAAAAAAGAAAAAGACTTCATCCTCTCAAAAAAAACGTGAACCATTCTCTCTCCCTCTCCCTCACCAAAAAACTCCCATGGAAGCTTGATACAAGCTTGATTCCACCCACTTAACCTTATTTTGTCCCCAAATTAATCCATAAAAACTTGTTAACTTCACTTGGGGAAGCATTTGAAGAAGAAAAGAAAAGGAAAAAGGGATTGAAATTGAAGAATTATAGCTAAAAATTCTGCTCACTTAAGGTTGGTACTCTTCATTCTCTCTTTGAATTTATGTTTAAGTAGCTAAGTTACATTTGTAAGCAACAAATAAGTTAATAAAATCAAGCATGGTGGACCAAATAGAAATTTGGGCAGCTAGGGTTTAGGTTTGAGGATGGATAATTTTGATACAAATTATGAATTAGTTAAGTGTGAATGAGTGTATAACTTTTAAGTATGCAATTAGAATTCAACAAGTGAGTTAAACATGGAAGTTAGGGTTTTGTACCTAGGGTTTGGGAGACAAAATTTGGAGAAATGGTGAAATGATGTCTTTGACCTAACGTGAAGTGAAAAATGGTCATTTGTGACCAAATGAGGTGTGTTAGAAGTGTTGGAATTAAAATCCAATTCGGATTGGATAAGGTCATGTGCTGGCAGCATGACCAAAATTCCCTTTGAGGGACCAAAAATGAAATTTTACAAATCCAATGGATATGGGACCAATTGGGGATGAATATAGGCACTAAATGTCACAATTTTCATTTAGGAAGTATGCCCAAAAAGTGACTAAAACCTAGTGAACAAATTGATCAAAGTTGAAAAATTATAGGCTGCCACTGCACAAACTGAACAAATGAACAGTGTTTATTCATTTGGTCATAACTCGAGCTAGGAAGGTCTAAATGACCTGAAATTTTACCAGTGGTTAGATGAAATATAGATATAAAACTTTAATGAAGAACACCAACCCAAATTATGCCATTAACCAAATCAAATTACAGAGCAAAGTTGGGTCACTGAATCTGCAGACTGCAGATTTGCCATTTGAACAGTAAAGTTTCAATGGCTATAACTCTCTCTAGAAAACTCTGATTTAGGCGATTCTTGAACCGATAGAAACCTAAGACATATTAGAACATTTCATATGGAGAAAATTAGACCAAATTATGGACTTAACTTGATCAAATTGCTGAACGAAGTTGGATTAACAAATCTGCAGAACCAAAATTCTACAGCATGAACAGTAAATGTAATTTGCTTATAACTTGAGCTACAAAACTCCAATTGGGGTGATTCAAAAAGGAGAATAAACTTAAGACAATAGGAAACATTTTTTTATGAAGGAAGTTTTGCCAAATTTCAACAGTAAAATAACCAATGAACAGTGCAACTTAGGACTCCAAAACTGAAAATTTGACAATTTTTCCTAAAAGACTTAAGTGTTGAGAAAATGACCAAAACCAACAAGTTTGGTGACCAAAATGTATTATGTGGGTGAAGTTGGAATTCCCATATCTATTAAGCCTAAGAAAGTCAACAATTTGACTTGAATAGTGTAGTGAATAGTAACCCGAAACACAAAAATTTCGAGAATGTCGAATTTAGCACGTTAGAGCTAGGTAAAAGTGAAGTTAAATTTATTTTTGGATTCATGCTAAGTTATGGAACTGAAACACTGTGAAACTGTGTGTTTCAGCTGAAAAAGACTTGAAAGCTCTGAGAGACTGAGTCAAGGCCTAGAGGCGACTCACGTCAGGTTTGTGCACAATAAACCTTATTTGAACCTTTTGTCATTGAAATATTGATTTAGTGTGATTTATGAAAATTTGAAGTTAATTATGAATTGTGTTGCCATCTTGTGAATGAAATTATGACTTTGGAAATTTATTGGATTTCTCACGAATCATTTGAATAAAATGTTTGAAATTGATTTTTGATTCACACTTAGCATGACAGTGCCTTATTATTCCTCCTCCATTTATGGGGTGAGATCGATTATTTTCCTCCCTCTCTGGTTTACCAGTTGAGGTTGTAGATCGGATGAGTACTCATTAGCTAGCTAGCCACCTCCCTCATTGATTTCGATTAGTGAGGTTGTAGATTGCTTTTTCGTGGTGTACAACGTGGCATTGATCGGAAATTTTGTGTTATGGCTTAAGTTGTGTATGAATTGACTGTGTTTCTTAAATTATTTGACTAAATTGTGTTATTATGAGCTTTGAAAATTTGTGAAATGTGATTGAAAAATATTTAAACTGTGTTTTGATAATGAATGATTTATGTATTGTATTTTAAATTTTTATTGTGCACCACTGAGTATTTTTATATCAGCGATAGCTTGTTTTGCTGTCGCAGATAAGAGCAAAGAGAAAGCAGCAGAGTGAGCTACGGGATTGACAAGAACTCTTGATCATTTTTGTACGGGTATTGTTTTATACCCTTGTTGTTATTTTGATGTAAATACTGTAATGTCATAAGTATCAATGTAAAGTGAGCAGTTGTATAATAAATTGTAATAATATTATGTTTGGAACTTCTTTTTTTAAATTAATATTTGTAGTTGAGAATTTCATACTTTATACACTGTGAATGAAGTTATTAAATATTTGTGATGTTAAACTTTAATTGGATTGTGGAATTATTTTTGAAGTGGATTAAATTGAGTTGACTTGAAATTATTTGGTGGTTGGGAGTTGTGAAAAATTTTTGGAAGTGCTTTTTACTGGTTTTTGAAGAACGGTTTTCTCCAAATATAAAAGGAACTCTGTCAAAATTTTTATAAAATTTGCAGTAAAATTTAAATAGACAAAATTTTTACTAGTTTATAAGCTTTTAATAAATAATTTTAATTCCTAACAAAATGCTCACCACTTCCAAAATGCAAGAAAATAGTTTTAAAATCCCTTGTCGTATACTTAATGAATTATCGGTAGGCGAAGTTCGGTAGTTCATTAGGTATTCAACGGGATCATGTTATGCCTTACAGAGGGGTAAGGTGTGACATGTTTTAGTGGTATCAGAGCATGGTTTTGCAATGAATTTTGACTATTTATGTGAACATTTCTTTGATAAGTACAACTGCTCAAGTGTCTTTAATTGATACATATGACATATTTACATCATGAATATGTACTAACGGAGGTCAACCTCCTTGTGTTTGATCTCAGGAAGTAGAAATTCTGGGAAAACGGAATGGAAAAAGGAGATCATTCTGCTGAATACCGTTGAGGCCGAGGTTCAAGGAAGCCCAAAGACTCCGAGCGTGAGTGGGTCGGCTACTCCAGCTCCTACTCCAAAGATCGCGATTCCTCGCTTTGTACAGCAGATGGCTGCGTTTTTCCAGCAAATGGCGGGAAATGTGCCACCCCAAACTCAGATGCAAGTACCTGTAGCACAACCACAGCCCTCAGTTCGACAATATGAAAAATTGATGAAATTTGGGGCCACTGAGTTCAAGGGCACTGTGGATCCACTGGAGGCAGAACAGTGGTTGGAAAGAATGGAACGAGTTTTCAGAAAGCTGCAGTGCACCGAAGAATTAAAATTTGAATATTCTGTTTCTTTGTTGCAAGGGGATGCATATGAATGGTGGAAGACCATCCCCCACAGCCTAGTTGAGCCACCTGTGCTGACATAGACAGACTTCCTGAGGGAATTCAGACAGAAATGGGTTCCTGATGCGTATGGAGATATGAAATTGCAAGAATTCTTGAGTTTGAAACAAGGGGACAGAACCATAGCAGAGTATGAGAGAGACTTCTCAAGGCTAAGCCACTATGCTGGAAGCTTAGTCTCCACCCCCAGAGATAGATGTAAGAGGTTTGAGTCCGGGTTAAGGACGAATCTGAGAATGCAAGTTGTGGGTTTCCGACATCAGAATTTCGCTGAGTTGATCTCACAAGCCCTGGAACTGGAAAGGATAGAATCAGAAGGGGCAGTGAAGAAGGGTATACAAGAGAAAGAGAAAACTGAAAAGACTACTGGACAAGTATCTGAAAGTGGTTCTGGGAAGAGGAAACAGTTTGGGGGATCCAGTTCCCGTAGATCTGGCAGAGGCAGATTCTCTGGCCAAAGACCACTCCAGTCTAGTCAGCAGACCCAGCAGGCACCCCGAGGAGCTCTATAAGTACGACAGTGTGAAACTTGTGGTAGAACACATGGTGGGGTGTGTTTCAAGGCCACTGGTGCATGTTTTAACTGTGGAGGGAGCAGACATTTCGCTAAGGATTGCACTAGTTCGCGCCGGTTTGGACCTTCTGCTACATCTTAAGGATCAGCCCAAGTCTCTGCACCAAGAGGATCACAGCCAGCTGGTAGAGGTAAAGGCAGAGGTAGGGGTCCTGGTAACACTCTTGGAAGTCAAAGCACTGTTAACCAGCCAGTATCCAGTGGCGCACCAGTCAGAGTGTATACCATGCGTCAGAGGGAGAAGGCTGAAACATCAGCCGTAGTAGCTGGTATTTTTTCCATACTTAATCAAGATGTACATGTGTTATTTGATCCTGGCTCCACACATTCATATGTTAGTGCTAGTGTGATGTGTTCTACTGCTATTCATTGTGTACCAATGGATTATGATGTGCTAGTAACTAGTCCATTAGGCCAGGAGGTCAGGGTAAATAAATTATATAGGGATTGTCCTTTGGTGATCCAAGGACACACTTTTCTGTCTGATTTAATTGAAATGCCCTTCAGAGATTATGACATTATCTTAGGCATGGATTGGTTAGCCAGGCATCATGCGATGATTGACTGTAGACTGAAGACAATCACTTTTGGTCTCCCTCAGTATGGTGATGTGGTAATACATTGGGAGAGGCAGTTATTGCCTTCAAACATCATTTCAGCTGCACTGGCTAGAAAAATGATTAGGAAAGGGTGTGAGGCGTATTTGGCATATGTGATAGACACCCAAGTGGATAGTCCAGCTCTGAAGGACATCCCCACTGTATATGACTTTTCGGATGTGTTTCCTGATGAATTGTCAGGATTACCTCCAGAAAGAGAAGTGCAGTTTGAAATTGATGTTATGCCTGGTGTGGACCCAATCTCCATAACGCCATACAGAATGGCACCAGCAGAACTAAAAGAATTGAAAGTACAGTTGCAAGAGTTGCTTGACAAGGGCTTCATCCACCCTAGTGTGTCACCTTGGGGAGCACCGGTGTTGTTTGTAAAGAAGAAGGATGGCACTCTCCAGTTATGCATTGACTATCGGCAGTTGAATAAGGTGACAATAAAGAACAGCTATCCATTGCCCCATATTGATGACTTGTTTGATCAGTTGAAGGGTGCAGCTATGTTCTCCAAAATTAACCTGAGATCAGGTTATCATCAGTTGAGAGTACAAGAGCAGAGTATTTCTAAAACTGCCTTTCGAACCTACTATGGCCATTATGAGTTCTTGGTCATGCCATTCGGGTTAACTAATGCTCTGGCTGCTTTTATGGATCTGATGAACACTATCTTCAGACCATACCTCGACCAGTTTGTTGTGGTATTTATCGATGATATATTGGTTTACTCGAGGAATGCAGAAGAGCATGATAGACATTTACGCATTGTACTACAGACTTTGAGGGAGAAACAGCTATATGCCAAATTGTCGAAGTGTGAATTTTGGCTGAAGGAGATATCCTTTTTGGGGCACATAGTATCAACAGAGGGTATTAAGGTAGATCCAAGTAAGATTGAAGCTGTCCTTAATTGAAGGACACCCAGAAATGCCACAGAGATTCGCAGTTTTCTGAGTTTAGCTGGATACTACCGTCGGTTTGTAAAGGGATTCTCCATGTTGGCATCTCCATTGACCAAGCTGCTTAGAAAAATGTAAAATGCTAACGGACGGATAAATGCCAGCAAAGCTTTGATGAATTGAAGAGATGTTTGACTGAAGCTTCAGTCCTGACTTTACCTACACCGGGTAAAGAATATACAGTTTATAGTGATGCTTCTCACAATGGGTTAGGTTGTGCGTTGATGCAAGATCGAAATGTCATTGCCTATGCATCACGCTAGCTAAAATCACATGAGAAGAATTATCTGACACATGACTTGGAGCTTGCAGCCATTGTGTTTGCTCTTAAGATCTGGAGACATTATTTGTATGGGGAGAAGTGTTACATCTACATAGATCATAAGAGTTTGAAGTATTTGGGCACCCAGATAGAGCTGAATTTGAGACAGAGGAGATGGTTAGAGTTGATAAAAGACTATGATTGTCTGATAGACTATCAGCCAGGGAAAGCTAATGTTGTGGCTGACCCCTTAAGTCGCAAGACTATGGCAAGTCTACGGGTCACTCCTTTGTCTTTGGTGCATGAGTTAAGATGCCAGCTTAGAGGTTAATAACGATGGACAGACAACAGTTGCATGGCATGTGCAGCCAGTGTTGATTGATCAGATTAAATTGGCTGCTCAGAACGATCAGAAATATCAAAAGCTGTTGGAAGAAGTCCGACAGGGCAAGAAACCAGAATTCTCAATAAGAGATGATGGTCTATTGCTACACCAGGGTAGAATGTGTGTTCCTAATAATGTTGATTTGAGGCAGATCATTTTGAAGGAAGCACATGAGTCTCCTTTTGCCATGCACCCTGGTGGTACAAAAATGTATAGAGGGATAAAGGAGCATTACTGGTGGATGGGTATAAAAAGAGATGTGGCAGAGTTTGTTTTCAAATGCCTAACTTGTCAGCAAGTAAAGGTAGAGCATCAAGTACCAACTGGGTTATTACATCCACTACCAGTGCCAGAATGGAAATGGGAGAGAATAACTATGGATTTTGTGATGGGACTTTCGAGGACACAGAAGAGTCATGATGCAGTATGGGTCATTGTTGACAGACTAATCAAGTCTGCTCATTTTCTGCCAGTCCGAATGGACTATAGTTTAGAAAGATTGGCCAGGTTGTACATTGATGAGATTGTGAGACTACATGGAGTGCCAGTATCCATTGTATCAGACAGAGATCCTAGGTTCACTTCTAAATTCTGGGGTAGTCTTCAAAAAGCCCTAGGAACTAGATTGAACTTCAGTACTACATTCCATCCACAGACAGATGGTCAGTCTGAGAGGGTAATTCAGATCTTGGAGGACATGTTACGGGCTTGTGTGATTGAGTTTGAGGGCAGTTGGGATACACACTTGCCTTTGATTGAGTTTGCTTACAACAACAGCTACCAATCAAGCATTGGGATGCCTCCATATGAAGCTTTGTATGGCAGAAAATGTAGAACCCCGTTGTGTTGGGATGACGTGGGTGAAAGAAAAATGATTGGACCTGAAATTGTTCAGCAAACTGAGGAGAATATCAGAGTAATCAGAGATCGACTTAAGACTGCATCAGACCGGCAGAAGTCCTATATTGATCTGAAGAGAAGAGATATTGAGTATGCAGTGGGTGAGAAAGTTTTCCTCAAAGTTTCTCCTTGAAAGAGAATTATGAGATTTGGCAGAAAGGGGAAACTGAGTCCTCGTTTCATTGGGCCATATGAGGTTCTGGAAAGAGTGGGTCCTTTGGCATATCGGTTGGCACTACCTCCAGAGTTGGAGAAGATACATAATGTTTTCCATGTGTCTATGTTGAGGAGGTACCGATCAGACCCATCTCATGTACTACCAGTAGAGGAAATTGAAGTAAATCCAGACCTCACATATGAAGAAGAACCCATAGAGATTCTAGCTTATGAGGTGAAGCAGTTATGGAACAAACAGATACCGTTGGTAAAAGTGTTGTGGAACCATCATTCAGGCCAGGAGGCTACTTGGGAACGAGAGGAGGACATGAGGAGACAGCACCCACAGCTGTTCAGAGATTAATACTAGGTAAAATTTCGAGACGAAATTTATTTAACGGGGGGGAGAATTGTAACACCCCTATTTGCATAGCCTAGTATATTTCACTATTCCAGTGACCGGAGTCTGTAACACCCCTATGTTCGGTAGTGCATTCTACTGTTTCGGTGACCAGTGTTGTCCGGACAGCTAGGATGCCTAGAACTACACTTCGTTATGAGTGAGGAGACATAAAATAATGAAATACAAGAAAAGAAAATACAAGAAAAACAAAGGAAAAATAATAGCAAAGAAAGGTAACCAAGTTAAGCGAGCTGAGAACCCTAGCGATGGGTGACCGCACCGTGAAGTTACGGCGTGGACCGTTGACTAGCCCTGGACTGCGGGGAACCCTGGAAAATATTTTTAGGACTTAAAGAGACATCAATTGAAGTATAAATATCATTAGAAATATCAAAGAAAAATTAAATAATTAGTACAAAGAAAAGTGAGAAATCGAAAAAACAGACAAAACCCAGTGTTACCGAAAAATCGAGAATGCAACCCGAATAGGGGCATTATGGTCATTTGACATCCCGAATTGTCTTTTGACCTAAATGTCCATTAAAAATAAATAATATTACACTTGGAAAATATAATGAAAAATTAAATTGGTGGTACCTAAAGTAAATAGCAAAAATTAAGGGTTTAATGTGGAATAAATGGGAGTTAAACATATAATATGATTAAATTGAGTGAGTGGGCCACTATAGAATAAAGTAAGAACAAAATGGGCAGGTGTAAGTTCATCAAACAATCTGCAAATTCATTTTCTCCAAACCCTTCACCCATGGCCGAATGAATTTCTCCAAAAAGCTCCCATGGCCGCCCACCTTCAAACCTTCACAATCCTATGATCAAGCCTTCTTTTCTCACACCTATCTTCATTAAGTTTTATCTCCACATCATAAGGAAGAGTTTGATACCAAAATTAAGAAGTTTAGTGAAGGTTTAACAAGTCCCAACCATAGGTAAGTTTGTATTTTTGAATATTGCTTTGTTAAACTTTGTATACATGTTATGGGTATTTGATTTGTGAAGAAAATTTTCAAGTTTGAGGAGTTCTTGATATGTCCAATTTTGGACAGCCATGGAGTTCTATATTTGATGAAGTATTCTTACATATATTTGATGTGGATTCATGTTGAGTAGGGTGATTTAATGTCCTAGTAAGTTATTTCCATATGTAATGGTAATTGTGCATTTGAAATTGAAGTTGAGGAAATTATGTGAAACTTTGGCATGGTGGAGCATTTCGGCAGCCTTGAGACTCCATGATGAATGTATGAATTCATGAAGATATTGGCAGAATTATGACATTGAGGATTGATGGATATGTATATAAATTAGTTATGGAAATTGTATGAAATAATGAGTAGTGTTTATGTGTATTTGTGGTTGTATTTAGACTTTATGAATTAGAGTTTTATTTGGTGTATTGAGGATGTTTATATTCTGCCCAAAATGATATTAATGTGAAGTGGTAAATGGTTTTGGTAATGTACCAAAACAGAATGGGGTTGAGAGGTGGAATTGTAGCAAGGTAAATGTGTAATTGATACATGTATAAGCAATGTAATTAAGGACAGCCTACATTTTAGCCCATAACTTTAAATGTGTAACTCCAATTGGTATGAGACCAATTGGAGGTGAAACTAGGCACAAAATGTGCCAACTTTCATTGAGAAAGCATACCAAAATTCTGCTTGCAAGGTGGCTTGAAAAATGACCAATCCGGATTAAGTGCAAGTGAGGCCTGAAAATTGACCAATAGGGCAGCAGTTAGTGTTTAGGCCATAACTCACTCAAAACAGGTCCAATTGACCTGAAATTTTAACCATGAATAGATAAGACCCATACCTACAAGTCTTATGAAGACACCAAAGCCCAGAAATGACCATAAGCAAGTCAAACAGCTTGCACAAGTTCGGGTCCAAAAACTGGCCGAACCAAAGTTGACCAAATTGACCTAAAATGACTTAATTTGATGCCATTTGACCAGCAATAGTAAAATGACCATAACTTGGTCTACATAACTCAGAATGACCTAAAATTTTACCCCGCGTTCCGTAAGACATAGATCTACAAGTTTGTAGTTTTGACCGAAACTCGAAAACCGAGGAAACTAGGTCGTCTGGCTAGGTCAAACTAGTATACCGGAATACAGCAATTTGCAATAAAATGCACTAAACAAGGAAATGAAATTGGTAACGTGTACCAACCCTAAAACACTATCGAATGTGACATATTAGTGACACTAAAACCTAATTTACCTAGAACGCATTGAGGGTCAGTATATTAGGTGATTAAGCAAATAACAGCTTTCAGTGAATTACTTATCGAACATTATCATTAGAGACAATTTAATTCAGTACTGAAACACTTCAAATTGTGTTTCTCAGTTAGTAAAGACTCAGGAAAAGAGAAGGAAACACTGAGTCCAGACCAGGAGACAATTATCAGAGGTTTGTGCACAACAACTATTTCTTTTGAATTTTTCAATTGAAATGAATTATGACTATTTGTACATTATTGTTTTAAATTGTGAAAATGTGTTTGAATGGATATTTATTGCTTGAAAAGCATTGTAAATGGTTTGAAATTGTGAGAAATTGTTTGAATGATATTGATGGATACTTATTGATTGAAAAGCATTGGAAATGGTTTGAAACCACAGCTATCATGTATATTGATTATATTCCTCGCTAGCTTGTCTAGTGGGACGAATTGAATTCCCTCTCTGGCTGAAGTGTTGAGTAGTGTGCCTATTGAGGACGAATTGGATGAGTACTCATATTTTTGTTAGCTAGCTATGTTATTCCTCATTAGTCATTGACTTTTGGGACGAATTGAATACCTCATTAGCCATCGGCTTTGGGGACGAATTGAACTTTGGAACATGATTAAGCTGTGTGTGATTTATTGATATGTATTGTGAGATTGTGAAATGAATTTAAACTCTTATTGACATATAGTGTCTTTTAAATTCAACCATGATCTGACTTATTGAAATTTATTGTGATATTGAGAAATGGAGTTTAAATTCTTATTGACAATTACTGTCTTGAAATTTACTATGGTTTTAAGTATCCACTATTTGTATGATTTATGAATTGTGATTTAAAGATGTATTTGGTTAATGTTGTGCACCACTGAGACATTGTCTCAGCGATAGCTTTTTATTGCTATCGCAAGTAGACAGACAGACAGGGCAGCAGACTAGGCTGCTAGTACCTCCAGCGAGAGATTACCGGGTATAATGAGTATACCAATATTTTGCATTTTGTACTGTAATGTATGACCACTGTATGTACATATTATTTTTGATTTCGAGCAGTTGTAAATTAAAATTGTACATTGAAGTTGTAAAATAATTATGAGTTATTTTAGCTTGCAAAAAAAAAATTGTATTATATTTCTTGTATCTCAGACTTTGAAAAATTACTGTAGATTTGAGTTGAGAAATGTGTTGTGTTGAGAAATATGTTGGAGTTGAGATTTGGAAATCTATTGAAGTGCTTTTTACAGGTTTTCTGAAGAACTGTTTTATCCAAAATACAGATGGCACTCTGCCAAAATTTTTACAGAAATTCCAAATAATTCAAATATGTTAGTTCTATCACTACAATTTAAAAAGGTTTTTAATACCTGTAAATAGTGCTCACCACTGTAAAAGAACTAAGAAAAGTTTTTAAAATCCCTTGTAGTGTATTTAATGGGTTATCAGTAGACGGAGTTGGTAATTCATTCGATATACTACGGGATCATGTTATGCCTTACAGAGGGGTAGGGTGTGACAGAGTCGGTCCGGACAATTAAGGGGATTAGAACCACATCTAAGACAACTAGATAACCTATAAACACAAATAATTAATAATTTCCAATTAGTTAAGTAAAAATAAGAAAAACAGAACATAAGAAGTTAAACGAGCCGAGAGTCACAGCGATGGGTGATCTTCGCGGGAACGACTGCGAAGTCATTTTAAACTCAAATTTCGAACCGTAAAATATGACACCGCAGTCCTTAGGACCCTTATAAACACAGTGGAAAAGAGAAAATCATGAAAAAGAACTGTTAAGCTACCAAATAATTAGGTCGTGAGCCTAAGAAATATGGAATTATTTGCAAACCGGTTGAACCGCGAAGGGCAATTTGGTCAATTGACCACGAGTGACTCGACCTAATCACAAATAAAATCGGAGAAAAAAAATTTTCAGAATCGAGAATTAAATTAAAGAACTAATAGAAAAAAAAAAGAACAGAAAATGAAAAGTTAAAAAGGTGTAGGAAGATGACATCATGCATGATATCATGCATGATGCCATAAGTCATATAATTAATAAATTAATTAAATGGATTTTTGGGTCTTCCATAGGGATAAAAACAAAACAAAAGGAAAAAAAAAAAAAAAGACTTCATCCTCTCAAAAAAAACGTGAACCATTCTCTCTCCCTCTCCCTCACCAAAAAACTCCCATGGAAGCTTGATACAAGCTTGATTCCACCCACTTAACCTTATTTTGTCCCCAAATTAATCCGTTAAAACTTGTTAACTTCACTTGGGGAAGCATTTGAAGAAGAAAAGAAAAGGAAAAAGGGAGTGAAATTGAAGAATTAGAGCTAAAAATTCTGCT
The DNA here is from genome assembly GCF_030052815.1 of Hevea brasiliensis. Taxonomy (NCBI): domain Eukaryota; kingdom Viridiplantae; phylum Streptophyta; class Magnoliopsida; order Malpighiales; family Euphorbiaceae; genus Hevea; species Hevea brasiliensis. The sequence continues at coordinate 57,881,083 of NC_079494.1, forward strand.
CACTTAAGGTTGGTACTCTTCCTTCATTCTCTCTTTGAATTTATGTTTAAGTAGCTAAGTTACATTTGTAAGCAACAAATAAGTTAATAAAATCAAGCATGGTGGACCAAATAGAAATTTGGGCAGCTAGGGTTTAGGTTTGAGGATGGATAATTTTGATACAAATTATGAATTAGTTAAGGGTGAATAAGTGTATAACTTCTAAGTATGCAATTAGAATTCAACAAGCAAGTTAAACATGGATGTTAGGGTTTTGGACCTAGGGTTTGGGAGACAAAATTTGGAGAAATGGTGAAATGATGTCTTTGACCTAATTTGAAGTGAAAAAGAGTCATTTGTGACCAAATGAGGTGTGTTAGAAGTGTTGGAATTAAAAGCCAATTCGGATTGGATAAGGACATGGTCAAAGATGACCAAAATTCCTCCGAGGACCAAAATGAAATTTTACAAATCCAATGGATATGGGACCAATTGGGGATGAAAATAGGCACTAAATGACACAATTTTCATTTAGGAAGCATGCCAAAAAAGTGACTAAAACATAGTGAACAAATTAATCAAAGTTGAAAAATTATAGGCTGCCACTGCACAAACTGACCAAATGAACAATGTTTGTTCATTTGGTCATAACTCGAGATAGGAAGGTCTAAATGACCTGAAATTTTACCAGTGGTTAGATGAGATATATATCTAAAACTTTCATGAAGAACACTAACCCAAATTATGCAATTAACCAAATCAAATTACGGAGCAAATTTGGGTCACTGAATCTGTAGACTGCAAATTTGCCATTTGAATAGTAAAGTTTCAATGGCTATAAATCTCTCTAGAAAACTCCGATTTAGGCGATTCTTGAACCGATGGAAACCTAAGACATAGTAGAACATTTCATATGAAGAAAATTAGACCAAATTATGGACTTAACTTGATCAAATTGCTGAACAAAGTTGGATCAACAAATCTGCAGAACCAAAATTCTGCAGCATGAACAGTAAATGTAATTTGCTTATAACTTGAGCTACAAAACTCCAATTGGGGTGATTCAAAAAGGAGAATAAACTTAAGACAATAGGGAACATTTTCTATGAAGGAAGTTTTGCCAAATTCTAACAGTAAAATGACCAATGAAACAGTGCAACTTAGGACTCCAAAACCAAAAATTTGACAATTTTGCCTAAAAGACTTAAGTGTTGAGAAAATGACCAAAACCAACAAGTTTGGTAACCAAAATGTGGTATGTGGGTGAATTTGGAATTCTCATATCTATTAAGCCTTACAAAGTCAATAATTTGACTTGAATAGTGTAGTGAATAGTAACCCAAAACACAAAAATTTCGAGAATGTCGAATTTTGCACATTAGAGCTAGGTAAAAGTGAAGTTAAATTTATTTTTAGATTTATGCTAAGTTATGGAACTGAAACACTGTGAAACTGTGTGTTTCAGCTAAAAAAGATTTGGAAGCTCTGAGAGACTGAGTCAAGGCCTAGAGGCGACTCACGTCAGGTTTGTGCACAATAAACCTTATTTGAACCTTTTGTCATTGAAATATTGATTTAGTGTGATTTATGAAAATTTGAAGTTAATTATGAATTATGTTGCCATCTTGTGAATGAAATTATGACTTTGGAAATTTATTGAATTTCTCACGAATCATTTAAATAAAATGTTTAAAATTGATTTTTGATTCACACTTAGCATGATAGTGCCTTATTATTCCTCCTCCATTTATGGGGTGAGATCGATTATTTTCTGTTAGTAGTATGCCCTAGAGCATATCATTTAGTATGTATCTTGTATATATTTTATTAGTAAAAGGCATTTCCACTTTTCCGTTTACATAATATATTTATGTGTAATAGAAAAGGTCCATTGATATTTTGTTAGAAATATTATTCTTAAGTTGTTAAGAATATGAGTGACAATATTTCTAGCACAAAGTATCATAAATAGGTTCACAATCAAGGATACTTCATAATAAGGACATGACTTATCCAGAAAGATTGTATTCATGTTTGTTCCCAAGTTATTTATATGAGATATAAATAAGATGGAATGGTGAGTCTCATGCCATATAACAAACATGATAGGCACTTATACATGATAAGTAGGCCGAACCAGTGACACTTATGACAAGCACATGGAGTTTACTCTTGTCAATGTTTTGTCATAAATCATATCAGTGCATATAATCTTTAGACCTGAGATAGCACAGTTATCTTGTATATAGGTCGTTTGAGTTTGATACTGCTTTCATACTTGTATTGTGTATGGGTATATGGGCATCTGTTGGCTCCTACTAGTTATATATGGAGGTAGGTGTTGATCAAGATGGAATCTGTTCCTCTAAGTAAATAGAGATAAAATCCTATGTTCATTTAATTGTTCTTGATGTTTCAAGTTCCTGGCCAGGACAGATAGATTTATTCAGAAAAGAGTTTCTGATGAGAAAAATCTTTTAATCAAGAACTGGAATTAAAAGAGAACATAATATTCATAGCAAATGGAGTTTGACATAAACCATGACTCCAGCTTGAGTTGGGATTTTGTAACAGAGAGATTCTAGTGCATGGTAACATATGATTATAGGTTCATTTAAGGTAAACCTTATTACTAATTGGGTGGCCATGGCATGCTATGCTAGGTGTTAACCATGGTCTATGAGGTTCGTAAAATGATTTAGAGAAATCATTTATGGTAAGAAAGAGTTCTGATGATATTAAGAGTTGATATCATTTCTCATTGCCAATTAGTGATGAGCCTAGTAAGTCACACACATACACAAGTTATCACCTAATTAAATATGATTTAATTAATTAATTAAAGAGTTTAATTGATTAATTAAATAGATTTGGTTTGCAATTAAATTGCAAAGTCCCTAGCATGACTTGAAACCAAATCTAGATTATTGGATGTGTAGTATAAATTAAATTTATATTTAAAGTGTTTAAATATGAATTTAATTGATGAGAAATTAATTAATAGAGATTAATTAATTAATTTATATTTGATATAAATTAATTAGAAGAAGAAAATAATTATTTTGGGTTAAGAACTCAAAATTAAGACACAGGGCCATTTTGGTCATTTCACAGTGTGACACGTGGCACCATGAGATGGTGACACATGGCATAACACATAAGCTTGCCAAATGTTTTTTAATCATGTAAGATGATTAAAATCAAGATTAAATATAGGTTTGACACTTGGCACAATGTGATTGGGTCACTTAAACCTAGAGCTAATCAAAAGGTGACATGTGGCTAGGGTTTAATGTGTTAACCTAGCTATTTAAGTGTGGTTATGAAAAGAAAACATAACCAGCAGCCTCTCCTCTCATTTTTCACGCCACTTTGAGCCTCTCCAGCCATTCTTCTTCATCTCTCATCAATTCAAAGAGATTAGCCATCAATCTCTTGAATTAAGAACACTAGAAATTGTTTCTAGTGTCCTGTTTACATCTCTAATCTCTTAAAAGGCAGAACTTGAATTTCTAATTAATAGAAAAGGCTTTAGAAGCTGTTCAAGGGCTGCCATAGGTGTTCTTGGTGTGGACAAGCTAGAGGGACAACATCTGGTGTCCTGAAGATGAATCTCAAAGGCGCAGACACGCTGCAGCACATCAAGAGGTTAGTGTAATCGTTCTTGATTTAATCTAGGGTTCTAAAATTAATCTGATTAATTTTAAAATCTTAAATGGCAAATACAGATCCTAAAACATATTAAAAGAGTTTTAATATGTTGTTTATCATTGAAATCAAATAGATAAAAATAAATCTTGCATGGTGCTTGTGACCGTATGTGAAAATTTTTGAATTCAATGGTTTATTCTTGTGTTTTTCACGCTCGCTTTCTTCAATTGGTATCAGAGCCACTATATTTGCCATTTAGATTGTTGATTATATAATTTAATTGTGTGTTTGATCATGAGATCAAGAGATTCATTGTTGGTTGGATCATGAGATGTGGCGTCACACATGGAGAAGCCACCATTGGTGGCGCAACAATGGTTCCATGGGTGATTCAAGGTTTGGCTTTTAATTCTGCAATTGTTGTATGATCTAAGGCCTATTCTTTGACTAATTAAAGTGTTTAATTAGTTGTTTTAATCACACAATTAAATTATGATTCAAATCAGAATTTTAAAAAATGTTTGAATGTGATTCAAATCTGAATTTTAAAAGTTGTTTGAATGAGATTCAAATCTGAATTTTAAAGTTGTTTGAATCATATTTAAATCTGATTTTTTAAAATTGATTCAATAAAATTCAGATCTGATTTTTAAAAAAATATTTGAATGTGATTCAAATCTTATTTTTTAAACACTGTTTGAATGTGATTAAAATCTGAATTTTGAAGTTGTTTGAATGTTATTCAAATCTGAATTTTTAAATTTGTTTTAATGATATTCAAATATGAATTTTTAAATTTATTTGAATCATATTCAAATCTGGAATTTTAAGTTGAATATGAGATATTCAATTTAATTTAAGAATGTATGTTTTATTTAATTGTTAAATAGTGATATGCATGATGGATGATCATGGACTATAAAAGACCAATGTGATTGGATTTATTTCTTTTATGTTTCTTTGGGATTGTAAATTAATTAATTTATTTTAATTTATTTTGGGCATGTATTATTAAGTTTGTAATATTTTTGGGTTGTAATTTCATTTATTTAAGTTCTTGTAAATTCACCTTGGTATGCCAAGGATTACTATGTAATATTGGATTGCAAGAAGTTCAAGGAGGTCAAGAGCATTGGTGGGACCAGTGGGAGGAATTCAATATCAAGTGTTGATTATGTACTCCTTCAGCAACTCTTGTAAAATGAATGAATGAAATACACCTAGGAATGCCCTGATTCAATTCTTGGTGGCTCAGAATTGAATCCCTTAGAAAGTCCATGATCATACCATATTTACTGCTTATCCATGAATGCATGAGATGTATGGGTATGTATGCAATTATATGATATATGCATGCTAAATGGATAATGTGCAAAGTGAGACCTTAATAGTAATTAGGATGGCTATAAAATCTTCCAAACAAATGATTAAGTTGGAAATGCTATAATTAAAGTAATTATAACATAAGCCCTCCATTGGGGCAATTATTTTAAGAAATTTTAAATAGTTGCATGAGATGCAATTAATTTAAGAGATTTTCTTAAGAATAATTGTTAAGCATGAGATGTTGTAAATATGTAAATGGTTTGGTGGCCAATATTGGATGTACCTGAGGACATTAAAATTATTTGCATAATTACTGGCTCAATGGGATCAACTTAACTAATGCAAAATAAGTCAATATTGGATGTACCTGAGATTTTGAGCATTAGGGGCTAGCAAAAGGATTGAACCTCACATGAGATGTGATGGGCAAGGAGTTGCTCACTTATAGTTTATTGTAATTCCAATAATGGACGTACCTGAGGATGATCAATAGAATTATAAGAATTCAATCACCCACTAGAAATCCATCCAACTAGGATTTCCGTTTTCTACTTTGGAAGTGTAGGATTCGCTAAGTTAGTGGGAGGACCAATTTGATTAAAAGACCATAATCATTTTGGTTAATTACTTGATACATTTACTAATTAATCTGGTTATTTTCTGCAGTTAATTTTCTGATAAAAATGAGCACAAAACCACCACCATCCAATATCCTTGCAAGCATACTTGATCACAATAGGTTGACAGGACCTAATCTGTCTGATTGGCTAAGAAATTTGAAACTTGTCCTGAACCTTGAACATATAGGATATGTTCTAGATTCAAATGTTCCTGGTCCCTTACCTCCAGAGGCCACACAAGAGGAACATGAAACTTTGGACAAGTGGAAGGAGCATGATATGAGAGCTAAGTGTTACATGCTTGCTTCTCTGAGTAATGAGTTACAGAAGCAACATGAGAACATGCAGAGTGCGAGTGAGATCCTCCTTCACCTACAAGAGTTATATGGTGAGCACAGGAGGAATGCTAGGTATGAGATATCTAGACAGCTATTCCGTATGAGGATGTCTGAGGGACAGAATGTTGGGGATCATGTCCACAAGATGATTCGGCTGATTGAGCAGTTGGAACATCTTGACTTCAACATGGATTTCCAACTACAAACGGATTTGATCCTTCAGTCCCTTCCTGAGTCTTTTGGGAATTTTGTGACAAATTTCCATATGACTAAACAGGAATGCACCTTAGCTGAATTACTCAACATGCTGGTTATTGCCCAAAAGAATATGCCAGGCAATAAAGGAAAAGAGGTAGCTTTGATTGCATCTTCTTCTACTGGAAAGTCCAACAAGAAGAAGCGCAATAAGAAAAAGAAATCTCAGATTCCTGGTCCTTCCAAGAAAATAGCTAAACAGAAAAGGAAGATTAAAGCTGATAAAGGCAAAGGAAAGTGTCTCCACTGCCAACAGGAAAGTGTTTCCATTGCCAACAGGAAAGTGTTTCCATTGTCAGTAAGAAAGTGTTTCCACTGGCCAGAGTATAGTAATCTAAATGAATGCAATGCCATGGTGAAAACCAACTCAAGTTCAAAATATATTTGGCACTTAAGGTTATGTCATGTTGCAGAAGATAGGATTGCAAAATTGGAGAAAATGGGGATTCTATCCTCATTGGGCTCTGAGCCTACTCCAACTTGTGAGTCTTGCCTTCAAGGCAAAATGACTAGATCACCCTTTGTTGGACAAGGGCTAAGAGCTGAAAATATTTTGGAACTAATACATAGTGATGTATGTGGTCCATTTAAAGAAATGGCTAGAGGGGGCTTTCATTATTTTATTACCTTTACTGATGATAAATCAAAGTTTGGGTATTTGTATTTGATGAAATACAAACATGAATCCTTTGAAAAGTTTAAGGAATTTAAATCTGAAGTAGAAAATCAAACAGGAAAAAGTATTAAAGCTCTTCGATCAGATCGTGGAGGTGAATATTTGAGTACTGAATTTGATGAATACTTGAGAGAGCATGGCATTGTTTCTCAGCTGACTCCTCCAGGAACGCCACAGCTGAATGGTGTATCTGAAAGGAGAAATCGTACCCTATTGGATATGGTACGTAGTATGATGAGCTATACTGATATGCCAATCTCCTTTTGGGATTTGCATTAGAATCGACTTTATATATTCGAATAGGATTCCATCAAAATCGCTTTCTTCCACACCTTATGAGATATGGCATGGAAGAAAACCAAGTCTTAAGCATGTTAAGATTTGGGGTTGTCCAAACTTATATCAAAAAGTCGAACACCGATAAATTGGAGACCGATCGTAAAAGGTCGATTTGTTGGATATCCAAAAGATAGTTTTGGATATTATTTTTATTTGCCTACTTCACAAAAGGTTGTGATAAGTAGAGATGCCACATTTCTTGAACAACAGTTTGTTCAAGAAGGAGGCAAAGGAAGGCAAATAGAGTTAGAATTGGAGAATTCTGACCAACCAATAGATCATATGGATATAGATCCATCTAGTCAACCTACACCTATTAATGAAACATCTACAGCTGTTCCTCATAGAACAACTGAGGTATCTCACCCACCGGTGAGATATGGTTTTCTTCATGAAGAAGAACAAGAGTTGTCTACTCATGAAGAAGTAGATCATGGAGATGATCCACTTACCTATGAAGAAGCTATATCAGATATAGACTCTTCAAAATGGATTGATGCTATGAAATCCGAGATTGATTCCATGTATAAGAATCAAGTTTGGGATCTTGTTGACCCACCTGAAGGTATTGTACCTATAGGGAACAAAGGGGTTTTCAAGAAGAAAATTGGTTCTGATGGAAAGGTAGAGACCTATAAGGCAAGGCTAGTAGCGAAAGGGTTTCGCCAAAGGCAAGGAATAGACTATGAGGAGACTTTCTACTTTGTTGCCATGCTTAAATCAATTAGGATTTTATTAGCAATAGTGCATACTATGATTATGAGATTTGGCGGATGGATGTCAAAATGCCTTGTCTCAATGGATACATTGAAGAAAACATTTTCATGGAACAACCTAGGGGATTTGAATCCCAAGATGGTTCTAAGGTATGCAAGCTAAAGCGATCCATTTATGGGTTGAAACAAGCTTCGAGGAGTTGGAACATCCGTTTTGATGAAGCCATTAAATCCTTTGGTTTTATCAAAAATGAGGATGAGCCATGTGTATATAAGAAGGTTAGTGACAATGCTATCACTTTCCTTGTCTTATATGTGGATGACATCGTTGATGGGTAATGACACAGGTATGTTGACGACTATAAAGGTATGGTTGTCAAATACATTCTCCATGAAAGACTTAGGGGAGGCAACCTATATTCTTGGGATTCGCATCTATAGAGATAGAGCGAAAAGAATAATTGGTTTATCCCAAAGTCTATACTTGGAAAAGGTGTTAAAGAGGTTTAACATGCTTGATTCCAAGAGAGGATTGTTACCAGTGAGACATGGTATCCACCTTTCTAAAGAGATGTCTCCAAAGACACCTGAAGAAAGAGATAAGATGGCCAGGATTCCATATGCTTCGGCTATTGGAAGTTTAATGTATGCAATGTTGTGTACTAGGCCGGATATCGCATATGCTGTTAGTTTGACTAGCAGGTATCAATCCAATCCAGGTTTGGAACACTGGATAGCTGTTAAGAATATTCTTAAGTACTTAAGAAGAACTAAGGATTTATTCTTGATTTATGGAGGTGGAGACTTGCAATTGGATGGTTATACTGATTCTGATTTCCAATCAGATATCGATGATAGAAAGTCTACCTCTGGATATGTGTTCATTTGTAATGGAGGTGCAGTCAGTTGGAAGAGTTCCAAACAGAGCACGATTGCAGATTCCACTACAGAGGCTGAGTATATTGTCGCATCGATGTCGCAAAGGAAGTCGCTTTGGATAAAGAAGTTCGTTACGTAACTTACAATAGTTCCTTCCATTGAGTCGCCAGCCCACTACACTGTGACAATAATGGAGCAGTCATACAGGCTAAGGAACTAAGGTCTCACCAAAATCCAAACACATAGAAAGGCACTACCACATTATCAGACATATAGTTGGGCAAAGGCGATATAGCCATGCAGAAAAATAACATCAGCTGAAAAATTTAGCTGATCCATTCACTAAGCCTTTGTCACAAGCTCAGTTAGACTGACATCTTGAGAAGATGGGTCTAAGGTATTGTAATGAATGGCTCTAGTGCTAGTGGGAGATTGTTAGTAGTATGCCCTAGAGCATATCATTTAGTATGTATCTTGTATATATTTTATTAATAAAAGGCATTTCCACTTTTCCGTTTACATAATATATTTATGTGTAATAGAAAAGGTCCATTGATATTTTGTTAGAAATATTATTCTTAAGTTGTTAAGAATATGAGTGACAATATTTCTAGCACAAAGTATCATAAATAGGTTCACAATCAAGGATACTTCATAATAAGGACATGACTTATCCAGAAAGATTGTATTCATGTTTGCTCCAAAGTGATTTATATGAGATATAAATAAGATGGAATGGTGAGTCTCATGCCATATAACAAACATGATAGGCACTTATACATGATAAGTAGGTCGAACCACTTATGACAAGCACATGGAGTTTACTCTTATCAATGTTTTGTCATAAATCATATCGGTGCATAAAATCTTTTGACCTAAGATAGCACAGTTATCTTGTATATAAGTGATTTGAGTTTGATAGTGTTTTCATACTTGTACTGTGTATGGGTATATAGGCATGTGTTGGCTCCTACTAGTTATATATGGAGGTAGGTGCTGATCAAGATGGAATCTATTCCTCTAAGTAAATAGAGATAAAATCCTATGTTCATTTAATTATTCTTGATGCTTCAAGTTCTGGCCGGAGAGATAGATTTATTCGAAAAGAGTTTACGATGAGAAAATCTTTTAATCAAGAACTGGAATTAAAAGAGAACATAATATTCATAGCAAATGGAGTTTGACATAAACCATGACTCCGGCTTGAGTTGGGATTTTGTAATGTGAGAGATTCTAGTGCATGGTAACATATGATTATAGGTTCATTTAAGGTAAACCTTATTACTAATTGGGTGGCCATGGCATGCTATGCTAGGTGTTAACCATGGTCTATGAGGTTCGTAAAATGATTTAGAGAAATCATTTATGGTAAGAAAGAGTTCTGATGATATTAAGAGTTGATATCATTTCTCATTGCCAATTAGTGATGAGCCTAGTAAGTCACACACATACACAAGTTATCACCTAATTAAATATGATTTAATTAATTAATTAAAGAGTTTAATTGATTAATTAAATAGATTTGGTTTGCAATTAAATTGCAAAGTCCCTAGCATGACTTGAAACCAAATCTAGATTATTGGATGTGTAGTATAAATTAAATTTATATTTAAAGTGTTTAAATATGAATTTAATTGATGAGAAATTAATTAATAGAGATTAATTAATTAATTTATATTTGATATAAATTAATTAGAAGAAGAAAATAATTATTTTGGGTTAAGAACTCAAAATTAAGACACAGGGCCATTTTGGTCATTTCACAGTGTGACACGTGGCACCATGAGATGGTGACACATGGCATAACACATAAGCTTGCCAAATGTTTTTTAATCATGTAAGATGATTAAAATCAAGATTAAATATAGGTTTGACACTTGGCACAATGTGATTGGGTCACTTAAACCTAGAGCTAATCAAAAGGTGACATGTGGCTAGGGTTTAATGTGTTAACCTAGCTATTTAAGTGTGGTTATGAAAAGAAAACATAACCAGCAGCCTCTCCTCTCATTTGTCACGCCACTTTCAGCCTCTCCAGCCATTCTTCTTCATCTCTCATCAATTCAAAGAGATTAGCCATCAATCTCTTGAATTAAGAACACTAGAAATTGTTTCTAGTGTCCTGTTTACATCTCTAATCTCTTAAAAGGCAGAACTTGAATTTCTAATTAATAGAAAAGGCTTTAGAAGCTGTTCAAGGGCTGCCATAGGTGTTCTTGGTGTGGACAAGCTAGAGGACAACATCCGTGTCCTCAAGACGAATCTCAAAGCGCAGAACACTGCGACACATCAAGAGGTTAGTGTAATCGTTCTTGATTTAATCTAGGGTTCTAAAATTAATCTGATTAATTTTAAAATCTTAAATGGCAAATACAGATCCAAAAACATATTAAAAGAGTTTTAATATGTTGTTTATCATTGAAATCAAATAGATAAAAATAAATCTTGCATGGTGCTTGTGACCCTAGGTGAAAATTTTTGAATTCAATGGTATAATCTTGTGTTTTTCACGCTTCCGTTTCTTCATTTTCCTCCCTCTCTGGTTTACCAGTTGAGGTTGTAGATCGGATAAGTACTCATTAGCTAGCTAGCCACCTCCCTCATTGATTTCGATTAGTGAGGTTGTAGATTGCTTTGTAGTGGTGTACAACGCGGCATTGATTGGAAATTTTGTGTCATGGCTTAAGTTGTGTATGAATTGGCAACGCTGTGTTTCTTAAATTATTTGACTAAATTGTGTTATTATGAGCTTTGAAAATTTGTGAAATGCGATTGAGAAATATTTAAACTGTGTTTTGATAATGAATTATTTATGTATTGTATTTTAAATTTTTATTGTGCACCATTGAGTATTTTTATACTCAGCGATAGCTTGTTTCTTTATCATGAGATAAGAGCAAAGAGAAAGCGCAGAGTGAGTCATGGATTGACAAGAACTCTTGATCATTTTTGTACGGGTATTGTTTTATACCCTTGTTGTTATTTTGATGTAAATACTGTAATGTCATAAGTATCAATGTAAAGTGAGCAGTTGTATAATAAATTATAATAATATTATGTTTGGAACTTCTTTTTGTAAATTAATATTTGTAGTTGACAATTTCATACTTTATACACTGTGAATGAAGTTATTAAATATTTGTGATGTTAAACTTTGATTGGATTGTGAAATTATTTTTGAAGTGGATTAAATTGAGTTGACTTGAAATTATTTGGTGGTTGGGAGTTGTGAAAAATTTTTGGAAGTGCTTTTTATTGGTTTTTGAAGAACGGTTTTCTCCAAATATAAACGGAACTCTGTCAAAATTTTTATAAAATTTGCGGTAAAATTTAAATGGACAAAATTTTTACTAGTTTATAAGCTTTTAATAAATGATTTTAATTTCTACCAAAATGCTCACCACTTCCAAAATGCAAGAAAATAGTTTTAAAATCCCTTGTAGTGTACTTAATGAATTATCGGTAGGCGAAGTTCGGTAGTTCATTAGGTATTCTACGGGATCATGTTATACTTTACAGAGGGGTAAAGTGTGACAAGTATTATCCGGACAGCTAGGATGCCTAGAACTACACTTAGATATGGATGAGGAGGCATAAAATAATGAAATACAAGAAAAGAAAATACAAGAAAAACAAAGGAAAAATAATAGCAATGAAATGTAACCAAGTTAAACAAGCAGAGAACCCTAGCGATGGGTGACCGCACCGGGAAGTTGCGGCATGGACCGTTGACTAGCCCTGGACCGCGGGGAACCCTGGAAAATATTTTTAAGACATAATTAAAGACCTATTGAAGCATAAATATCATTAGAAATATCAAAGAAAAATTAATTAATTAGTACAAAGAAAAGTGAGAAATCGAGAAAATGACAAAATACGGTGTTACCGAAAAATCGGGAATGCAACCTGAACAAGGGCATTGTGGTCATTTGACACTCTAAGTTGTCTTTTGACCTAAATGTCCATTAAAAATACATGATATTACACTTGGAAAATGTCATGAAAAATTAAATTGGTGGTACCTAATTCAAATAGCAAAAAATAGGAGCTTAATGTGAGAATTTGGAACTATTAGAATAAATAAACATTATATCTTCACTTAGTGGTCCACTAACTCCACTTAAGTGGACCACTACACATATTATGGCTGAAATAACTTCATCTTCTTCAACCTTTAAGACAACGATCCGAAATTAAAGTGAGAGAATCCTCCATGGCCGTCCCACCTTCAAGCTTCATTCTCCCATGATCCAAGCCATTTTTCCACTTGATTCCTTCACTAAAGTTATTCTACACAACTTGGGCAGTAGATAGGCAGCAAGGACATCAAGTTTTGGTGAGGTTTTGAAGAGGTTCAAAAGTGGTAAGTGTATATTTTTTATTATTGTTTCATTAAACCTTGTGAGGATGTTATGGGTAGTTGAATTGTAGAAGGATTTTTGAAGTTTGATGAGTTAAGGGAGAGGTATATTTTTGGCAGCCATGGAACTTCAATAAGGGCAGTTTATCCTTGCATGTAAATAGTAGATTAAAGTATTGATGAAGTGTTTGTGTGTGTAGGAATAAATTGGATAATGTATACTAAATGTGTGTGTGACTGTACACTTGATTTTGGAAGCTTTGAAGTAATTGAAAGAGATGTACAATTCGGCAAATTTGAAGTGTGGACCAAAATATGTTATTTCATGGTTTGATTTATGGAATTATATGGTTGAATTATGGTGCTTGTTATGGCAGCTTGTATATGTGTATAAAGGTTTGAGTATGGACATGTAAATAAGCTTGTCATGTGGTTAAATTGTTTGTAATTTGGACTTGGAAAATTCTGTACTATAATGTGCATAGTGAGTGTGGTTACAAGCTGCCAAAATGACCAAAAATGAGTTGCTAAATGTGTTTATGTTATAGTACAAAACAGAAATGGCATAAAGGAAGTGACTTGGTAAGTGTTGAATGTGTCTTTTGGTATGTGATGAAGAGTATGTTGCAAGGCAATGTATGTTTTGGCTTAGAACCTTAAGTGTGTGACTCCAAGTGGTATGAGACCAATTGGAAGTGAAACTAGGCACAAAATGTGCCAACTTTCATGAAGGAAGCTTACCAAAATTCTGCTTGGAAGGTGACTTGAAAAATGACCAAATCCGGATTAGTGCTTTAAAAGCCTGAAAAATGACCAATTGGGCAGTAGTTAGTATTTTGGCCATAACTCACTCTAAACAAGACCAATTGACCTGAAATTTTTACCATGAATAGTTAAGACATATATCTACAATTCTTATGAAGACACCAAAGCCCAGAAATGGCCAGAACCAAGCCAAATAGCTTTCATAAGTTCAGGTCCAAAAATTGGACGAACCAAAAGTGACCTAAAAATGACCTAAGTGACCATTTTGATGCATTATGACTAGTATTGGTAGATTGACCATAACTTGGTCTACATAACTCAGAATGACCTAAAATTTTGCCCTACATGCAATAAGACATAGATCTACAAGTTTGTAGTTTTGATCGAAACCCGAAAATTGAGGAAACTAGGTCATCCGGCTAGGTCAAATTAGTATACCAGAATTCGACAAATTGCAATAAAATGCACTATACATGAAAATGAATTGGGTAACATGTACCAACACTAAAAGGCTATTAAATATGACACATTGGTAACATTAAAACTTAATTCACCTAGACTGCATCGAGGGTCGACATCTTAGGTTGACTAAGAAAAATAATAGAATTCAATAAATTAATTATTGAACCTTATTGTTAGAGACAGTTTAAATGAGTAATGAAACACTTCAAATTGTGTGTTTCAGTTAGCAAAGACTTAGGGAAAGGGAAGGAAATACTGAGTCAGAGCTAAGAGACAGTTATCAGAGGTTTGTGCACAACTAGTTTTTAACTGATTTTGTTCTGAATATTTTATATGATTAAATGACATATTTTTCTTATGTATTATGTTTAACAAGCATTGGATTTAATTCAATGATTATTGAAATTGTTATAATATGTATGAATTTAGCTTTGTGAAATGGTATTTCCATAAGTATTAAGCATTGTTGTGGATTGAATAAATAATATTTTGGAAAATTGTGATAGAACATGTTTTGAATTGTGATGGGCAATTTGTATGGAAAAATGCAAATTTATGATTTGAATTGTGATGAGCATAAAAATTATTGGATATTGGAATTGACTTTGAATCGAATTATATTGTGATTTATGCTCACTAAAAGGATTATGATATTGTTTTATATCTCACTATAGATGCTTGACTAGGTTATTACCCGTCTCTCTCATTTGTTGAGAAGACAATGGAGTTAGTTGTGTTTTGATTACCATGGTACGTGCACAGGCTTAGATTTATTAGAGGTTAGATCTAAGTTTTTTATGTTATGGCCCTTGCGAAAGATTCATTATTGTGGTGTGTACTGTGCACGATGATTCGACCTCCCCGACCATAGGGAGTTAGAATCCGATTCGACCTCCCCGACCATAGGGAGTTAGAATCACCCCGAAGATGGCCCTTGCGGATTAGTCTTGCATAGTTAGTGAGATACAGAATGGTTTTTGAGGTACATAATGGTTTTTGAGATACAGAATATTTTTGAGATACATAATGTTTTAGAATAGTAAAGAATTGTGATTTCAATTATGATTTATGTATAATTGATTTTGTTGGAATTACCTTAAATGGTTAGTTATGATTTGATAAATTGAACTTCGTGATCAAAGTCATTTTATACAAATGATTCATATTATTGGCAATGAATATTTTGAGTTTGGAATTTGATGAATATCCAGATTTCTAAATTATTTGCTGTAATTTTTGTTAAGGTATATTGTACTATGTTTTAAATTATAGTTGTGCACCATTAAGTTCACTACTTAGCGATAGATTTGTATGCTATCACAGGTGAAAAAAGCATAGAGCAATTGATTAAGCTTCTTTGAAGACACATTCAGATCAGGTCTATGTATATCATAGGTATACCTATGTACACAGGTTTTGATGTATGCATGTAATAATATGTATGTAAATTATTTGAGCAGTTGTATAAAAACTCTTGTAAAATATTTTGGTATGTAATTAAATGTAAATTATTGTAAATGTAAATTTGAGATTTCATTTACCTGAATAGTTTTGTAATATTAATTTTTGAGCCTAGTAATCAATGAAACATTTCTTTTATGATGAGGTTGGTTTAAAAATGAAATGATTGATTATTGAGATTTAATTGTGAGATGAAATGAAGTTTCTTGGTATTTGAGAAAACATATTGGGATTGTGTTTCTTTGCTGGTTTTGAAGAACTGTTTTCTCAAAATACAGCCAACACTCTGCCGATATTTTGAAAAACTTTTATAACACCAGATTTTAATCGATGATTTAAATTTCACGAAAATTGTTTTAAAATCCCTTATAGTATATCTAATGGGTTATTGGTAGGCGAAGTACGGTAATTTATTAGGTGTACCACGGGATCATGTTACATCTTACGGGAGAGTAGGGTGTGAAAAATTGATTCATTAAATAGGTTTGGTTTGCAACAAGATTGCAAAGTCCCTAGCACGGCTTGAAACCAAATCTAGGTTATTGGATGTACAGTATAAGTTAAATTTATATTTAAAGTGTTTAAATATGAATTTAATTATGAGAAATTAATTAATAGAGATTAATTAATTAATTTATATTTGATATAAATTGATTAGAAGAGGAGAAATAATTATTTTGGGTTGAAAACTCAAAATTAAAATACAAGAGTAATTTGGTCATTTCACAGGGTGACATGTGGCGCCATGAGATGCTGACACATGGCACCATATAAGTTTGCCATTTGTCTTGCTATCATACAAGGTGATCAAAGTCAAGATTAAATCTAGCTTTGACACTTGGCTTAATGTGATTAGGTCAATTAATATTAAGATGCAATCAGGTGATAACATATGGCAAGGGTTTTAAGTGATGATCTAATTATATAAAGTGATGTTATGAGAAAATAAAAATCAGCTGCTCTTCTTATTTTCCCTCAAGTTTGCCGCCACCTCTATGTTCTTCCTCTTCTCTTCATCTTTGCTCATCAATTCAAAGAGAATTGCCCATATTCCTTTGAATTAAAATTACTAGAAATTATTTCTAGTGTCCTATACATATCTACAACCTCTCTAAAGGCAAAAACCTAAATTACAATTGGTTAGTAAGGCTTAAGAAGCTGGTTTAGGGGCTACCCATTAGTGATCTTAGTGTGGACAAGCTAGAGGGACAACAATTGGGGTCCTAGGTGCTTTCCAAAGGTACCGATTACATCTACAGTGTATCAAAAGGTTAGTGCACATGTTATTCTTTTAATCTAGGGTTCTAATGAATTAATTTATTAATTCAAAAATCTTAAATGGCAAATGTAGATCCTAATACATATTAAAAGTGTTTTAATATGCAATTGAACATTGAAATCAATTAGGTACATAATGAAAGTTGCATGATGCATGAGACCCTTGAAGAAAATTTTTGAATTCAATGTTCTAATCTAACAATTTACATGTTTCCGCTCCTTCACATATTTGAGATTTGAGTTTTTTTTTTTCCTTTTGATAAATTTTTAGATTAAAGTGAGTTGGTAGCTTTCTTTAATTTTATGCTAAGGTAGTTAATTGTTTACTTAGGTTTTAATCTTAACAATTCAACTTCCTATTTAATTTGCTCTTAATTGCTACTAAATTGGGGTTAAGGTTTAAAATACCTTAGAATCAATTAGGTTAAGGTAATTAAAGTGAATTAGCAAACTAATTAATTGCTTGAGGTGTTTAAAGTAGGGGCAAGAATATGAAAGGCTGATTCGACTATCTTGAGCAAAGATCTTGGGTTACATCATTTTGGTATCAGAGCTTTAGCTCAAGAATCAAGTAATTACGTACACCTTCTAATTTTATTTCTGTTCCTTTTTAAAATTTTGATGTTCTCCTTATTTTCTTACAATTTCTTGTTCACTTGTGGGCGTGCGAATTGATCTCCATCAATTCCTTCGAGTTTTTGTGCTGTTTTTCATTAAGTTTATGTTTTTGTTCTTTCTATTCGGTTTATATATATCAGATAAAAAAAATGAAAATTCAGGCCTTGCAATCTACATATTCTTTAAAATTCAAGATTGTACCAATTCTTGGGATTCAATTCAAGATTCATATATATTCTGACTTCTTTGAATTCAAGATTGTTTGTTTTCATTGATTGTGCACATACGTTAGAATCATAATTAGTGCATGATTTGTGTGAAGGAGCGGAAGCATGAAAAACACAAGTTTAGATCATTGAAATTCAAAATTTTCTTTTAGGGTCACATGCATCATGCAATATTTATTTTTATCTATTTGATTTCAATGATAAACAGTATATTAAAACTCTTTTAATATATTTTTGGATCTACATTTGCCATTTAAGATTTTAGAATTAATATATTAATTCATTAGAACCCTAGATTAGATCAAGAATAAGTGCACTAACCTGTTTGATGCACTGCAGTGTGTTTAGCACCTTTGGGATGCGCCTAGGATACCAGATGTTGTCCCTCTAGCTTGTCCACACCAAGATCACCAATGGCAGCCCCTTGAATAGCTTCTAAAGCTTCTCTAATCAATTAGAAAATCAGGTTTTGCCTTTTGAGAGATTACAGATGTAAACAAAATACTAGAAATGATTTCTAGTATTTTTAATTCAAGAGATTATTGGGAAATCTCTTTGAATTGATGAGAGATGAAGAAGATGAAAGGGAAAGGTGCTTTGGGGTGGCACCAATGAAACAAATAGCAGCTAGGTATTTTTCTTTTCATCCTTTCCCTTGTATAGCTAGGTCACCACTTAAAACCCTTGCCACATGTCACCTTCTTATTGGCTCTAGGTTTAATTGACCCAATCACATTGCACCAAGTGTTAAACCTATATTTAATCTTGACTTTAATCATCTTACATGATTAAAAGACTTATGGCAAGCTTATGTGTAGTGCCATGTGTCACCATCTCATGGTGCCACATTTCACCCTGTGAAATGACCAAAATACCCCTGTGTCTTAATTTTGAGTTCTCAACCCAAAATAATTATTTCTCTTCTTCTAATCAATTTATATCAAATATAAATTAATTAATTAATCTCTATTAATTAATTTCTCATTAATTAAATTCATATTTAAACACATTAAATATAAATTTAACATATACTATACATCCAATAACCTAGATTTGGTTTCAGGCCATGCTAGGGACTTTGCAATCTAATTGCAAACCAAACCTATTTAATTAATCAATTAAACTCTTTAATTAATTAATTAAATCATATTTAATTTGGTGATTACTTGTGTATGTGTGTGACTTACTAGGCTCATCACTAATTGACAATGAGACATAATA
Organism: Hevea brasiliensis; assembly: GCF_030052815.1. Classification (NCBI taxonomy): domain Eukaryota; kingdom Viridiplantae; phylum Streptophyta; class Magnoliopsida; order Malpighiales; family Euphorbiaceae; genus Hevea; species Hevea brasiliensis. The sequence goes on from NC_079494.1 coordinate 57,900,254, forward strand.
TCAACTCTTAATATCATCAAAACTCTTTCTTACCATAAATGACTTCTCTAAATCATTTACGCACCTTATAGACCATGGTTAACACCTAGCCTAGCATGCCATGGCCACCCAATTAGTAATAAGGTTTGTAACACCCCTCACCCGTCTACAGTATAGCCGAGCAAGGTGTGCTACATGGCGTGCCAGAACACTTAGTCTGTGATTATCTTATTTCCTGAGCTCAATTTGATTTTAAGAAGTCTCTTATGTAATATTCATATCATGCTGACACTATTTTCATACTTTGATAAAATCAGTGTTTCAAAAATGGTAATAAAAATTTGGCAAGGTGCCATCTATATTTCGAACAAACTGTCCTTCCAAACCTGTTGAAACAGTTTAATATGATAATATCAAATTTTCAAATATTTCACAGTCTCTATTTCTCAGTAAAGTCAATAAACTTTTACAGTCATTAAACAGTTCCATAATACAGTCCATAATAATTTAAATATATCCTGAAAATCTCCATGTTATTTAATATGTACAAAATATTACAAACTTTAGAGCTTTCATAACATTACAAAATACAGGGCCGAATTTCAAAAATACAACAAAAGTACAAAATACAAGATATCCTAAGTCCTACCATGCATGCAATGTAGTGCAGATGACTCTGGACTCCTGTGCAGAACTGATGCCTCACCCAGTCGTAGGTCTGCTGGGCTCCCCAGCTGTGTCTCCAATACCTACGCGTTACAAAAGCAACGCGCTAAGCAATTTTGCTTAGTAGTGCCAAATATAAAGAAATATACACTAAAATAAAGTAAATGCAGTGTTTACAAATTTATAACATTGATATACTTTGCAGTTGCTGATTCTACTTTTATTTGCTAACATTTCAATATTTGCTAATTTTTGGTAGTGTTGTATGTCAGTAGATTGGATTTAGCTATTTGAATTTAATAGTACTTGAATTACTGCCCGTGTAGCCTATATACTGACTAGACTGGATAAACAGATATACTGGCACTGGGTACCTAGTACCTCGGGCCATCACACCATTAGTCACAAAGTGTCTCTCGGTGTGCAAATAGTGTGGCTAAAAAGCCATATAGTCAATCTGGCAATAAGCCAAGAATAAATACACAATATGTATAGCCGTAGGCTACATAATAAGCAGTAAAAACACAGTATGGCATGAAGCCATTTACAAAACAGCTGTCAGAATCTTATTGGCATGCTAACCTATCCATACTAGTCAACTAGGCAAACTAGAGCACATTATAAATTAATTGTTTAATTATTCAATTTTTGGAGTTTACTAACTATTATATAATTCACAAGTCAATGCATATGTTGAATTTTTTAGGTAATATGGATAAGTTGTTTCTAGCATTAATATGTCACAATTTATATCTCAATATGCTACCAATATAGTGCAATTTACCATTTTTACAAGTTGGCATTCATTGCCAAAATACTTCAAGCATCATTGTATGTAAAATGTCAAATTCTCAATTTTTATGTGCTAGATTGGTCTAGCTTAAAGTCCTATTTCTCTTAGTTTTTAGCTTCTGGTCAAAGAAGCAAAATTGTAGCTCTATATCTTATTGCACGTGGGGCAAAATTTTAGGTCATTCTGAGTCGTATAGACCAAGATATGGTCAATTTACTAAAGCTGGACAGATTGCACATTTAGTGCAAAATTTGGTCAATTTTTGGTCACTTTTAGTTCGGCAGTTTTTGTACCCGAACTTGTGCAAGCCATTTGACTTGTTTGTGGCCATTTTTGGGCTTTGGTGTCTTCATAAGAATTGTAGATCTATGTCTATACTAACCATAGTAAATATTTCAGGTCAATTGGACCTGTTTTGAGTTAGTTATGGTCATCCCAAGGACTACTATTCATACGGTCAAAAATCTGGGTTGCAAGGTTGCCATTACGGGTTTGGTAATTTTTAAAGTCAGTTTCTAGGCAGAATTTTGGTAACATTTCTACATGAAAGTTGGCCTATTTGGTGTCTAGTTTCACCCCCCATTGGCCTCATACTAATTGGGTTCACAGTTTGGCACTTATGACCTAATTTAGGTACTCCCTTCAATACACAACCTGCACAAAGCACATACACTTCCAATTTGATATTCCTTCTCCTCCTCATTACTTCAATATTCAATCAATGATAATTCCATATATATATATTGTACACAATTTCAGTAACAATTTTGGGTAGAACATTCATGTGCTTAATGCACACAATTCACCATTAAGTTCAACATTCACTTCCACCAAAATTCAACATATCTCAATGTCAATATTACACATACACTTCAACATAATCATACTTCAATATCACTTACACATGCTGCCCACAATTTAACACTAGCATATTTCATTAATAAACTACATATTCACACACAAATTCATGGTTTAATAGGCTGCCAAACATGGCGATAAGCCAAGAATAAATACACAATATGTATAGCCGTAGGCTATTAAAGTCACAGTGCGGTATAATAAGCCATAAAAACACAGTATGACATGAAGCCATTTACAAAACAGCTGTCAGAATCCTATTGGCATGCCAACCTATCCATACTAGTCAACTAGGCAAACTAGGGCACATTATAAATTAATTGTTTAATTATTCAATTTTTGGAGTTTACTAACTATTATATAATTCATAAGTCAATGCATATGTTGACCTTTTTAGGTAATATGAATAAGTTGTTTCTAGCATCAATATGTCACAATTTATATCTCAATATGTTGCCAATATAGTGCAATTTACCATTTTTACAAGTTGGCATTCAATGCCAAAATACTTCAAGCATCATTGTATGTAAAATGTCAAATTCTCAATTTTTGTGTGCTAGATTGGTCTAGCTTAAAGTCCTATTTCTCTTGGTTTTTAGCTTCTGGTCAAAATAAGCAAAATTGTAGCTCTATGTCTTATTACACGCAGGGCAAAATTTCAAGTCATTCTGAGTTGTATAGACCAATATATGGTCAATTTACTGAAGCTGGACAGATTGCACCTTTAGTGCAAAATTTGGTCAATTTTAGGTCACTTTTGGTTCGGCAGTTTTTGTACCCGAACTTGTGCAAGCCATTTGACTTGGTTCTGGCCATTTTTGGGCTTTGGTGTCTACAATAGGCTGCCCAAAGCATTAAGGTTCCATTTCACACCCTTAATTCAAGCACTACATGCACATACTTAGATTTTAACTTATTACATCCTCCATTTGAGTTAATCAACCATAATTTCCATCCATTAGAGGTAAGAAAAACTCAAATACAACACATAATCATGGCTGCTGGAAATGGACCATTTCATTTCTCAATATTTTTTTTCATTTCTCTTCACTAAAATACTCACCTCAACCTAAACACAAGGTTTACTAAAGCAAGGGAGAGGTTTTAGACACTTGCCACTTTTGAAGCTTATCAAAACTTCACCAAATCTTTTTTTTTTTTGTTGCCAATATCTTCCTCAAGGTGAATAGGCAAGCTTTAATGAAGGAACCAAGTGAAAATGGTGGCTTGATCATGCACCCATGGAGGTTGCATGTGGGGCGGCCATGGTGGTTGCATGTGGGGCGGCCATGGTGGTCTTCAATGGTGAATTTCTCTCGGTTGGTTTTTCTCTCAATGTTGAAGATGGTGATTCTGCCCACAAATGGCTTAGATAGGTGTACAAAGGTTTGAGTTAGTGGAGCACTAACTTTAAGTTAAATGTTTAATTATTTCAAATTCCATTATTTACACATTTATCTTCCCTTTTTTACTATTTACATAATGTGTCACAATTTAATTTTTCATGAAATTTTATAAGTGTAATATCATTTATTTTTAATGGACATTGAGGTCAAAAGGCAGCTCCTTATGTCAAATGACCAAAATGCCCCACTTCGGGTTATATTCCCGATTTTTCAGTAACACCGATTTTTGTCTGTTTCTCGATTTTTCATTTTTTCTTTGTACTAATTTATTAATTTTTCTTTGATATTTCTAGTGTCAATTACATTTCAATAAACCTTTATTTATATCTCAAAATTAAATTCCGAGGTTCCCCACGGTCCTGGGGTCGGCAACGGCCTTCCCGGTGCGGTCACCCATCGGTGCGGTACCGACTCGTTTAACTTAGCTTCATTTTCTCTCTTTCATTTTTCTTTGATTTTTCTTGTATTTTCTTTTTATTTATTTCATCATTATGTCTGTTCACTATTACCGAAGTGTAGTTCTAGATATCCTGACTTGCCTGGACTGATATTTGGCCACAGGAGCAACAGAACGTACAGAACACGTACAATGGGGATGTTACAACTCTTCCTCTATAAATAAAAATTTTGTCCTCGAAATTTACCTGATGTGAAGAGCTGAGGGAACTATTGCCTCATTGTCTCCTCGCACTCCCATGTTGCCTCTTCCGTGTTGTGGTGCCTCCATATTATTTTGATTAGCGGAATTGTCTTGTTTCTGAGCTCTTTTACCTCTCGTGCCAAGATTTTAATTGGTTCTTCTTCATATGTCAGGTCAGGTTGTATCACAATTTCTTCTGCTGAGATGACATGTGAAGGATCTGATCTGTATCTTTTGAGCATCGAGACATGAAACACATTATGTATCTTGTCTAACTCAGGTGGTAAGGCTAATATGTAGGCTACTGGTCCCACACGTTTTATAACTTCATATGGGCCAATGAACCTAGGGCTTAATTTTCCCTTTTTCCCGAATCTCAGCACTTTCTTCCATAGTGATACTTTGAGAAATACCTTCTTGCCAACTTCATACTCAATGTCCTTTCTCCTCTAGTTAGCATAAGATTTCTGTCGGTCTGAGGCAACTTTCAAATTGGCCTTTATCAGTTTCACCTTTTCCTCTATCTGTTTTATCAGGTCTGGCCCCATTAGCTTATCTTCACCCAATTCAGTCCAACATATAGGTGTTCTGCATTTTCTCCCATACAGTGCTTCATAGGGTGCCATCTGTATGCTAGCTTGATAGCTATTGTTGTATGCAAATTCTGTCAGTGGAAGGTATCTTTCTCAACTTCCCTCAAACTCAATAACACAACTTCTCAGCATATCCTCGAGGACCTATCACATATGTGCGGTTATTATTATCATTATCAGTTCAATTATTGTTTACAATAACTCAATGAATTTCAGAATTTACCTGGATTATTCTTTCTGACTGTCCATCCGTCTGAGGATGAAAAGCCGTATTAAAATGGAGTTGTGTGCCCAAGGATTCTTGTAATTTCTTCCAAAATCTATATGTAAACCTCGGGTCTCTATCAGATGTAATGGAAAGCGGAATTCCATGTAGTCTAACTATCTCACTGATATATAATTCTGCTAGCTTTTCCAGTGAGTAGTTAGTTCTGACTGGCAGAAAATGTGCTGATTTAGTCAACCTATCCACAATCACCCATACTGCATCATGCTTCTTCTGAGTGAGAGGTAGACCACTGACAAAGTCCATAGTGACTCGATCCCATTTCCATTCAGGTATGTTTATGGGCTGTAACAAACCTGATAGAACTTGATGTTCTGCTTTGACTTGCTGACATGTCAAGCATCTAATTACATAGTCAACTATGTCTTTCTTCATACCTGGCCACCAGTATCGGAGTTTCAGGTCATGGTACATTTTTGTGCTTCCTGGGTGTATAGCATACACACTGTTATGTGCTTCTCTTAGAATACTGGTTTTCAAATCTTTATCATCTGGAACACACACTCTTTCTTTATAGTATAGGCACCCATTTTCTTTCACTTCATATTCAGTTTCCTTCCCCTCAATGATTTTGCTCATAACAGCCATTAATTTCTCATCTATCTTCTGTCCATCTTGTATCTGTTGTAACAGATTCGGCTTCACTTGCAACTCAACCAAAATAACTCCATCATGAGTTAAGGACAGTTGGGTATTCAGAGATCTTAATGCTACAATAGATTTTTTGCTTAAAGCATCAGTGACTACATTTGTCTTCCCAGGATGATAGTCAATCACACAATCATAATCTTTCAGGAATTCAATCCATCGCCTCTGTCTCAAATTAAGTTCCTTCTGGGTTGGCAGATACTTCAGACTCTTATGGTCTGTATATATGTAGCATTTTTCTCCATACAAGTAATGCCTCCATATCTTCAATGCGAAGATAATTGCTGCTAACTCTAAATCATGAGTAGGGTAATTCTTTTCATGTGGCCTCAACTGCCTGGAAGCATATGCGACCACTTTCCCTTCTTGCATAAGTACACACCCTAACCCATTATGTGAGGCATCACTGTAGACTACAAAAGTCTTTTCTAGACATTGGCTGTGTTAACACTGGTGCCTCTATCAACAAAGCCTTCAGCCTCTCAAAATTGGCTTAACACTTGTCATTCCAGTCAAATTTCATATTCTTGTGTAGTAATTTGGGCATTGGAGCAACTATCAGGGAAAATCCCTTTACAAATCTTCTATAATATCTAGCTAACCCCAAGAAACTTCTGATCTCATTTGTATTTCTGGGAGGCTTCCATTCCATCACCGCTTCAATCTTTTTTGGGATCCACTCTAATCCCTTTAGCTGATACTACATGTCTAAGGAATGCAATCTCATTTAACTAGAACTCACACTTGGACAATTTAGCATACAATTTCTTCTCTTTTAGAGTTTGTAGAATAATTCTCAAGTGCTCATCATGTTCTGCTTTATCCTTGGAATGCACCAGGATGTCATCAATGAAGACCACTACGAACCGATCTAAGTATGGATGGAAGATACAGTTCATAAGGTCCATGAATGCTGCTGGAGCATTTGTTAACCCAAATGGCATCACTAGGAATTCATAATGCCCATACCGGGTTCTAAATGCAGTCTTAGGCACATCTGCATCCTTAACCCTTAGTTGATGATACCCTGATCTGAGAACAATCTTAGAAAACACACCGGCTCCCTTCAACTGATCAAACATATCATCAATTCTAGGCAACGGATACTTGTTCTTCACTGTTACTCTGTTTAACTGTCGGTAGTCAACACATAACCTTAGTGTCCCATCTTTCTTCTTTACAAATAGTACCAGAGCTCCCCACGGTGACACACTAGGGCATATGAACCCCTTGTCTAGTAATTCTTGCAGCTGGATTTTCAACTCTTTCAATTTAGCAGGTGCCATCCTATACGGAGCAATTGAAATCGGAGCTGTACCCGGCATAATCTCAATAGCAAATTCAACTTTCTTTTCTGGTGGCAAACTAAGTAATTCCTTAGGAAATACCTTAGAGAAATCCCTAACTGTGGGTATGTCAGACAAGTTAAGTTTACCTTGCCTAGTGTCAACCACATGTGCCAGATAGGCTTCACACCCTTTTTTCAACCATCTCCTTGCAACTGTAGCTGAGATGACATTGGATAAGAAATCTGTCCTTTCACCCACAACTATTATTTCTTCGTTCTCAGCAGTTCTCAGAGAGATTCTCTTCAATTTACAATCTACTACTGCCTGATGATGGGATAACAGGTCCATTCCCAAAATCACATCAAACTCATGGAAAGGCAGTTCGATTAAGTCTGCTGAGAACTCTTTCCCTTGAATCTTCAATGGACAGCCCTTATACACCTTGTTTACTACCACACTGTGGCCTAGCAGATTTGTGACCAGGATGTCTTGGTCACTTTCCTCTACTGGTATTCCCTTTTCTATGGGTAGCTTGATACAAATATATGAATGAGTAGATCCAGGATCCACTAATGCATGCACAAAAGTATTATAGAGGAGGAATGTACCCTTGATGACATCTGGAGCATCCTGTTCCTCCTGTGCCCTTATAGCATAGGCTCTGGCTGGTTTTTTGCCTTCTACTCTCTCCACAGACTCTGACACAGGTTTCTGTGAAGTACCGGCTGCCTCAGCCTTACCCGGCTTTCTACCCCTTGTAGCTGGAGGGGCTGGCCTATCAGTTGATACCTGAGTGGTTGTAGCAGTTCTGCAAGGACAATCTCGGACTAGGTGGTCTATAGATCCACATCGTAAACAAGCACCTATCATCCTCCAACATTCACCCTTATGCCATTTTTGGCAATGTGGGCAAGCAACAGATACTGTTGGGGCTAGTCCCCTGTACCCTGTCCCTGGAGAGCTAGCCATTGAAGGTGTAGACTGGCCTCTCCTCGGTGCAAACTGAGATTTGGGCCTTTGTGACTGACCCTGACTTGGTGTCTACTAAAACTCTGAGTAGGCAAACCTCTGAATTTCTTACTAGGGGCAGAAGATGTATCGGTCTAACCCTGACCTCTTTTCTGCTATCTGTCCCTTCTATTTTGCTCATTCATTCTAACTTTTTCAACCTTCAGTGCAGCTTCTACTAACTTGGCAAACTCTGTAATCCCCAAGGCTGTAATCATTACTTTAATGTTATCATTGAGTCCTTCCTCAAATCTCTTGCATCTTTCTGCCTCATTAAGGACTATTTCCAGCCCATAGTGGCTTAGTCTGACAAATTCTCTTTCATATTTAGCTACTGTCAGTTGTCTCTGGCATAAGGTAATAAACTCCCTTCTCTTCTCTTCCAGGTCTACACTGCCCACATACTTCTTTCTGAACTCAGTGAGAAAGAAATCCCAAGTTATTTATTCTGGTGGCACCTCACAAGTCACTGTATCCCACCATTGGTATGCATCATCTTGCAGTAGTGATACAGTAGCTTCCAAATTCTGCTCTGGAGTACAATGAAGTTGTTTTAAGACTCTTCCAGTTCTGTCCAACTAGTTTTCAGCTGTGACAGAATCATCTTCCCTTTTGCCCAGAAAATCCATTGCTCCAAACTTCCTAAGTCTCTCCATAAGAGATTTTTGATGTGGAGGTGGTGGTGGTGGCATAACTCCTGCCATCTGTCTAAAGAACTCAGCCATTTGTTGAAATGTGACTGGTGCATTTGGTACAGGTGGAGCAGGTTCCCTCCTATCTCCTAGTTCAGTCATAGATGGAGCATGACTTTCCACTTCCTCATCGACCGCTCTCTGCGATGTGGAGTCCATATTTTGATCAAAATAACAAAGCAAATCAAAAGATCTGCATTAGAGTCATCTTAACACTTACAATGCAAAGCATGATATGCAAACTATCTAGGTCCAGAAATGCCTAAACTGTGCTCTGATACCACTAAATGTAACACCCCTTACCCGTCTATAGTATAGTCAAGCAAGGTGTGCTACACGGCGTGCTGGAACACTTAGTCTGTGATTATCTCATTTCCTGAGCTCAATTTGATTTTAAGAAGTCTCTTATATAATATTCATATCATGCTGACATTATTTTCATACTTTGATAAAATCAGTGTTTCAAAAATGGTAATAAAAAATTGGCAATGTGCCTTCTGTATTTTGAACAAACTGTACTTCCAAACCTGTTGAAAACAGTTTAATATGATAATATCAAAATCTCAAATATTTCACAGTCTCTATTTCTCAGTAAAGTCAATAGACTTTTACAGTCATTAAACAGTTCCATAATACAGTCCATAATAATTTAAATATATCCAGAAAATCTCCATGTTATTTAATATGTACAAAATATTACAAACTTAGAGCTTTTATAACATTACAAAATACAGGGTCGAATTTCAAAAATACAACAAAAGTACAAAATAGAAGATATCCTAAGTCCTACCATGTATGCAATGTAGTGCAGATGACTCTGGACTCCTGTGCAGATATGATGTCTCACCCGGTCGTAGGTCTACTAGGCTCCCCAGCTGTGTCTCCAATACCTACGCTGTGACACCCCTTATCCGACTACAGTGTAGCCGAGCAAGCAATGCCACTTGGTGTGCCGGAGCACTCTATTTTATCTTAATTCATTTTTATCATAGTTTTGAAAATAACTTGCGAAATATAATTCATTTATTGAAATTGTAATTTATTTGAGGTTCCGAAAATTTTAAAGAAAATCCAGCAGAGTATCGGCTAAAAATGGAGAAAACAGTTCTTCGGAACCTGTGAAAAACACTTCTAATAATCATATTCCATCATCTCAACTCCATTTATCAAAATCTCAATATTTTTCAGTTCACATTCATTTCTCAATCATCCATCACATGTGATAATTATATATATATATCACAGATAAGCATTCACTTTTTCATTTACAAACACAATTCTCATTATTTACATGAGCATCAAATTACATTTCATAAGTTCATTTACACATGAGAAAATAAGATCAATTACAAAATACCAAAATGACACCTAGTGTCCTACCAATGCATCAGAGCTGTGAGGTGACACGGACACTATGCAGAACTGTGAACTGCCTTACCGAATCTGTGGTCTACTGGGCCCTCTGTCCAAATCTTGAGTACCTACGCGTTGCAAAAGCGACGCGCTAAGCATAAAGCTTAGTGGTGCCAATAATACAAGAAAACACAATATGCAAATAAAAATAATAATTTCCTTGCTATTGTGTTCATAAGAAATGAATAATTACTAACTTATTGTTTAGTCGAGGGCTAATCATGTTTCATGATATTAACTTCTTCATGCATTTCATTAATTATTTTCTTCATGATATTGAGCTTCTTTGTATTTTTGTAATCATTCCTGATACTTAATTTTCATATTTTCTTTAATAATCAGTTCAATCACAGTTATACTTTTCCATGCCCAAGTAACCTATACTGGACGACTGGACTGGATAACGGGTCGTTGGCACTAGACACCGCGGTGCCTCGAGCCGTCATACCATGGGACGCAGAACGTCAACCACGTATGCAGTCAGTATGGCTAAAAAGCCATGATATCACATAATTGGCATAAAAGCCATGAATACGGGCATAAAAGCCATGAATACGGGCATAAAGCCATGAATACAGGCATAAAGCCTTTCGCAGTACTGCTAAAACAATACCCTATTGGCATGCCAATCTATCCAAACCAATCACATTAGGCCTACTAGGGCATTTTGCACTTTTAAGTTTCACAATTTTTGAATTTCAAGTTTTCATGTCACTATTCATTTCATTAGTCAACTAAAATGTTGACTTTTGCATAAACAATAGGTACATTGGTTTTAGTGCTCCCAACATACCACATTTTGTATTCAAAACTTGTTGGTTTTAGTCACTTTCTCAAAGCTTAGGTCATTTTGGCAAAATTGCCAATTTTTGGTTTTGGTGTCACTATTCACCTCATTGGTCAACAAAAATGTTGACTTTTGGATAGAAAATAGGTGTATTGGTTTTAACACCCAAACATACCACATTTTGTATTTAAAACTTGTTGGAAGTGATTACCATTACCATTTCTAGGCTTAAACCAAGGGAAACAAAATTTTCGGTTTTTGAAGCTTAACTTTACTATTCCATTAAGCACTGTTACAGTGGGAATTTGAAGAAATGGTAAACATAAAAGTTGTTCCTTATTTTGTCTAGTTGAATTTATTTTTTTGAATCACTCCATTTGGAGTTTTGTAGCTCAAGTTATGGCAAAAATAAGTTTACTGTTCACGGGTACTGTTCCTGCTGAAATTTTGGGTTTTGGCAGATTTTGGTCCAACTTTGGTCAGTAATTTGACCAAGTTAAGTTCATAATTTGGTCTAACTTTCTTCATATGAAATGTTCTACCATGCCTTAGGTTTCCATCGGTTCAAGAATCGCAGAAATCCGAGTTTTCTAGAGAGAGTTATAGCCATCCAAATATTACTGTTCAAATGTAAATCTGCAGAGTTGCAGGTTTGATAACTCAACTTTGTTCAATAATTTGAATGGGTTAATGGCATAATTTGGGGTAGGTTTCTTCATGAAAGTTGTTTGTCTATATCCTATCTTGTTTCTGTAAAAATTTCAGGTCAATTTGACCACTCTACAATGAGTTATGGCCAAATGAATAGTTACTGTTCATTTAGTCATTTCTGCAGGGGCTGTTTGCAGGGTATCCGGATTGGGGTCAAGTTTTGGTCCTCTTGCTTTGGTCTTTTGGGCATGATTTCTTCAGCAAAAATGTGCCATTATAAGCCTAGTTTCATGTCCAATTGGCCAAACATCAATTGGACCTACACAGCCAAAGTTATGGTAGTGCAAGTGGACTGAATTTTCAGTCCCTCTGCTGCTGTCCTAGGGCAGCCTACAACTTCACTTTGCAATCCTATTTTTCAGTCCATAATATGGTCAACTTACCTAAAATGGTCACTAATTGACCATTAAAATGTGCTCTAACAATTTCATAATCCAAATCAATTTTTCACTTCTCAAAACCCTAATGTCCAATTCAATTTGCCCATAAACCTCAATTAGCATACTAGTTCAACATCCATGCATATTCATACCTTAAACATCATTTCTATCCACTCTAAATTCATTAAAACAATCAAACTCATCCTTCCTTAGGGCTGCCAAAAATTCAAGGGATGCATACACTTAACTTTTATTCATTTAATTTACAATTTCTCACTTATTTCAAGCTTCTAACATGGAATCAAAGAAGTATATATATAAGTAGGCACTAACCTCACTTTAACCTCTTGTAGGGCAGATTTCTCCAAGTTAAATCTTCATTTTCTTGTACTCTCTTGGCTGCCAAATACTTCCTCTAGGTCCAAGGATTCATTTTAGTGTTGGGGTCTTGAGGAAATATGGTGAGGAAGCATGAGAAATGAAGCTTTTGTTTGAAAATCAATGGAGGGAGAAGAGGGAGAGATTCACGTTTTGGCTGAAGAAGAAGAAGGAAACAGCAGAATTTTGAGTCCATTTGTCTCTTTTAATTGTTTAAAAAAAGACTTATTGAATGGTGATTGGTGGAGGGTATGTAAATGACATCATGTGATGTCATTATCCCTAATTTCCTTCATTTTTCTTTTCTTTTCTTTTCTACCACATTTCAATTTAATTTTTAGCAATATTTCTTCATAATTTATGTCATATTAATGATTTACTTAACTGGACAAGTCGGCCAAAAATCACCTCTGAAGGCGAAATGACCAAAATGCCCTCCGTTTGGCTTAACGGGTCAAAATTGTCTGTACCGATTGAAAAATTTTTCTAAATATTTTCTTGGCATTCTAATGCCATAGGAACCTCAATGACCCTTCTCTGGAGTCCCAAAAATTATTTTATAATTTTTCCCCCAAGTCTAGGGCTTCTCGTTGCGAGAACCGCAACTTACCTCTGGTTACCCATCGCTTGGGCACCGGCTCTTTTGACTTAACTGTATTTTATTTCTAAAATTTTTACTAAATTTTTCTCATTAATATTTGAGTTAATTTTGGTTTCTCACTTAAGTTTAAATATTTTTTCGAACGTTCTAGCTGTCCGGACCGACACCGGTCACCGGAACAGTAGAATGTACGGAGTTACTACCGGGAGGGTGTTACAACTCTTCCCCTCTAATTTAAATTTTGTCCTCGAAATTTACCCAGTGTAAATAGCCGAGGAGCTATCACCTCCTTATTTCTTCACCCTTTCGTGTTATCATACTTCACTTTCTCCTAGTCTCAATCCTATCCTCAAACAGTTCTGTACTCATTCTTTTTCATCTTAAATATAGTCTCCTTCTTATTTCCATTCGCTATCTCATTGTCTTTTCACTCTCTTATTCCATACCTTAACCTAAAATAAACAGGAAATACAGATCTGCAATAGTGTCACCTCGACTCTTATAAATGCAATGCATGATATGCAATCTATCTAGGTCCAGAAACGCCTAAACCGTGCTCTGATACCACTAAATGTGACACCCCTTACCCGACTACAGTGTAGCCGAGCAAGCAATGCCACTCGGTGTGCCGGAGCACTCTATTTTATCTTAATTCATTTTTATCATAGTTTTGAAAATAACTTGCGAAATATAATTCATTTATTGAAATTGTAATTTATTTGAGGTTCCGAAAATTTTAAAGAAAATCCGGCAGAGTACCGGCTAAAAATGGAGAAAACAGTTCTTCGGAACCTGTGAAAAACACTTCTAATAATCATATTCCATCATCTCAACTCCATTTATCAAAATCTCAATATTTTTCAGTTCACATTCATTTCTCAATCATCCATCACATGTGATAATCATATATATATCACAGATAAGCATTCACTTTTTCATTTACAAACACAATTCTCATTATTTACATGAGCATCAAATTACATTTCATAAGTTCATTTACACATGAGAAAATAAGATCAATTACAAAATACCAAAATGACACCTAGTGTCCTACCAATGCACTGTAGCCTGTGAGGTGACACGGACACTATGCAGAACTGTGAACTGCCTTACCGAATCTGTGGTCTACTGGGCCCTCTGTCCAAATCTTCAGTACCTACGCGTTGCAAAAGCGACGCGCTAAGCATAAAGCTTAGTGGTGCCAATAATACAAGAAAATACAATATGCAAATAAAAATAATAATTTCCTTGCTATTGTGTTCATAAGAAATGAATAATTACTAACTTATTGTTTAGTCGAGGGCTAATCATGTTTCATGATATTAACTTCTTCATGCATTTCATTAATTATTTTCTTCATGATATTGAGCTTCTTTGTATTTTTGTAATCATTCCTGATACTTAATTTTCGTATTTTCTTTAATAATCAGTTCAATCACAGTTATACTTTTCCATGCCCAAGTAACCTATACTGGACGACTGGACTGGATAACGGGTCGTTGGCACTGGACACCGCGGTGCCTTGAGCCGTCATACCATGGGACACAGAACGTCAACCACGTATGCAGTCAGTATGGCTAAAAAGCCATGATATCACATAATTGGCATAAAAGCCATGAATACGGGCATAAAAGCCATGAATACGGGCATAAAGCCATGAATACAGGCATAAAGCCTTCGCAGTACTGCTAAAACAATACCCTATTGGCATGCCAATCTATCCAAACCAATCACATTAGGCCTACCAGGGCATTTTGCACTTTTAAGTTTCATAATTTTTGAATTTCAAGTTTTCATGTCACTATTCATTTCATTAGTCAACTAAAATGTTGACTTTTGCATAAACAATAGGTACATTGGTTTTAGTACTCCCAACATACCACATTTTGTATTCAAAACTTGTTGGTTTTAGTCACTTTCTCAAAGCTTAGGTCATTTTGGCAAAATTGCCAATTTTTGGTTTTGGTGTCACTATTCACCTCATTGGTCAACAAAAATGTTGAATTTTGGATAGAAAATAGGTGTATTGGTTTTAACACCCCAAAAATACCACTTTTTGTATTTAAAACTTGTTGGAAGTGATTACCATTACCATTTCTAGGCTTAAACCAAGGGAAACAAAATTTTCGGTTTTTGAAGCTTAACTTTACTATTCCATTAAGCACTGTTACAGTGGGAATTTGAAGAAATGGTAAACATGAAAGTTGTTCCTTATTTTGTCTAGTTGAATTTCTTTTTTTGAATCACTCCATTTGGAGTTTTGTAGCTCAAGTTATGGCCAAAATAAGTTTACTGTTCACGGGTACTGTTCCTGCTGAAATTTTGGGTTTTGGCAGATTTTGGTCCAATTTTGGTCAGTAATTTGACCAAGTTAAGTTTATAATTTGGTCTAACTTTCTTCATATGAAATGTTCTACCATGCCTTAGGTTTCCATCGGTTCAAGAATCGCCTAAATCTGAGTTTTCTAGAGAGAGTTATAGCCATCCAAACATTACTGTTCAAATGTAAATCTGCAGAGTTGCAGGTTTGATAATTCAACTTTGTTCAATAATTTGAATGGGTTAATGGCATAATTTGGGGTATGTTTCTTCATGAAAGTTGTTTGTCTATATCCTATCTTGTTGCTGTAAAAATTTCAGGTCAATTTGACCACTCTACAATGAGTTATGGCCAAATGAACAGTTACTGTTCATTTAGTCATTTCTACAGGGGCTGTTTATAGGGTATCCGGATTGGGGCCAAGTTTTGGTCCTCTTACTTTGGTCTTTTGGGCATGATTTCTTCAGCAAAAATGTGCCATTATAAGCCTAGTTTCATGTCCAATTGGCCAAACATCAATTGGACCTACACAGCCAAAGTTATGGCAGTGCAAGTGGACTGAATTTTCAGTCCCTCTGCTGCTGTACTAGGGCAGCCTACAACTTCACTTTGCAATCCTATTTTTCAGTCCATAATATGGTCAACTTACCTAAAATGGTCACTAATTGACCATTAAAATGTGCTCTAACAATTTCATAATCCAAATCAATTTTTCACTTCTCAAAACCCTAATGTCCAATTCAATTTGCCCATAAACCTCAATTAGCATACTAGTTCAACATCCATGCATATTCATACCTTAAACATCATTTCTATCCACTCTAAATTCATTAAAACAATCAAACTCATCCTTCCTTAGGGTTGCCAAAAATTCAAGGGATGCATACACTTAACTTTTATTCATTTAATTTACAATTTCTCACTTATTTCAAGCTTCTAACATGGAATCAAAGAAGTATATATATAAGTAGGCACTAACCTCACTTTTACCTCTTGTAGGGCAGATTTCTCCAAGTTAAATCTTCATTTTCTTGTACTCTCTTGGCTGCCAAATACTTCCTCTAGGTCCAAGGATTCATTTTAGTGTTGGGGTCTTGAGGAAATATGGTGAGGAAGCATGAGAAATGAAGCTTTTGTTTGAAAATCAATGGAGGGAGAAGAGGGAGAGATTCACGTTTTGGCTGAAGAAGAAGAAGGAAACAGCAGAATTTTGAGTCCATTTGTCTCTTTTAATTGTTTAAAAAAAGACTTATTGAATGGTGATTGGTGGAGGGTATGTAAATGACATCATGTGATGTCATTATCCCTAATTTCCTTCATTTTTCTTTTCTTTTCTTTTCTACCACATTTCAATTTAATTTTTAGCAATATTTCTTCATATTTTATGTCATATTAATGATTTACTTAACTGGACAAGTCGGCCAAAAATCACCTTTGAAGGCGAAATGACCAAAATGCCCTCCGTTTGGCTTAACGGGTCAAAATTGTCTGTACCGATTGAAAAATTTTTCTAAATATTTTCTTGGCATTCTAATGCCATAGGAACCTCAATGACCATTCTCTGGAGTCCCAAAAATTATTTTATAATTTTTCCCCCGGGTCTAGGGCTCCTCGTTGCGAGAACCGCAACTTACCTCTGGTTACCCATCGCTTGGGCACCGGCTCTTTTGACTTAACTGTACGGAGTTGCTACCGGGAGGGTGTTACATACGCGTTACAAAAGCAACGCGCTAAGCAATTTTGCTTAGTAGTGCCAAATATAAAGAAATATACATTAAAATAAAGTAAATGCAGTGTTTACGAATTTATAACATCGATATACTTTGCAGTTGCTGATTCTACTTTTATTTGTTAACATTTCAATATTTACTAATTTTTGGTAGTGCTGTATGTCAGTAGACTGGATTTAGCTATTTGAATTTACTAGTACTTGAATTACTGCCCGTGTAGCCTATATACTGACCATACTGGATAAACGGATATACTGGCACTGGGTACCTAGTACCTCGGGCCGTCACACCATCGGTCACAAAGTGTCTCCCGGTGTGCAAATAGTGTGGCTAAAAAGCCATATAGTCAATCTGGCGATAAGCCAAGAATAAATACACAATATGTATAGCCGTAGGCTATTAAAGTCATAGTGCGGCATAATAAGCCATAAAAACACAGTATGACATGAAGCCATTTACAAAACAGTTGTCAGAATCCTATTGGCATGCCAACCTATCCATACTGGTCAACTAGGCAAACTAGGGCACATTATAAATTAATTGTTTAATTATTCAATTTTTGGAGTTTACTAACTATTATATAATTCATAAGTCAATGCATATGTTGACCTTTTTAGGTAATATGAATAAGTTGTTTCTAGCATCAATATGTCACAATTTATATCTCAATATGCTGCCAATATAGTGCAATTTACTATTTTTACAAGTTGGCATTCATTGCCAAAATACTTCAAGCATCATTGTATGTAAAATGTCAGATTCTCAATTTTTGTGTGCTAGATTGGTCTAGCTTAAAGTCCTATTTCTCTTGGTTTTTAGCTTCTGGTCAAAAGAAGCAAAATTGTAGCTCTATGTCTTATTGCACGCAGGGTAAAATTTCAAGTCATTCTGAGTTGTATAGACCAATATATGGTCAATTTACTGAAGCTGGACAGATTGCACCTTTAGTGTAAAATTTGGTTAATTTTAGGTCACTTTTGGTTCGGCAGTTTTTGTACCCGAACTTGTGCAAGCCATTTGACTTGGTTTTGGCCATTTCAGGGCTTTGGTGTCTTCATAAGAATTGTAGATCTATGTCTATACTAACCATAGTAAAAATTTCAGGTCAATTGGACCTGTTTTGCGTTAGTTATAGTCATCCCAAGGACTACTGTTCATACGGTCAAAAATCTGGGTTGCAAGGTTGCCATTACGGGTTTG
Organism: Hevea brasiliensis; assembly: GCF_030052815.1. Classification (NCBI taxonomy): domain Eukaryota; kingdom Viridiplantae; phylum Streptophyta; class Magnoliopsida; order Malpighiales; family Euphorbiaceae; genus Hevea; species Hevea brasiliensis. The sequence goes on from NC_079494.1 coordinate 57,918,632, forward strand.
GTAATTTTTAAGGTCAGTTTCTAGGCAGAATTTTGGTAACATTTCTACATGAAAGTTGGCCTATTTGGTGTCTAGTTTCACCCCCCATTGGCCTCATACCAATTGGGTTCACAGTTTGGCACTTATGACCTAATTTAGGTACTGCCTTCAATACACAACCTGCACAAAGCACATACACTTCCAATTTGATATTCCTTCTCCTCCTCATTACTTCAATATTCAATCAATGATACTTCCATATATATATTGCATACAATTTCAGTAACAATTTTGGGTAGAACATTCAAGTGCTTAATGCACACAATTCACCATTAAGTTCAACATTCACTTCCACCAAAATTCAACATATCTCAATGTCAATATTACACATACACTTCAACATAATCATACTTCAATATCACTTACACATGCTGCCCACAATTTAACACTAGCATATTTCATTAATAAACTACATATTCACACACAAATTCATGGTTTAATAGGCTGCCCAAAGCATTAAGGTTCCATTTCACACCCTTAATTCAAGCACTACATGCACACACTTAGATTTTAACTTATTACATCCTCCATTTGAGTTAATCAACCATAATTTCCATCCATTAGAGGTAAGAAAAACTCAAATACAACACATAATCATGGCTGCTGAAAATGCACCATTTCATTTCTCAAGATTTTTTTCATTTCTCTTCACCAAAATACTCACCTCAACCTAAACAAAAGGTTTACTAAAGCAAGGGAGAGGTTTTGGACACTTACCACTTTTGAAGCTTATCAAAACTTCACCAAATCTTATTTTTCTTGTTGCCAATATCTTCCTCAAGGTGAATAGGCAAGATTTAATGAAGGAACCAAGTGAAAATGGTGGCTTGATCATGCACCCATGGAGGTTGCATGTGGGGCGGCCATGGTGGTCTTCAATGGTGAATTTCTCTCGGTTGGTTTTTCTCTCAATGTTGAAGATGGTGATTCTGCCCACAAATGGCTTAGATAGGTGTCCAAAGGTTTGAGTTAGTGGAGCACTAACTTTAAGTTAAATGTTTAATTATTTCAAATTCCATTATTTACACATTTATCTTCCCTTTTTCACTATTTACATAATTTGTCACAATTTAATTATTCATGACATTCTATAAGTGTAATATCATTTACTTTTAATGGACATTGAGGTCAAAAGGCAGCTCTTGGTGTCAAATGACCAAAATGCCCCACTTCGGGTTATATTCCCGATTTTTCGATAACACCGATTTTTGTCTGTTTCTCGATTTTTCGTTTTTTCTTTGTACTAATTTATTAATTTTTCTTTGATATTTCTAGTGTCAATTACATTTCAATAAACCTTTATTTATATCTCAAAATTAAATTCTGAGGGTTCCCTGTGGTCCTGGGGTCGGCAACGGCCTTCTCGGTGTGGTCACCCATCGGTGCGGTGCCAACTCATTTAACTTAGCTTCATTTTCTCTCTTTCATTTTTCTTTGATTTTTCTTGTATTTTATTTTTATTTATTTCATCATTATATGTCTGTTCACTATCACCGAAGTGTAGTTCCAGACATTCTGACTTGCCTGGACTGATATTTGGCCACTGGAGCAACAGAACGTACAGAACACATACAATGGGGATGTTATAAGGTTTACCTTAAATGAACCTACAATCATATGCTACCATGCACTAGAATCTCTTTGTTACAAAATCCCAACTCAAGCTGAAGTCATGGTTTATGTCAAACCCCATTTGCTATGAATATTATGTTCTCTTTTAATTCCAGTTATTGATTAAAAAGATTTTCTCATCAGAAACTCTTTTCTGAATAAATCTATCTGTCCTGGCTAGGAACTTGAAACATCAAGAACAATTAAATGAGCATAGGATTTTATCCCTATTTACTTAGAGGAACAGATTCCATCTTGATCAACACCTACCTCCGTATATAACTAGTAGGAGCCAACACATGCCCATATACCCATACACAGCACAAGTCTGAAAGCAGTATCAAACTCAAACCACCTATATACAAGATAACTGTGCTATCTCAGGTCTAAAGATTATATGCACTGATCTGATTTATGACAATACATTGACAAGAGTAAACTCCATGTGCTTGTCATAAATGTCACTGGTTTGACCTACTTATCATATATAAGTGCCTATCATGTTTGTTATATGGCATGAGACTCACCATTCCATCTTATTTACATCTCATATAAATAACTTGGGAATAAACATGATTACAATCTTTCTGGATAAGTCATGTTCTTATTGTGAAGTATCCTCGATTGTGAACCTATTTATGATACTTTATGCTAGAAATACTTCACTCATATTCTTAACAACTTAAGAATAGAATTTCTAACAAAATATCAATGGACCTTTTCTATTACACATAAATATATTATGTAAACGGAAAAGTAAAAATGCCTTTTATTAATAAAAATATGTATAAGATACATACTAAATGATATGCTCTAGGGTATACTACTAACATTGTGATTGGGCATTGAATCAATTTACAAATTATCATCCAATTCTTATTCTGATTGCATCATCACAAACCTGAACCAATGCGCACACAATAAATTCATATCAACTTGAATTGTTTGGTTTGAATTTAATCTAATTAATTCGCATTAATTGGCATTGGTGAGTGTTTCTTGCATACTAACTTTGTGTGAGGATGATTGAGTGCAAGCTTGAATTTTTCATTAGAAAAATTCAGGTTCCACACTAATTGAATCACCTTTTTTTTATTGCATACAATTTTCTTTTCTTGTTTTTAGCTTGATTTGCATCCCATAGATTGAATTAAGTGACCAATTGGTTTTGTTGCTTAACAATTTAAAAATTGAAATCTTGCATGCTTAATTCCTTCATCTAAGTGCTCACATATCATTGTGTTCATTAATTCTTAGGATTCACAAATTTTAAGTTCTTTGCATTTAAATTTTTGTTTGTTGATTTAAGGTTAATTCTTCTGTGAGTGATTGATTACCAAACGTATAAAACATAAAAGAAAGCCTGAGAGATAAAAGGCTGAGTGGTGAGTTCATTGATGGTAAAAGCCAATTGAGTGAAACACGATCGTATTAGTTGTGAGGTTTTCTTTGTTTTATTTGTTCCAAATCAGAAATCATGGATACACAAGAGAGTGAAATGGCTACTCCGGATCTAAAATTGTTCATGAAAGCCATTCAAATGCAAATGGTGTTAGTAGTATGCCCTAGAGCATATCATTTGTTTGTATCTTGTAAATATTTATTTATTAATAAAGGCAAGTATTCTTTTCTTTTTACATAAATTATCTATCTGTAATGGAAAAGGTCCATTGGTATTTTGTAAGAAATTCTATTCTTAAGTTCTTAAGTGTAACACCCTCACTGTAAGTAGTCCGTACGTTCTACTACTCCGATGACTAACGTCTGTTAGGACAGTCAAAATGTCTGGAACTACACTTAAACTAGGGTGAGGAGACATAAATTGATGAAATAAAGACTGAAAAAAATAAGGGAAAATAAAAGAAATGAATTGTAACTAAGTTAAAGGAGCCATAATCATGGTGATGGGTGACCGTACCGGAAAGTCACTGCGTAGACAGTTGACGACCTCAGACCCATAAGGAACCCTAGAAAATAATTTTTGGGACTTAATTAAAGGTTTACTGAGGTATAAATGACATTAAATATGTTAAAGAAAATTTAATTAATCGATAAAGATGAAAATAAAAAAGAAATAAACAATATAAAAATTAAGGGAACCATTGGATCGGGGATTTAATCGGTATTACCGAAAAAAGTTTGACTATAATCCGAAGAGGGGTATTTTGGTCATTTGGCACCTACAGTCGACTTTTGACCTAAATGTCTAATAAAATGTGTGATATTTAAATTTTGAAAATCTCCCAAAAACATGAAACTATATGTAATATAATTAAAGGAAACATAAGGGGGAAATAAGGAATATTAAAACTTTAGGTATTGAAATTAATGAACAAAAGTTAGTGGGATATAAATAGCCATAAGGTGACAAGATTATCCACTCAAACTTCATCTTCTTCTTCAATATTCTCAAATGGCTGAAACCTAGCTCCCATTTTCCTCCATAGATTCTCACTTCCAAGCTTCAAATCCCTCCCATTCTCACCATAAACCTCACAAGTTCCTTCATTAAAATTAGTACCCACACCTTGGGAAGCTTATAGATAGCCAAGAAAAGAAATAAATCTTGAAGTTTTTATAAGGTTGAGAAGCTACCATTAAAGGTTAGTGCAAGTTTTCTTCTCCTTTCTTTGTTAAGTCTTGGAATGAGGTTGAAATGAGTGAGTATAACATGAAATTGAAAGCCAATGGTAAGAAATTTTAGAATCCTCATTTCGGTAGTTTGGAAAAAATGGGAGATTGATGCTTTTATGCATGTAAATGGTGATTTTTTATGTTGATGAGTAAGTAGATGTAAGTTATATATTGAGTGATGAAGTTGCATGTACTAAAATGTGATTGCATGAGTATGTTGTGGTTGAAAAATTGGAGTTAGGGTTTTAGTTTAACTATTGGAGACTTAATTTAGGTCATTTGGACCTAGCTAGAGGAAGTTATGGCCAAATGAATGTGTACTACTCATTTGGTCATTTTTCTGGGTTCATCATTTGGTCATCCAGATTGGGACAACAATTTGGTCAAGTTCTAGAAAGAATTTGGGCATGGTCTCCTCATGAAAAATGAAGCATTTTAGGTCTAGTTCCATCTCCAATTGGCCTCATACCAATTGGAGCAACACAATTTCAGTTATTGCTAAAAATATTCACTGAATTTTCAAAGTCTCAACCTACATGGAAAAGTATACTTCTAATTTTCATTTCCTCCAACTCCCAAACTACAAATTGACATTCATGGCACTTCTACACATCATCAATTCATCTTAACAAGTCAAATTCTAGCAATAACACAAATTTTAAACCATTGGAAAGATTAAATATAGGACTATAACTTTCGTGAAGACCACAGAACCCAAAAATGCCTTAAACCAAACCAAATTGTTAGCTCAAATTAGGTCACAAAATTGTCCAGAACCATATTGCCCAAAAATTGCTAAACATAGGCATACTTGACTAGTTTTGGAAAAGAGGCCATAACTTGGTCTACAGAAATCCAAATGCAATGAAATTAGTTGAAAATTTTCCACAAGACATCAATTTACAATATTGGTATTTTGATCAAAACCCAAAAATCAAGAGAACTAGGTCAATTGGCAAGGTCAAGTTAGTATGTAAATTCTGGAAATTGCCTAAGTGACCACTTGACCCCAGAATGGTCTTTTAGTCATATATCTCACTAGGAAACTCCAATTGGGATGAGCCACATTATTCTAGAAACCTGAGAAATAGTGCTCCAACTTGTTTTTAGACACTTTCCTCAAATTATGAATGTAAGAACACTAAAGGTTGAGTCAAATTTATTGACCTGAACTAGAATCCTGTTGGCATAGGATACTTTTGTCCAAGCCAGTGATTTGGCTATAAGTAATTCTACAAGACTTGAAAAACTACAATCCAAAATTCTGAGTGAACATATGACATAGGGAAACAAACTCTATGAAGAACACTAAGCCTAAAAGTGACTGCAACATGTCCAATTAAATTGGTAAATTGTAACTCCAAAATCTGCCTAGTTAAAGAGCCAGAATTAGAAAATGAACCAGTTATGGTTAATTAACCATAACTTAAGTTCTAGCAATCTAAATGACATGATCCAAAAAGCTAAAATAAAGACAAGACATAGAGGAATAACTTCCATGAAGGAAGTATGGCCAAACAGTGGCCACAAAGTGATCAAATTGATAGGTAAAATTAAGACATTAAAACTGAACCTAAAGAAAGGTTCACAAGACAAACTATTCAGTGGTAGAGTTTTAACCCTAATATGTTGCTAAACACTGAATTACATGAAATAGGTATGTAGGACCCTTTTTCCAACTACAAAGTGATATGCCATTTCTAATAAGTAATTGTTAATGCTTAATTGCCTAAAGTAAACCTAGGCTTATGTATATAGTTTGGATTGATTGGCATACCAATTAGGGACTACAGATAGCAGTATTGCCTACATGAATAATTATTGACCGATAAAATATGTCTGATATGATTGTTCTATAGGCTATATGCCTGTCCGTTGGCCATTGTCCCTAATTTCATTTTTGGCTTTGAAAGCCTATGCGCTGGCCTTGTGCCTGACATGACAGTTGTGTACAGGGTAGACATATGATTGTCTAACCAGTATACTCTCGTGTATTTAGCTTTTATAGTTTGTTATAGCTTACTTAGGCACCAATATAATTTTTAAAGAAACTGAAAATGAAATAAATGTACAGATAAGATCCTCATAAATAAATTGATCCCAAAGTCAAATAAATCTGTAAGGACTTAGAATTTATTAAATTAGCCTAGAATTATTATTTTTAATTATTCAGTTGTTTTTCTTTTAAAGTTTTGCACCACTAACCAATTCGCTTAGCGCATTGGTTTTCCATCGCGTAGGTACTGGAGACCAGACACAGCCACAGCAGCAGCCACAACAGTAGTGCCCTGATAGAGATTTGATCAAATCTGATAGTGTCTGCTAGTCACCTTAGCAGTATTTATTTTAGTAGGGCCCATGTTATTAGATTTTGCATTTTGTTTATTGTACATAAGTAGATATAGTGTAATTCATTTTGAACTTTGTAAATAAATTGCAATTATATTTTGGATTATAAATAAAGTTGTAAACTTTTGTATATAAATTTCCATGTGAATGAGTTGTAATATTTTCTTGAAATTACATGAAAATTTGTGAATGACATGATGTATATGGAAATATGAGATACATGTGAAATTATTTTTAACAGGTAAATATTAGAACTCTCCAGATGCTAATAAAACAGAGGAGGTTCTACCCGAGTTTCCACAAAAATAATTTGTGATAAAAAAAAAATTTACTACATGTTTTCTATGAAATTTAAAATTAACAATAGACGGGACAGGATAAGATAGGGTACTCCGGCACCGAATATGGCAGGCTTTACTCGGCTACACTATAAATGGGTAAGGGGTGTCACATTTAGTGATATCAGAGCAGAGGTTTAGGCAGTTCTAGAATTAGACAAGTACAAATAGATAGAGTGCATCACATGCATTGGCCTTTAAATAGAGTCGAGGTGACACTAATGCAGATCTCCTATTTATTTATTTTGTAGGATCGATGGTATCTGATCCTTTAGAGCATAGGTCTCCTAGACTGATCGAGGAGGAGATAGAGAGTCATGCACCGGCATCTACTTCTAGTAGGGAGCAAAGCAGTAGACCCAAGTCATCTATGGGTGCTGCGGGTAGAGCACATCAGGCCTTCTTAGAATAGATGACACAGCTGCTTCGTTAGGTCATCGAAGCCATGCCTCAGCCACAACCACCGCCACCTGTACAGTCACCACTACCTTTATAGCCGCAACTTGTATAGAGGTCCCCATTAGAGAGACTACGAAAATATGGGGTAGTTGACTTTAAGGGTAAGAAGGAGGATGATCCAACTACCGCAGAGCATTGGCTGGAAAGGATAGAGAGGGTTTTGCAGCAGCTCCACTGCACCTCAGAGCAGCAGTTAGAGTGTGCTCTGCCATTTCTTCAGGAGGATGCATATCGAAGGTGGGTGACAGTATCGAGGGTAGTATAACCTGCACAGAGAACCTAGGATTTCTTCCTGGTAGAGTTTAAAAAGAAATATGTCAGCCCTGTATACTTAGAGGCTAGAAAGAGAGAATTCTTGGCACTGAGATAGAGACAGCTTACAGTCTCCAAATATGAGTAGGAATTCGTGAGACTTAGTGGATATGCATTGGAGATAATGCCCATAGAGGTTGATAAATGCAGGAGGTTTGAGGACAGACTGAATGACAACATCAGACTGATAGTTACTTTTCATCACTTTACAGACTTCTCTTTATTGTTAGCATCAGCTCTTGATGTGGAGAGAGTCAGAAATGATGAGCAGTCCAAGAGAGATAAACAGCGTAAGAGAGGTCCTTAACAAGGCCAGTTTAGTGCACCAGCTACTGGTAGTAAGAAGCCTAAGGGTTCACAGAGCCAGACACAAGCCAGAGGGGCTAGTCTGGAGTATCTATAGCTAGTTCTCTGAGTACAGTAACAAGGGAATCAATTCCAGTGCTAGAATGTACCCACTGTGGTAGGAGACACATAGGGGAGTGTCGATTGGCGATTGGGGAATGTTTCAGATGTGGATCTATGGATCATTTCTTACGAGATTATCCACAGAGAAGTACTCCCACTGCTCTACCACCGATTGAAAGGTCTGCCCTAATAGTGCAAAGGGTTAGAAGACCTATAAGGCCTGAGATAGCTGGTACATCACAAAGGGCTTCTGAGACTATAAAACGACCCGAGGCTGGAGTAGCACACCGCGTGTACGCTATGGCTCGAGAGGAGCTAGATCCGATAGACGTTATCAGAGGTACATTTTCTATTTGTAATACCTTTAAATATGTATTGATAGACCCTAATTATATTCATCCCTGTCTATGCATTGTACCTCCTGTTGAAAGGGGATATCGATAGATGGGTTAGAAGATGACATACTTGTCACCAACCCTTTAGGCCATAAGGTGATGGTAGATTATCAACCAAAAATGAAAAGGATTGTATTAAAGATAGTGGATGGAAATAAGAAAGAGACTGTATATGAGATGAAAGAGGATGAGTGCAAAACTAATTGAGGATAAGTATAGGAAAAATCTTATCTATTGGGTATACTGTGGTAACTACGCAATGTTTTCGATGTTTATGCTGTAAGCTGCAAATTACAGTACCGATTTGGGACTATTGTGTAGAGCTACATATTTTTGATAGTAAATCAAGATGAGGATAAGATTGTAAAGCTAGGTCGAGTAAGACAGACTAAAGAGAAAGTGAAGTATTATAACACGAAAAAGAAAAGAGACAAGGAGATAGTAGTTCCTTTATTATTTACATTGGGTGAATTTCGAGGACGAAATTTTATTTAGAGGGAAAGAATTATAACACCCTCACTGTAAGTAGTCCATATGTTCTACTGTTTCGATGACTAACGTCTGTTCGGATAGTCAGAATGTCTGGAACTATACTTAAACTAGGGTGAGGAGACATAAATTGATGAAATAAAGACCCAAAAAAATTAAGGGAAAATAAAAAAAAAATGAATTGTAACTAGGTTCAAGGAGCCGAAACCATGGCGATGGGTGACCATACCGAGAAGACCCTGCGTAGACAATTGACGACCCTAGACCCACGAGGAGCCCTAGAAAATAATTTTTGAGACTTAGATTAAAGGTTTACTGAGGTACAAATGACATTAAAAATGTCAAAGAAAATTTAATTAATCGATATAGATGAAAATAGAAATCAAATAGACAGTATAAAATTTAAAGGAACCATCGGATTGGGGATTTAGTATTACCGAAAAAGTTTGACTATAATCCGAAGAAGAGAATTTTGGTCATTTGGCACCTAGGGTAGACTTTTGACCTAAATGTCCATTAAAATGAGTAAAATTTAAATTTTGAAAATCCTATGAAAACATGAAACTATATGTAATTTAATTAAAGGAAACATAAGGGGGAAATATTAGGAATATTAAAACTTTAGGTATTGAAATTAATAAACAAAACTTAGTGGGATATAAATAGCCATAAGGTGACAAGATTATCCACTCAAACTTCATCTTCTTCTTCAATCTTCTCAAATGGCCGAAACCTAGCTCCCATTTTCCTCCATGGATTCTCACTTCCAAGCTTCAAATCCCTCCCATTCTCACCATAAACCTCACAAGTTCCTTCACTAAAATTAGTCCCCACACCTTAGGAAGCTTATAGACAACCATGAAAAGAAGAAATCTTGAAGTTTTTATAAGGTTGAGAAGCTGCCATTAAAGTTTAGTGCAAGTTTTCTTCTCCTTTCTTTGTTAAGTCTTGAATTGAGGTTGAAATGAGTGAGTATAACATGAAATTGAAAGCCAATGGTAAGAAATTTCAGAATCCTCATTTCAGCAGTTTGGAAAAAATAGGAGATTGATACTTTTATGCTTGTAAATGGTGATTTTTGATGTTAATGACTAAGTATATGTAAGTTATATATTGAGTGATGAAGTTGCATGTATTGAAATGTGATTGCATGTGTATGTTGTGGTTGACAAATTAGAGTTAGGGTTTTGGTTTAACTATTGGAGACTGTAACACCCCCATTTGCATAACCTGGTATATGTTACTATTCTGGTAACCGGTGTCGGTCTAGATGATTAAGGGGATTAGAACCACACTTAAGACAACTAGATAAGCTATAAACACAAATAATTAGTAATTGCCAATTAGTTAAGTATAAATAAGAAAAACAGAACATAAGAAGTTAAACGAGCCGAGAGTCACAGCGATGGGTAACCTTCTCGGGAAGGGTTGCGAAGTCAATTTAAACTCAAATTTTGAACCGTAAAATGTGACGCTGCGATCCTTAGGACCATTACGAACACAGTGGAAAAGAGAAAATCACAAGAAAAGAATTGTTAAGTCAGTCAAATAATTAGGTCAGGGAGCCGAAAGAAATATTGAATTATTTACAAACCGGGTTGAACCGGCGAGGGGCAATTTGGTCAATCGACCCCGAGAGTTAACTCCTGACCTAACTGTCAAATAAAATCAGAGAAAAGAAAATTTCAGAGTGGGGAATAAAATTAAAGAACTAATAGAAAAAATAAATAAAAAAAAAAGAAAATGAAAAAGTGAAGGGAGATGACATCATGCATGACATCATGCATGATGCCATAAAGATTATAATTAATAAATTTAATTAGATTGATTTATAGTCTTCCTAAGACATTAAAAAGAAAAGAAAAGAAAAGAAAAAAAGTCTTCTTCTTCCACCAAGTTGCTACCCTACCTCTCCCTTAACACCACCATTACCACACCTCCATGAAAGCTTGCTCCAAGCTTTAAATCCCCCATTAAACCCTTATTTCTTCCCTAATCACTTCATAAAACCTTATTTTCTTCCTTTGAGAGAGAGATTTAGCAAGAAAGAAAGAAGAAAAGAAGAGAAAAATTGAAGATTGAATATCAAAGTTGAGGTAAGTTATTTACTTTGGAATTTTGAGTTTAATACATGTGTTTATGATTGAATGAACTTGGAAATAAGCTTAAAATGAAATGAATACAAGTGTTAGGGGACAAAGTTGAATTGTAACACCCTCCCGGTAGCAACTCCGTACATTCTACTGTTCCGGTGACCGGTGTCGGTCCAGACAGCTAGAACGTCCGGAAAAATATTTAAACTAAAGCGAGGAACCATAATTAACTCAAATATTAATAAGAAAAATTTAGTAAAAATTTTAGAAATAAAATGCAACCAAGTCAAATGAGCCGGTGCCCAAGCGATGGGTAACCAGAGGTAAGTTGCGGTTCTCGCAACGAGGAGCCCTAGACCCTGGTAAAAATTTATAAAATAATTATTCGGACTCCAGAGAAGGGTCATTGAGGTTCCTATGGCATTAGAATGCCAAGAAAATATTTAGAAAAATTTTTCAATCGGTACAGACAATTTTGACCCGTTAAGCCAAACGGAGGGCATTTTGGTCATTTTGCCTTCAGAGACGATTTTTGGCCGACTTGTCCAGTTGAGTAAATAATTATTATGATATAAAATATGAATTAATATTGATGAAAAATTAATTTGAAGCTAGTAGAAAAGAAAAGAAAAGAAAATAAAGAAAATTAAAGATAATGACATCACATGATGTCACTCACTTAATCCCAACCAATCACAAGTTAATAAGCATTCTTAAAACACTTAAAAGAGTCAAAATGGACCAAAATAAATCTGCTCTTCTTCTTCTTCTTCCTCCAATACGTGACTCTCTTCTCCATAGCCTCCATAGAAGTTTCTTTCATCACTTTCATTTTTCCCATGAATTTCCACTACTAAACCCTAAGTCACCTTCATCAAAACTTGTCCATACCTCTTGGGGAAGCTTTTGGCAGCCAAGAAGAGGAAAGAAAGTGAACGTTTAACAAGTTGGGAATTTTATCAAATAAGGTTAGTGCATATTAACTTCCTAATCTTGTTTACTTATTGAAATTTAGTTTGAATATGAATAAATAATTAAGAAATTGAAGAAAATCATATGTGAAATTGAGAAGAAAATTTTGGCCAGCACTTATAGGATGAGGAATTGATGAGTTTTATTGGGCTAAAACCTAAATACAAGCTTAGATAGTGACATATGAATGATTGATGACCTTAATTGGGATGTGTTGCATGATTCATGGATTGGAAGCTAGGGTTCGGGAGTGAAACTTGGATTTAGCTTATGAAATTGTGAAAGAACATTTTAATGGTCAATTAGTGACCATTTGAGGCAAGTTCACCATAATTTGAAGAGATTTAGAGTGATGCAAACTGAATTGGTGGGCTGCCTAATGAGTGCAGCATGGTGGCTGTGATTCCAGCCCACTTGGACTGCCATATCTTTGGCTGTGTTGGTCCAATTGGTGTTTGGCCAATTGGAAATGAAACTAGGCTTATAATGGCACATTTTTTCTTAAGAAACCATGCCCAAAAGACCAAAGCAAGAGGACCAAAAGTTGGCCCCAATTCGGATACCCTGCAACAGCACCTACAGAAATGACCAAATGAACAGTAACTGTTCATTTGGCCATAACTTACTATAGATATGGTCAATTGACCTGAAATTTTTACAGCAACAAGTTAAGACATAGACAAACAACTTTCATGAAGAAACCTACCCCAAATTATGACCAGAACCTAACCCAAATGGCAGTGGCAGTCACTGTTCATGTTACTGTAGATATGGTAATTTCTGCAGAATGGAAATTCGGCCAGTTGTGGTTTTTGGACCATATCTGGAGCTACAAAACTCCAAATGGAGTGATTCAAAAAAGGAAATTCAACTAGACAAAATAAGGAACAACTTTCATTTTTACCGTTTCCTCAAATTCCCACTGCAACAGGGCTTAATGGAATAGTAAAGTTAGGCTTCAAAAACTGAAAATTCTGCCGTCTTGGTTTTAAGCATAGAAATGGTAATGGCAATCAATTCCAACAAGTTTTAAATACAAAATGTGGTATGTTTGGGGTGTTAAAACCAATACACCTATTTTCTATCCAAAAGTCAATATTTTTGTTGACCAATGAGGTGAATAGTGACACCAAAACTTGAAATTCAAAATTTGAAATTAGAAATGCATCTAGGGGACTTTAAATTGCAATTGGCAATTGATACTAGCAAATGTAAAACTCAAAATGTGGGATCTTGGTGTAATTAGAATTAACATATCCCTTAAGTATGAAAAAGTCAACATTTTGGTTGACTAGTAAGGTGAATAGTAATCAAAATGAGTAACAAACTAAGATGAAGACCTAGAACCAATTCTAAGCTTAAATGCTTAGAATTGTATGACAAATGTGGACTATGCATCCTAGTCAAAATTGTTAAAAAGAAATTAAGGCCATAAAATTGAAATCCATGAAATATTCATGGATTACTTGAAACATGAAAAATAAGTCACCTAATTAATGTGAATAGATAGTTAAGGCTTATATGCCCATCACAAATGGAATTCATAAAATATTAATAACTCAACTTGAAATATAAAATTGTGACTACATAAGTAGATTCTTAAATGTATAAATGAGAAAGGAAAATGTTTTGAATACAATGGTACATGTGAACCATTGTTTAGAATTGTGATCAATATAAATAACATAATGAATGAATAAATGAACTATATTAATGTATGAATGAGACATTAGTTCTCATTATTATAGAAAGGAGAAGTATTTTGAGTACAATGGTATAAAAGGATAATTGATGTGAATTGTGATCATAAAAATGATCAAATGAATGTATAAATTATAATTGAAATTTATCATGAAATAATGAATTCATAAACACAATATATTAATATTTAATGATATTATGTGCCCTTGTATTGCCTAGACACGTGTGTCAGATTGGATAGATTGGCATGCCAATAGGGTATTGTTTTAGCAGTACTGCGAAAGGCTTTATGCTTGTATTCATGGCTTTATGCCCGTATTCATGGCTTTATGCCAACATTCATGGCTTTTATGCCCGATTATGTGTTATCATGGCTTTTTAGCCATACTGACTGCATACATGGTTGGCGTTACCGTCCCATGGTATGACGGCCCGAGGCACCGCGGTGTCCAGTGCCAACGACCCGTTATCCAGTTTAGTCAGCCTGTCGTAGGTTACTTGGGCAGTGTAATTTATTGAGATAAGTTAAGAATATTAGCAATTAAAAATATTAGAAATTAAATAAAATAAATGAGTAAGATGACCTAAAATAAATTAGGATAATTATTTATTAGAAAGAATCGAAATGAACTGGACAGATATCAAAATTTACTTATTATGAAATAATCTGAGACAACCTAGCAAGTATAGAGAAAATGCTAAAGGATTAGCAAAGAAAATTATAACATAAATGAATATTGCAAACGTGCTTATATAACAATATAAGCATAAATTTATTATTTTCAAATCATTTTTCTTTGTACATCATTACTGTACATTGGAAAATAAACACTTTCAAAGAAGACTAAATTAGGATTAAACATATTAAATCCCATATGAATATAAATTGAGTATTTTTATAAATTCTGTATATTGTACATTATCACTGTGAATTTCGAAATTAAACGCTTCCAAAGCGAAACAAATGAGAACAAAAGATAATTAATATTAAACACATTGTATTAAATTAAATTGATTCTTAAATATTCAAATTATGCTTCGTTCTTTCTTTATTTGTATATTTTATTTTCTTGTTCTATTATTGCACCACTAAGCAGCAATGCTTAGCGCGATGGAATTGTTTCCTCGCAGTAATCAAGATTAAAGCCAGTGAATACTAAGCAGATTTTGGAGTCCAGATCTGCAGAAGTGTCTGAAGTATTCAAGGTTGTCACCTCCTCAGCAATGCATGTAGATAGGGCCCATATAGATCATATTTTATATTTTGTATAAAATGCTTAGAAATTGTATTGTAATGTATATTATGAACAAGTAATTAATAGGAATGTGATGTAAATTAATTAATTAGCTTTTTCATATGTAATTAATTTATATATCATGTAAATTATGAAATTTAGTAATTATTTTGTAAATTATGTAAATTAAGGAAATTTGAAAATTTTGCTTATGTAATTTGAGAATGTTTACATATGAATTGAGTGTGAATGGAAATGTATGGAAATGATTAGGAAATTGAAATGTATGGATGAGATTTGAAATATGAGAAAATTATGAGAATGATTGATGAGATCATTATGATTAGCAAGGATAAGATTTTATTTTGAAAATATTATTGAATTTCAAACAGGTGAATATTGAAATACGCCAAACGATAATAAAATAGGGGAAACTCCGTTGGTTTCTCCATCGAAAAATAATTGATATTAAAAATATAACAAGATCAAATTATGAAAGGAATAAAGTAAGATAAGATAGGGTGCTCCGGCACCGAATGTAGCACACTTTGCTCGGCTACACTGTAGTCGGGTGAGGGGTGTTACATGAATTTTGGCCAACTAGGGTTTTGATATATGTATGCATGAATTGGGTGGATTTAAAAGTGTATATGAGCTTAACTGTGTTGAATAATTATGATTAAATGCATTGAATTGGTTAAATGCAATTAATTGGTGAACTAGGGTTTTGGACACCTAGGGTTTGGGAGACAAAATATGGAGAAATGTTGAAATGATGTATTTGACCTAGTTTGAGGTGAGAAATAGTCATATTTGACCAAATGAAGTGTGTTGGAAGTGTTGGAGTTGAGGTTAAATTCAGATTCCATGTGGTCATGCTACTGGCAGCAGAACCAAGGTCCCTTTGAGGGACCAAAACTGAAAATTTACAAGTCCAATCGGTATGAGACCAATTGGGAATGAAAATAGACACTAAATGACACAATTTTCATTTAGGAACCATGCCCAAAAAGTGACCAAAACCTAGTGAATGAATTGACCAAATCCGGAAATTCTCAGTCTGCCCTGTACAAACTGACCAAATGAATAGTGTTTGTTCATTTAGCCATAACTTGAGCAAGGCAAGTCTAAATGAGCTGAAAGTTTACTAGTGGACAGTTGAGATATAGGCCTAAAACTTTCATGAAGAATACAAACCCAAATTATGCCATTAACCAAGTCATTTGGCAACCCAAAGTTGGTGACCTAAAACTGCCAGAACCAAAATTTGCCTAGAAATCTGGGTTAAGTCTAATTTGGCAGCCATGGTTCAAATGGCTATAACTTGAGCTACAAAACTCCAATTGGAGTGATTCAAAAAGGAGAATAAACTTAAGACAATAAGGAACATTTTCTATGAAGAAATGTTTGCCAAATTATAACAGTAAAGTGACCAATGGAACAGTGCAACTTAGGATACCAAAACTGAAAATTTGCAAATTTGCCTAAAAGACTTAGAATTTGAGAAAACAACCAAAACTAACAAATTTAGTGATCAAAATGTGGTATGTGGGTGAAGTTGGAATTTTCATACCTATTAAGCCTTAGAAAGTCAACAAATTGACTTGAATAGTGTAGTGAATAGTAACCCCAAAACACAAATTTTGAAGAACACCAAGTTTTGCATATTAAAGCTAGACATAAGTGAATTTGAATTTATTTTTAGATTTACGGTGAGTTATGATACTAAAACATTGTGAAACTGCGTGTTTCAGTTGAAAAGAATATCGGAAAAGAACCCGAGGGATTGAGTCAAGGCCAAGAGGCAACTCATATAAGGTTTATGCACAACTAACTCTTTTGTTATATTTTTACTTCTAAATTGATTTGAATAAGTTTATTTTATAATTTATAAATTTTGATGTGTTGAGAATTATAATTTGTTGAATGAAATTGTATAAATTAAATGTAAATTTTCTTATGCATTTAAGGATTTATTGCATGGTTTTAAGAATCGTAAATTTTAAATTTAATGTGTTGCCAACCTTGAGCATGAGTTTGTGATGATTAAATATGTTGATGATTTGTAAAAACTTTGTAAATAGAAATTGTTTTGAATATGGTTTGAAACCACAGTTGACATGGCAAAATTTGTTGTGAATTCTCATTAGCTTGTCTAGTGAGATATCTCTTCCACTAGATGGGGCGAGTTACTTCCTCTCTGGCTTGCCAGTTGCGGAAGAATTTGAATGAGTACTCATATATACTAGCTAGTCTTTGTGTCTCCCTTTTAGCCTCAGTTATTGGGAGAGTTTGAAATGTTATGGTGTACAACACAACATCTATTAGAATTTTGGATCATGGGATCAACTGTGTGAATTGTTGGCAATGCCCTTTAAATTATGCATAAATTGATAAATTGTGATTGAAATAAATAATTTGTTAGTGATTCAAAATATTTTTGTATTGTTTTGGAATTTAAAAGAAATGTAAATAAATAGTTATTAATTGATCAAAATGTTATTCAAATGAATAATTTGCATGAATGAAAATAATGATTTTTGTATGTCATAGATTTTGAAGACTTTAGAAATTTTAAATTTTTATTCATTATGAATTGTTAAGAATAATTTGTATTAAGTTTTAAATTATTAGTTTGTGCACCACTGAGTTCACCACTCAGCGATAGCTTTGTATGCTGTCGCAGGTGAAAGAAAATATAGAGCAGCTGAGCAAGGTTACTGAAAGACACGGTGAGATTATCCTCGGATATATTATAGGTATACCCTTGTACATTAACTTTTGATGTAATTCTGTAATCATATGTATGAAATTTACTTTGAGCAGTTGTACAAACTCTTTTGTAATATATATATTTCGATTGTAATCAAATACAAATTATTGTAATATTATCTTGAGATTTTATATACTTATAAAGTTTTGCATTGTTAAATTGTAATGCTCCTATGAATGTGAAAATTAGTTTGGTTACCTCAATGAGATGTTTTAATGTTTGATTTAATTTAAACTGCGTATTGAATTGCTTATGTCGATTTGTAAAACGAGGATTGTTTGAATTTTGAGACTTGAGAAATTGGTTGAGATTGATTATGAAATTTGAAAAAGTTGTTGAGAAAAATATTGGAAGTGTCTTTATTTTTAGATTTTAAAGAACTATTTTCTCAAAATATAAATGACACTCTGCCAAAATTTTTGTAAAAATTGCGGAGATTTTTAAATATCTAAAAATTTGATTTATGTTTGGACTTTAAATAAAAGTTTTTAATATCTGAGAAAATTTTTGTAACAATCGGGCTCCAACCACTAGAGGAATTGTCCGCTTTGGCCATAAGCCTCACGGTTTTGTCCCATAGGTGGAATGAAGAACTTCCTAGGAAGTCACCCATCCTAGGATTTCTCTCAAGCGAGCACGCTTAACCCTGGAGTTCTTCCAACTCTCCAGGCCATTCCACCAAAAGGCGCATCTAGTGATTAGTTCTCCAACTTTATATATCATTACTTTTTGAACCCAAGACCATCTCCGTGCTTTGCCGATGTGAGATTTGCCTAAGAGACCTTTCTCCCCCCTTTTCTGGACTCAGCGTTCTGGCTAAGGTTTGCCCCACCATTGCCCAAGAGGACACGCGAGCAGCTCTAATACCAATTATAACAATCAGGCTCCAACCACTAGAGGAATTGTCCGCTTTGGCCATAAGCCTCACGGTTTTGTCCCATAGGTGGAATGAAGAACTTCCCAGGAGGTCACCTATCCTAGGATTTCTCTCAAGTGAGCACGCTTAATCCAGGAGTTCTTCCAACTCTCCAGGCCATTCCACCAAAAGGCGCCTCTAGTGATTAGTACTCCAACTTTATATATCATTACTTTTTGAACCCAAGACCATCTCCGTGCTTTGCCGATGTGGGATTTGCCTAAGGGACCTTTATAAATGTAACACCCCTCACCCGACTATAGTGTAGCCGAGCAAGGCGTGCAACATTCGGTGCTGGAGCACCCTAACTTACCTTACTTTATTTCTTTAAAAATTTTGTTCTCATTATGTTTAATATCGATTATTTTTTGATGGAGAAACTAATGGAGTTTCCCCTATTTTATTCGTTTGACATGTTTTACTATTCACCTATTTGAAAATTTCAATAATATTTTACAATAAAAATCTCATCAATTATTTTCATAACAATCTCATAATTCACATCTCATTCATATCTCAATTTCATATTCATTTCCATGCATTATCTATATATTTCAAATCTGTCTTCAAATCCATACAATCTCATTCATGCTCAAATCACATAAGTAAAATTTTCAAATTTCATTAATTGACATAATTTCATAATTTATAATATATATAAATTAATTACATATGAAAAAGCTAATTTATTAATTTACATCACATTTCTATTAATTACCTGTTCATAATCTACATTATAATATAATATCTAGCATTTTATACAAAATATAAAATATGATCTATATGGCCCCTATCTACATGCATTGCTGAGGAGGTGACAACCTTGAATACTTCAGACACTTCTGCAAATCTGGACTCCAAAAATCATAGTCAAAGTACCTGCGCAAGGAAACAAATCCATCGCGCTAAGCATTGCTGCTTAGTGGTGCAATAATATAACAAGAAAATAAAATATACAAATAAGGAAAGAACGAAGCATAATTTGAATATTTAAGAATCAATTTAATGTAATACAATGTATCTAATATTAATTATCTTTTGTTCTAATTTGTTTCGCTTTGGAGGCGTTTAATTCCTAAATTCACAGTGATAATGTACAGTATACAGAATTAATAAAAATACTCAGTTTTTATTCATATGGCAATAGAAGGTACATTTAAAATATTTAGTTAAGTTATACCTACTTTTGCAACTCTTTTATCATTTTACTTAACAATTTTTATGTGGTTTGGATCATTTCATAATTCTAACTAATTCTTTTGAAGTCTTATTAACTCATTTATTTGATTTCTAATATTTTTAATTACTAATAATCTTAATTTATTTCAATGAATTACACTGCCCAAGTAGCCTACGACAGGCTGACTAAACTGGATAACGGGTCATTGGCACTGGACACTGCGGTGCCTCGGGCCGTCATACCATGGGACGCAAAACGTCAACCACTTATGCAGTCATTATGGCTAAAAAGCCACGATATCACATAATCGGGCATAAAAGCCATGAATACGGGCATAAAAGCCATGAATACAGGCATAAAGCCTTTCGCAGTACTGCTAAAACAATACCCTATTGGCATGCCAAACTATCCAATCTGACACACATGTCTAAGCAATACAAGGGCACATAATATCATTAAATATTAATATATTGTGTTTTATGATTTCATTATTTCATGATAAATTTCAATTATAATTTATACATTCATTTGATCATTTATGTGATTACAATTCACATCAATTATCCTTTTATACCATTGTACTCAAAGTACTTTTTCTTTCTACAATAACGAGAACTAATGTCTCATTCATACATTAATATGATTTATTTATTCATTCATTATGTCATTTATATTGATCACAATTCAAAACAATGGTTCACATGTACCATTGTATTCAAAACATTTTTTCTTTCTCATTTATACATTCAAAAATCTACTTATGTGATTACAAATTTTATATTTCAAGTTGAGTTACTAATATTTTATGAATTCTATTTTTAATGGGCATATAAGCCCTAACTATCTATTCAAATCAATTAGGTGACTTATTTTTCATGTTTCAAGTAATCCATGAATATTTCATGGATTTCAAATTTATGGCCTTAATTTCCCTTTAACAATTTTGACTAGGATGCATAGTCCACATTTGTTATACAATTCTAAGCATTTAAGCTTAGCATTGGTTCTAGGTCTTCATCTTAATTTACTAATCATTTTGATTACTATTCACCTTATTAGTCAACCAAAATGTTGACTTTTTCATACTTAATGGATATATTAATTCTAATTACACCAAGACCTCACATTTTGATTTTTACATTTGCTAGTATCAATTGCCAATTGCAATTTAAAGTCCCCTAGATGCATTTCTAAATTTTTAGTTTTGATTACCTAAGTTTTCTATTCCATTGGACAATTTTACAGTGGAAACTGGGATAACTTTTCTTCATCAAAGTTGTTCCTTATTGTGTCTTCTTTAATTCCCTTTTTGAATCACTCCATTTGGAGTTTTTTAGCTCAAGTTATGGTCATTTTACCATAACTGCCCGGAGTGACTTGTACCCAGAATTTCTGGGCAATTTGGTTCTGCCAGATTTGGTAACCTAAGTTTGGTTGGCAATTTGACTAGGTTATGGTCAGAATTTGGATTTGTGTTCTTCATAAAAGTTGTAGGGCTATGTCTCAGATTTCTGCTGGTAAAATTTCAGATCAATTGAACTTTTTTACACTGAGTTATGACTATTTGAACAAATACTGTTCATTTGGTCATTTTCTAGGGACAGCATGTTGGTTACCCAGATTGGGGCAGTATTTAGGTTATCCTAAGTTGGTTTTCTGGGCATGGTTTCTTCACCAAAAATGTGTCATTATGTCCTAAGTTTAATGTCCAATTAGTCTCACACCAATTGGTGCAACCTAACTCTACTTATGGTCATATTTAAGTACTGGACTCAAAGTCCAGAAAATCCTGCATGAACACAACACTTCTAATACCCCCCCCCCCCATTCCACACTACTACCAACTTCAATCACATTCAATACACTTCAAATACTCCATAATTAATCTCAACACATCAATTTATCAACATAACATCAAATTCCCAATTTAGCAAAACCTAAATCAATTTGATACAACTTCAAAATCCAAAGGAATTAATAGCACTAACATTGTTCCTTAGTTTCACTCAACTTCAATTCAACCTTCTAATCAATCAAAAACTTGAAGCTCCTTCTTGGTCCACCTTGGCTGAAATTCCTCTTGCCCCAAACTCTTAATTTCTTTTGGTTTTCTTGAGTGCTTTCTACTAATTAGGCTTTAGTTTAGTGTGGGCTATAATTTTTCCAAGAAAAATTTTGGTTGAGACTTAGGGTTTCAAGCTTTGGATTTTGGGTTTTAATGGAGAATTTTAGAGAAGAAGGGAAGAAGGCAAGTGGACGGGAAGAAGAAGGGAAAAAGATGCAGAATTTTGTTCAATAATTAACCTATATAATAATTAAATATTTAATGGCAATATGGTAAATAAGTAGAATGGCAAATTTGAAATTATTTTGAAGTTTATAATCATTATAATTTGACTTTTCAATAATTATTTTTAATTTTCATAATTTCAATTAATTAAATTAATTTAGCTTCATTAAATTAATAATCATCATTTTTTGTCAATATTGGACCCTCAAATTTAATTGACGAAATTTTGCTCTTACCGAGTTGTCGGTTTATCTTTCTTTCTTCTTTCTTTTACTCATTTTTAATTTTAATTTTCATCAATATTTATTCATATTTTATGTCATAATAATTATTTACTTAATTGGACAAGTCAGTCAAAAATCATCTCCGAAGATGAAATGACCAAAATGCCATCCGTTTGGCTTATTGCCAAAATTATCTGTACTGATCGAAAAAATTTTCTAAACCTTTTCTTGGCATTCTAATGCCATAGAAACCTCAATGACTCTTCTCTGGAATCTCAAAAATTATTTCATTAATTTTCTCACAGGTCTGGGGTCGGTAACTGTCTTTACCGATACTTCTCTATATAGTCACCCATCGCTAGGGCACCGGCTCATTTAACTTGGTTGTATTATATTTCTAGAATTTTTCCTAAATTTTTCTTATTATTATTTGAGTTAATTCTGGCTCCTCACTTTAGTCTAAAATATTTTTCCAGACGTTCTAGCTGTTCGGACTAACACCGGTCGCCGGAACAGTAAAATATACGGAATTGTTACAGTGAGGGTGTTACAATTCTTCCCCTCTAACAAAAATTTTATCCTCGAAATTTATCAGGTGTAAGTATCTGAGATTATTCCTTTACCTTTCTATTGCTCCCTCTGTCTACTCCTTTTATATATATATGGTATTACTTAGTCTTTTCGAATATATCATTATACACTTAAGCATATCATAAAGGAAGGATACTTTGCTTCAAATTCACATTTGGCGCTTCTTGCTCCTCTCCGGCTTGGGTGACATATGGAGATGGTGTTACTATTGTACTTGGTCCTTCCACGACCTCTGTCTGGGTCTGTGGTAAATTCCTCTTAGGACAATCTTTCAGACGATGCTCTATGGCCCCACATCTATAACAGGCTCCAGTCAATCCCCTACATTCATCTTTATGCCACTTGTTACAATGGCCACATTTTCTTGCTAGTCTTGGTGCACTCACTACTAGTGTTTCTAGTTGATCTCTTATGGGTATAGGCCTGGGTCTAGGTCTCCTACTTTGATTAGATGTCTGACTTAACTATTCTCTCGGCCTCTTATTACTAGACTGTCCAAAATTCCTCTTTTGCTGATCAGCACTCCTCTTCTGTTCCTCTTTATGAACACAGCTAATAAATTTCTTTCTGAACTCTATCAGAAAGAATTTCCAAGTTACGTCGGCTAGTAGCACTACCTTGGTTACAACATTCCACCACTGATATGCAGCTTCTTGTAATAATGAAACTGCATACTCCAAACTCTGTTCTGGTGTGCAATGGAGCTGCTGCAGGACTCTTTCAGTCCTTTCTAACCAATACTCAGCCACTGAAGAATCGTCTTCCTTTCTACCATTGAAATCTACAGCTCCATACTTCCTAATTTTTCCTATAGGTGATTTCCGTTGATGCGGTGGTGGAATAACCCCAGTCATCTGTCGAAAAAATTCAATCATCTGCTCAAACAAGGCATGTTGGGGTTGTACAGGCACCTCATGCACTGGTGGAGCAGGATCTCCCCAATTTCCAACATCACTACCAATCGAGATACGGCTTACTACTTCTTCCTCTACTGCCCTCTGTGATTCTGAGTCCATACCTTAACCTAAAATAACCAAAGAAAATAGATCTACATTAGTGTCACCTCGACTCATATGAATGCAATGCATGTTATGCACACTATCTCTTTCCATCTATCTATGCCTAGGAACGCCTAAACTGTGCACTGATACCAATAAATATAATACCCCTCACCCGACTACAGTGTAGCCAAGCAAGGCGTGCTACATTCGGTGCCGGAACACCCTAACTTACCTTACTTTATTTTTTTAAAAATTTTATTCTCATTATATTTAATATCGATTATTTTTCGACGGAGAAACTAATGAAGTTTCCCCTATTTTATTATCGTTTGAAATGTTTTACTATTCACCTATTTGAAAATTTCAATAATATTTTACAATAAAAATCTCATCAATTATTTTCATAACCATCTCATAATTCACATCTCAGTCATATCTCAATTTCATATTCATTTCCATGCATTATCTATATATTTCAAATCTGTCTTCAAATCCATACAATCTCATTTATGCTCAAATCACATAAGTAAAATTTTCAAATTTCATTAATTTACATGATTTCATAATTTACATGATATATAAATTAATTACATATGAAAAAGCTAATTTATAAATTTACATCACATTTCTATTAATTATCTGTTCATAATCTACATTATAATACAATATCTAGCATTTTATACAAAATACAATATCTAGCATTTTATACAGAAGCTCATAAGAAACTTGGCACATGAGGTGAGCAATCGATGAGTAAATAGTATTGGTTAAAGTGCTAAGGAACCATCATCAGGCCAGGAAGCTACTTAGAAGTGTGAATAGGACATGAGGAGACAGAACCCACAACTGTTCAGAGACTGATACCAGGTCAAATTTTGAGGACGAAATTATTTTAAGGGGGGGAGAATTGTAACACCCCCATTTGCATAACCTGGTATAGTTACTATTCCGGTAATCGGTGTCGGTCCGGACTGTAACACTCCTATTTGTATAGCTAGGTATATTTCACTATTCCGATGACCAGTGTCAGTCCGGATAATTAAGGGGATTAGAACCACCCTTAAGACAACTAGATAAGCTATAAACACAAATAATTAGTAATTGTCAATTAGTTAAGTAAAAATAAGAAAAACAGAACATAAGAAGTTAAACGAGCCGAGAGTCACAGCGATGGGTGACCTTCTCGGGAAGGACTGCGAAGTCGTTTGAGGCCTAGCTTGAGAATGCAAGTGGTAGGGTTCCGACACCAGAATTTTTCTGAATTGATCTCACAGGCCCTGGAACTGGAAAGGATAGAATCAGAAGGGGCAGTGAAGAAGGGTACACAAGAGAAAGATAAGACTGAAAAGACTACAGGACAAGCACACGAGAGTAGTGCAGGAAGAGGAAGCAGTTTGGGGATCCGGCTCCGTAGATGCAGCGAGGCAGATTTTACGGCCAAAGACCACCCGGTTTGGTCGTGGACCAGCGAGCACCCGAGGAGCTCTATCAGTACGTTAGTGTGAAACTTGTGGTAGAACACATGGTGGGGTTTGTTTCAAGGCCACTGGTGCATGTTTTAACTATGGAGGGAGTGGACATTTCGCTAAGGATTGTACTAGTCTGCACCGGTCTGGACCTTCTGCTACATCTGAAGGATCAGCCTAAGTCTCTACACTTAGAGGGTCACAGTCAGCTGCTAGAGGTAGAGGTAGAGGCAGAGGTAGGGGTCCTGGTAACACTCCTGGAAGTCAAAGCACTGTTAACCAGTCAGTACCCAGTGGCACACCAGTCAGAGTGTATACCATGCATTAGAGGGAGGAGGCTGAAACATCAAACGTAATAGCTGGTAATTTCTCCATCCTTGACCAAGATGTACATGTGTTATTTGAACCTGGCTCTGATACCACTAAACATGTCACGCCCTACTCCTCGTAAGATGTAACATGTTCCCGTAGTACATCTAATAAATTACCATACTTCACCTACCGATAACCCATTAAATATACTACAAGGGACATGTTACATCTTACGAGGAGTAGGGCGTGACATGTTTAGTGGTATCAGAGCCAGGTTCAAATAACATATGTACATCTTGGTCAAGGATGGAGAAATTACCAGCTACTACATTTGATGTTTTAGCCTCCTCCCTCTGATGCATGGTATACACTCTGACTGGTGTGCCACTGGGTACTGGCTGGTTAACAGTGCTTTGACTTCCGGGAGTGTTACCAGGACCCTTACCTCAGCCTCTACCTCTAGCAGCTGACTGTGACCCTCTAGGTGCAGAGACTTGGGCTGATCCTTCAAATGTAGCAGAAGGTCCAGACCGGCGCGGACTAGTACAATCCTTAGCGAAATGTTCGCTCCCTCCACAGTTAAAACATGCACCAGTGGCCTTGAAACAAACCCCACCATGTGTTCTACCACAAATTTCACATTGTCGTACTGATAGAGCTCATCGGGGTGCCTGCTGGGTCTGCTGACCAGACCGGGGTGGTCTTTGGCTAGAAAATCTGCCTCTGCCAGATCTACAGGAGCTGGATCCCCGAAACTGTTTCCTCTTCCTAGAATTACTCTCAGTTGCTTGTCCTATAGTCTTTTTAGTCTTCTCTTTCTCTTGTGTACCCTTCTTCACTGCCCCTTCTGATTCTATCCTTTCCAGTTCCAGGGCCTGTGAAATCAATTCAGAAAAATTCTGGTGTCGGAACCCTACCACTTGCATTCTCAAGCTAGGCCTCAACCCAGCCTCAAACCTTTTACACCGGTCTCTGGGGGTGGAGACTAAGCTTCCAGCATAATGGCTTAGCTTTGAAAAGTCCCGCTCATACTCTGCTACAATTCTATCCCCTTACTTCAAACTTAAAAACTCTTGCAGCTTCATGTCTACATAAGTATTGGGGACCCACTTTTATCAAAATTCCCTTAAAAAGTCTGCCCATGTGAGGACTAGTGGCTCTACCAGACTGTAGGGGATGGTCTTCCACCACTCATATGCATCTCCGTGCAGAAGTGATACTGAATATTCAAACTTCAACTTTTCAGCACACTGTAGTTTTCTGAAAACCCATTCCATTCTTTCCAACCACTGTTCTGCCTCCAGTGGATCCATAGTGCCCTTAAACTAGGTGGCCCCAAATTTCATCAATTTTTCATATTGCCGAGCTGAGGGCTGTGGTTGTGCTACAGGTGCTTGCATCTAAGCTTGGGGTGGCACATTTCCCACCATTTACTGGAAAAACGTAGCCATCTGCTGTGCAAACTGAGCAGGAAACTGCGGTGCTGGGTAGGAGCTAGAGTGGCTGACCCACTCACGTTCTGGAGTGCTGGGGCTTTCCCTTGAACCTTAGCCTTAACAGATTGTTCTACAGAATGATCTCCTTCTTCCATTCTGTTTTCCCAAAATTTCCACTTCCTGAGATCAAACACAAGGAGGTTGACCTCCGTTAGTGCATATTCATGATGTAAATATGTCATATGTATCAATTAAAGACACTTGAGCAGTTGTACTTATCAAAGAAATATTCATACACATAGTCAAAATTTATTGAAAAACCATGCTCTGATACCACTAAAATATGTCACACCTTACCCCTCTGTAAGGCATGGCATGATCCCGTAGAATACCTAATGAACTACCGAACTTCACCTACCGATAATTCATTAAGTACACTACAAGGGATTTTAAAACCATTTTCTTACATTTTGAAAGTGGTGAGCGTTTTGGTAGGAATTAAAAATCATTTATTCAAAGCTTAAAAAAAACTAGTAAAAATTTTTGTCCATTTTTATTTTGCTGCAAATTTTATAAAAATTTTGACAGAGTTCCGTTTGTATTTGGAGAAAACAGTTCTTCAAATACCTGAAAAAAAACACTTCCAATAATTTTCTCAACTCCCAACCTCCAATTAATCTCAAATCAACTCAATTCAATTCACTTCAAGATAATTCCTCAATCCAATCAAGTTTATCATCACAAAATATTTAATAACTCCATTCACAGTGCATAAAGTATGAAATTCACAAATATAAATCTTAATTTACAGAAGAAAATCCAAAAATAATATTATTACAATTTATTTTACAGCTGCTCAACTTTACATTGATACATAAAACATTGCAATATTTACATCAAAATAACTACAAGGTTATAAAATAATACCCATACAAAAAGATCAGTGTAGGCCTCAATTCAATAGCAGCTCACTCTGCTGCTTTTTCCTTGCTCTTATCTGCGACAGCAAAATAAGCTATTGCTGAGTATAAAAATACTCAGTGGTGCACAATAAAAATTTAAAATACGATACATAAATCATTCATTGCCAAAATACAATTTAAATATTTCTCAATCACATTTCAAAATTATCAAAACTCAGAATAACACAATTTAGTCAAATAATTTAATAAACACAGTGTTGCCAAAATCATACACAACTTAAGCCATGATACAAAATTTTCGATCAATGCCGTGTTGTACACCACGACAAAGCAATCTACAACCCCACTAATCGAAATCAATGAGGGAGGTGGCTAGCTAGCTAATGAGTACTCATCCAATCCCAACCTCAACTGGCAAGCCAGAGAGGGAGCAAAATAAACGATCTCAACTCCATAAATGGAGGGGGAATAATGTGATACTGTCATGCTAAGTGTGAACACAAAATCAATTCAAAACAATTTATTCAAATAATTTGTAAGAAATCTGATCAATTTCCAAAGTCATATTTGCGATCATAAAATGGCAACACAATACATAATTAATCACAAAAGTCAAATTTTCGAGAATAAAATATTTAAATAAGAATTATTGTGCACAGACCTGACGTAAGTCGTCTCTAGGCCCTGACTCAGTCTCTCAGAGCTTTCAAGTCTTTTTCAGCTGAAACACACAGTTTCACAGTGTTTCAGTACCATAACTTAGCATAAATCCAAAAATAAATTTAATTTCACTTTTACCTAGCTCTAATGTGCTAAACTTGATGTTCTTGAAATTTTTTGTATTTTGAGTTACTATTCACTACACTATTCAAGTCAAATTGTTGACTTTCTAAGGCTTAATAGGTATGGGAACTCCAACTTCACCCACATACCACATTTTGGTCACTAAATTTGTTGGTTTTGGTCATTTTTCTCAAAACTTAGGTCTTTTAGGCAAAATTGCCAATTTTTCGTTTTGGAGTCCTAAGTTACACTACTTCATTGGTCACTTTTCTGTTGGAATTTGGCAAAACTTCCTTCATAGAAAATGTTCCCTATTGTCTTAAGTTTATTCTCCTTTTTTAATCACTCCAATTGGAGTTTTGTAACTCAAGTTATAGCCAAAATACGGTTACTGTTCATGCTGCAGATTTTTGTTCTGGCATATTTATTGATCCAACTTCGTTCAGTAATTTGATCAAGTTAAGTCCATAATTTGGTCTAACTTTCTTCATATGAAATGTTCTACTATGCCTTAGGTTTCCATCGGTTCAAGAATCACCTAAATCGAAGCTTTCTAGAGAGAGTTATAGCCATTGAAACTTTACTGTTCATAAGGGTCCTAAGAACCGCGGCGTCACATTTTATGGTTCGAAATTTGAGTTTAAAATGACTTCACAGTCCTTCCCGAGAAGGTCACCCATCGCTGTGACTTTCAGCTCGTTTAACTTCTTATGTTCTGTTTTTCTTATTTTTACTTAACTAATTGACAATTACTAATTATTTTTGTTTATAGCTTATCTAGTTGTCTTAAGGGTGGTTCTAATCCCCTTAATTGTCCGGACCGACATCGGTCACCGGAATAGTGAAATATACCTAGCAATACAAATAGGGGTGTTACAAGGATGATTAAGGGGATTAGAACCACACTTAAGACAACTAGATAAGCTATAACACAAATAATTAGTAATTGCCAATTAGTTAAGTATAAATAAGAAAAACAGAACATAAGAAGTTAAACGAGCTGAGAGTCACTGCGATGGGTGACCTTCTTGGGAAGGGTTGCAAAGTCAATTTAAACTAAAATTTCGAACCGTAAAATGTGACGCTGCGGTCCTTAGGACCATCACGAACACAGTGGAAAAGAGAAAATCATGAAAAAGAATTGTTAAGTTAGTCAAATAATTAGGTCAGGGAGTCGAAAAAAATATTGAATTATTTATAAACCGAGTTGAACCGGCGAGGGGTAATTTGGTCAATCGACCTCGAGAGTTGACTCCTGACCTAACTGTCAAATAAAATCAGAGAAAAGAAAATTTCAGAGTCAGGAATTAAATTAAAGAACTAATAGAAAAAAATAAATGAAAAAAAAAAAGAAAATGAAAATGTGAAGGGAGATGACATCATGCATGACATCATGCATGATGCCATAAAGATTATAATTAATAAATTTAATTAAATTGATTTATAGTCTTCCTAAGACATTAAAAAGAAAAGAAAAAAAAATTAAAAGTCTTCTTCTTCCACCAAGTTGCTGCCCCACCTCTCCCTTAACACCACCATTACCACACCTCCATGAAAGCTTGCTCCAAGCTTTAAATCCCCCATTAAACCCTTATTTCTTCCCTAATCACTTCGTAAAACCTTATTTTCTTCCTTTGAGAGAGAGATTTAGCAATAAAGAAAGAAGAAAAGAAGAGAAAAATTGAAGATTGAATATCAAAGTTAAGTTATTTACTTTGGAATTTTGAGTTTAATACATGTGTTTATGATTGAATGAACTTGGAAATAAGCTTAAAATGAAATGAAGACAAGTGTTAGGGGACAAAGTTGAATTTTGGCCAACTAGGGTTTTGATATATGTATGCATGAATTGGATGGATTTAAAAGTGTATGTGAGCTTAATTGTGTTGAATAATTATGATTAAATGCATTGAATTAGTTAAATGCAATTAATTGGTGAACTAGGGTTTTGGACACCTAGGGTTTGGGAGACAAAATGTGGAGAAATGGTGAAATGATGTAGTTGACCTAGTTTGAGGTGAGAAATGGTCATTTTTGACCAAATGAAGTGTGTTGGAAGTGTTGGAGTTGAGGTTAAATTCGGATTCCATGTGGTTATGCTGCTGGCAGCAGAACCAAGGTCCCTTTGAGGGACCAAAACTGAAAATTTACAAGTCCAATTGGTATGAGACCAATTGCGAATGAAAATAGACACTAAATAACACAATTTTCATTTAGGAACCATGCCTAAAAAGTGACCAAAACCTAGTGAATAAATTGACCAAATCTGGAAATTCTCAGTCTGCCCTGTACAAACTGACCAAATGAATAGTATTTGTTCATTTGGCCATAACTTGAGCTAGGCAGGTTTAAATGATCTGAAATTTTACCAGTGGACAGTTGAGATATAGACCTAAAACTTTCATGAAGAATACAAACCAAAATTATGCAATTAACTAAGTCATTTGGCCACCCAAATTTGGTGACCTAAACTGCCAGAACCAAAATTTGCCCAGTAATCTGGGTTAAGTCTAATCCGGCAGTCATGGTTCAAATGGCTATAACTTGAGCTACAAAACTCCAATTAGAGTGATTCAAAAAGGAGAATAAACTTAAGACAATAAGGAACATTTTCTATGAAGAGAGTTTTGCCAAATTCTAATAGTAAAGTGACCAATGGAACAGTGCAGCTTAGGGCACCAAAACTGAAAATTTGCAAATTTGCCTAAAAGACTTAGAATTTGAGAAAACAACCAAAACCAACAATTTTAGTGACCAAAATGTGGTATGTGGGTGAAGTTGGAATTCCCATACCTAGTAAGCCTTAGAAAGTCAACAAATTGACTTGAATAGTGTAGTGAATTGTAACCCCGAAACACAAATTTTGAAGAACGCCAAGTTTAGCATATTAAAGCTAGGCATAAGTGAATTTGAATTTATTTTTGGATTTATGATGAGTTATGATACTGAAACACTGTAAAACTGTGTGTTTCAGTTGAAAAGAATACCGGAAAAGAACCCGAGGGATCGAGTCAAGGCCAAGAGGTGACTCGTATAAGGTTTATGCACAACTAACTCTTTTCTTATATTTTTACTTCTAAATTGATTTGAATAAGTTTATTTTATAATTTATAAATTTTGATGTGTTGAGAATTATAATTTGTTGAATGAAATTGTATAAATTAAATGTAAATTTTCTTATGCATTTAAGGATTTATTGCATGGTTTTGAGAATTGTAAATTTTAAATTTGATGTGTTGCCAACCTTGAGCATGAATTTGTGATGATTAAATATGTTGATGATTTGTAAAAACTTTGTAAATAGAAATTATTTTGAATATGATTTGAAACCACAGTTGACATGGCAAAATTTGTTGTGAATTCTCATTAGCTTGTCTAGTGAGATATCTCCTCCACTAGATGGGGCGAGTTACTTCCTCTCTGGCTTGCCAATTTGAGAAGAATTTGAATGAGTATTCATTTATACTAGCTAGTCTTTGTTTCTCCATTTTAACCTCAGTTATTGGGATAGTTTGAAATGTCGTGGTGTACAACATGGCATCTATTTGAATTTTGGATCATGGGATTAACTGTGTGAATTGTTGGCAACGCCCTTTAAATTATGCATAAATTGATAAATTGTGATTGAAATAAATAATTTGTTAGTGATTCAAAATATTTTTGTATTGTTTCAGAATTTAAAAGAAATTTAAATAAATAGATATTAATTGATCAAAATGTTATTCAAATGAATAATTTGCATGAATGAAAATAATGATTTTTATATGTCATGGATTTTGAAGAATTTAGAAATTTTAAATTTTTATTCATTATGAATTGTTAAGAATAATTTGTATTAAGCTTTAAATTATTAGTTTGTGCACCACTAAGACCACTCAGCGATAACTTTGTATGCTATCGCAGGTGAAAGAAAATATAGAGCAGCTGAGCGAGGTTACTGAAAGACACGGTGAGATTATCCTCGGGTATATCATAGGTATACCCTTGTACATTAACTTTTGATGTAATTCTGTAATCATATGTATGAAATTTACTTTGAGCAGTTGTATAAACTCTTTTGTAATATATATATTTCGATTGTAATCAAATACAAATTATTGTAATATTATCTTGAGATTTTATATACTTATAAAGTTTTGCATTATTAAATTGTAATGCTCCCATGAATGTGAAAATTAATTTGGTTACCTCAATGAGATGTTTTAATGTTTGATTTAATTTAAACTGTGTATTGAATTGCTTGTAATGATTTGTGAAATGAGGATTGTTTGAATTTTGAGACTTGAGAAATTGGTTGAGATTGATTGTGAAATTTGAAGAAGTTCTTGAGAAAAATATTGGAAGTGTCTTTATTTTCAGGTTTTGAAGAACTGTTTTCTCAAAATATAGACGGCACTCTGCCGAAATTTTTGTAAAAATTGCGAAGATTTTTAAATATCTAAAAATTTGATTTTTGTTTGGACTTTAAATAAAGGTTTTTAATATCTGAGAAAATTTTACCCACCAATTTAAAAATGAATGAAAATTGTTTTAAAATCCCTTGTAGGGTACTTAATGGGTTATCGGTAGGTGAAGTTCGGTAGTTTATTAGGTATTCTACGGGATCATGTTATGCCTTACAGAGGGGTAAGGTGTGATAGAGACTTTGTGTTATTGCTGGAATTTGACTTGTTGAGATGAATTGGTGATGTTTAGAAGTGCCATGAATGTAAATTTGTAGTTTAGGAATTGGAGGAAATGAAAATTGGATGTGTACTTTTCCATGCAGGTTGAGACTTTGAAAATTTAGTGAATGTTTTGAGCCATAACTGAAATTATGTTGCTTCAATTGGTATGAGGCCAATTGGAGATGGAACTAGATCTAAAATGCTTCATTTTTCGTGCAGAGCCCATGTCCAAATTCTGTCCAGAACTTGACCAAATTATTGTCCCAATCCGAATGACCAAATGATGAACCTAGAAAAATGACTAAATGAACAATACACATTCATTTGGACATAACTTCCTCTAGCCAGGTCCAAATGACCTATATTTTATACCATTGAAAATCATAGATATAGGACTATAACTTTTATGGAGACCACAGAGCTCAGAAATGCCTTAAACCAAATCAAATTTTTGGCCCAATTTAGGTTACAAAACTGTCCATAACCATATTATCCAGAAATTGCTAAACATAGGCTTACTTGACCAGTTTTGGTAAAGAGGCCATAACTTGGTATACAGAAATCCAAATGCAATGAAATTAGTGCCAAATTTTCCATAAGACATCAATCTACAATATTGGTATTTTGACTAAAATCCAGAAATCAAGGAAACTAGGTCAATTAGCTAGGTCAAATTAGTATGCAAATTCTAGAAATTGCCTAAGTGACTACTTGACCCCAAAATGGTCTTTTAGTCATATATCCCACTAGGAAACTCTAATTGGGATGAGCCACATTGTTTTAAAAACCTAAGAACTAGAGCTCCAACTTTGTTTTAGACACTTTCCTCAAATTATAAATGTAAGAACACTATAGGTTGAGCCAAATTTACTGACCTGAACTGGAATCCTGTTGGCACAGGGTACTTGAGTCTAGGCCAGTGATTTGGCTATAAGTAATTCTACAAGACTTGAAAAATTGTAATCCAAAATTCTAAGTGACCATATGACATAGGGAAACAAACTCTATGAAGGACATTAAGCCTAAAAGTGACTGCAAAATGTCTAATTAAATTGGTAAAGTGTAATTCCAAAATCTGCCTAGTTAAAGAGCCAGAATTAGGAAATAAACCAGTTATGGTTAATTGACCATAACTTGAGTTCTAGCAATCCAAATGACATGATCCAAAGAGGGAAAACAAAGACAAGATATAGAGTAACAACTTCCATGAAGAAAGTATGGCCAAACAGTGGCCATAAAAGTGATCAAATTGATAGGTAAAATTAAGACATTAAAACTGAACCTAAATAAAGGTTTACAAGACAAACTATTCTATGGTAGGGTTTTAACCCTAATATGTTGTTAAACACTGAATTACATGAAATAGGTATGTGGGACCCACTTTCCCACTACAAAGTGATATGACATTTGTAATAAGTAATTATTAATGCTTAATTGCCCAAAGTAAACCTAGGGTTATGTATATAGTTTGGATCGATTGGTATACCAATTAGGGACTACAGATAGCAGTACTGCCTATATGAATAATCATTGACCAACAAAATATGTCAGATATGATTATTCTATAGGCTATATGCCTGCCTGCCCATTGGCCATTGTACCTATTTCATTTATGGCTTTGAAAGCCTGCCCGTTGGCCTTGTGCCTAACATGACAGTTGTATAGAGGGTAGACATATGAAAGACGGAAGCATGAAAAACATAAGTTTATATCATTGAATTCAAAAAATTTTCACCTAGGGTAACATGATCCTGTAGTACACCTAATGAATTACCGTACTTCACCTACCGATAACCCATTAGACATACTACAAGGGATTTTAAAATAATTTTCGTGAAATTTAAATCATCGATTAAAATCTGGTGTTATAAAATTTTTTCAAAATTTCGGCAAAGTGCCGACTGTATTTTGAGAAAACAGTTCTTCAATCCTGTAAAAGAAAACGCTCCCAATATGTTTTCTCAAATACAACTCCAATAACTTCATTTCAATTCACAATTCAATTCTCAATAAGCAATCAATTCATTTTCAAACTAATCTCATCATAAAGAAACATTTCATTGATTACAAGACTCAAAATTTATATTACAAAACTATTCAAGTAAATGAAATCTCAAATTTACATTTACAATAATTTACATTTAATTACATACCAAAATGTTTTACAAGAGTTTTTATACAACTGCTCAAATAATTTACATACATATTATTACATACATACATCAAAACCCGTGTACATGGCTATACCTGGAGCTGATATGAATATCTCTTCAAAGAAGTTTCACCTGCGACAGCATACAAAACTATCGCTGAGTGGTGAACTCAGTGGTGCACAACTATAATTTAAAACATAGTACAATATACATTGACAAATTTTACAGCAAATAAATTTGGAAATCTGAATACTCATCAAATTCCAAAACTCAAAATATTCATTGCCAATAATATGAATCATTTGTATAAAATGACTTTGATCACGAAGTTCAATTTATCAAATCATAACTAATCATTTAAGGTAATTCCAACAAAATCAATTATACATAAATCATAATTGAAATCACAATTCTTTACTATTAAAAAACATTAAGTATCTCAAAAACTGTATCTCAAAAACCATTCTATATCTCAAAAGCCACTCTTTATCTCAGAAACAATTCTCTATCTCACTAATTATGCAAGACTAATCCGAAAGAGCCATCTTCGGGGTGATTCTAAGTCCCTATGGTTGGGGAGGTCGAATCAGATTCTAATTCCTTATGGTCGGGGAGATCGAATCATCGTGCACAGTACACATCACAATAATAAATCTTCCACAAGGGCCATAACATAAAACTTAGATCTAACCTCTAATAAGAGGAGAATCTAAGCCTGTACACGTACCATCGTAATCAAAACACAACTAACTCCATTATCTTCTCAACAAATGAGAGAGACGGGTAATAACCTAGTCAAGCATCTATAGTGAGATATAAAACACTATCACAATCCTTTTAGTGAGCATAAATCACAATACAATTCGATTCAAAGTCAATTCCAATATCTAATAATTTTTATGCTCATCACAATTCAAATCATACATTTGCATTTTGATGCAAATTGCCCATCACAATTCAAAACATGTTCTATCACAATTTTCCAAAAACACAATTTATTCAATTCATAACAATGCTTAATACTTGTGGAAATACCATTTCACAAAGTTAAATTCATACATACTATAACAATTTTAATAATCATTGAATTAAATTCAATGCTTGTTAAACATAATACATAAGAAAAATATGTCATTTAATCATATGAAATATTCAGAACAAAATCAGTTAAAAATTAGTTGTGCACAAACCTCTGATAACTGTCTCTTGGCTCTGACCCAATGTTTCCTTCCCCTTCCCTGAGTCTTTGCTAACTGAAACACACAATTTAAAGTGTTTCAGAACTCATTTAAATTGTCTCTAACAATAAGGTTCAACAATTAATTTATTGAATTCTATTATTTCCTTAGTCAACCTAAGATGTCGACCCTCGATGCATTCAAGGTGAATTAAGTTTTAATGTTACCAATGTGTCACATTTGTAGCCTTTTAGGGTTGGTACATGTTACCTAATTCATTTCTATGTATATTGCGTTTTATTGCAATTTGTAGGATTCCAGTATACCAATTTGACCTAGCCGGATGACCTAGTTCCCTTGGTTTTCGGGTTTCGGTCAAAACTACAAACTTATAGGTCTTTGTCTTATTGCACGCGGGAAAAAATTTCAGGTCATTCTGAGTTATGTAGACCAAGTTATGGTCATTTTACTATTGCTGGTCAGAATGTACCAAAATTGATCACTTTAGGTCATTTTAGGTCACTTTCGGTTCGGCTAGTTTTTAGACCCGAACTTGTGCAAGCTATTTGACTTGCTTATGATCATTTTTGGGCTTTGGTATCTTCATAAGACTTGTAGATATATGTCTAAACTATTCATGGTAAAAATTTCAGGTCAATTGGACCTGTTTTGAGTGAGTTATGGCCAAAATACTAACTGCTACCCAAATGGTCAATTTTCAGGCCTTAAATGCACTAATCCGGATTTGATCATTTTTCAAGTTACCTTCCAAGCAGAATTTTGGTAAGCTTCCTTTATGAAAGTTAGCACTTTTTGTGCCTAGTTTCACCTCTAATTGGTCTCATACCAATTGGAGCCACACACTTAAGGTTCTAGGCCAAAATACACACTGCCCTATTGCAACACTCTTCATCACATACTAAATACACTTTTAACACTTACCAAGTTACACATTCATGCCATTTCTGTTTTGTACCATAACATAAACACATTTTACTTCACATTGTTGTTCATCTTGGCAGCTTATAACCACACTCAATATGCACCTTATAGTACAGAATTTACTAAGTCCATATTACACACAATTTAACTACATAATATAACTCATTCACATGTCCAAACTCAAACTCTTATATACATACACATGCTACAATAACAAGAACCATAATTCAACATTAATATTCCATAAACCAAACCATGAAACAACATTTTGGGTTCACACTTCAAGTTGCCAAATTGTAGTCTTCATCAATTAGCTTTCCAAGCTTCCAAAGTCAAGTGTACAGTCACATATACATTTAATATATATCACCCAATTTATTCCTACACACATAAACACTTAATCAACACTTTAATCTACCATTGACATACAAGAATAAACTGCCCTTAAGGAGTTTCCATGGCTACCAAAAATATACATCTCCCTTCAAACATCAAACTCCAAAAATCTTTCCACAATTCAAGTACCCATATCATCCACACAAACTTTAATGAAGCAAGCATAAAAAATACCTACTTACCACTTTGGAAACTCTTCAAAACTTCACCAAATCTTGATCTTCTTACTGCCTATCTACTGCCCAAGGTGTATGGACAACTTTTAGTGAAGGGGGCTAGTGAAATGGAGGTGGGATTCTTAGTTGCATGGAGCTTGTAAACCATGCGGCCATGGAGGTTTTCTCAAGAAAGTTTTCGGCTGGAATTTTAAGAGGTTGAAGAAGGTGAATTCTGCTGTCCAAAATGAAGGTTAATGGTCCACTTTAGGTGTTAGTGGACCACTAAGTGAGAATATAATGTTAATTTAATTTTAAGGTTTCATTTTCCCACATTTAACTCCCAATTTTTGCTATTTATATTAGGTACCACCAATTTAATTTTTCATGACATTTTCCAAGTGTAATATCATTTAGGTCAAAAGACAACTTGGAGTGTCAAATGACCATAATGCCCCTGTTCGGGTTACATTCTCGATTTTTTGGTAACACCGCGTTTTGTCGTTTTCTCGATTTCTCACTTTTTCTTTGTACTAATTAATTAATTTTTCTTTGATATTTCTAATGATATTTATACTTCAATAGACATTTATTTAAGTCCTAAAAATATTTTCCAGGGTTCCCTACGGTCCAGGGCTGGTCAACGCTCCACGCCGCAACTTCCCGGTGCGATCACCCATCACTAGGGTTCTCGGCTCGTTTAACTTGGTTACATTTCATTGCTATTATTTTTCCTTTGTTTTTCTTGTATTTTCTTTTCTTGTATTTCATTATTTTATGTCTCCTCATCCATATCTAAGTGTAGTTCTAGGCATCCTAGCTGTTCGGACAACACTGGTCATCGGAATAGTAGAACGCACTACCGAACATAGGGATGTTACATGAACAGCTTCTAAAGCTTTTTCTTTGAATTAGAAAATCAAGTTTTGCCTTTTGAGAGATTACAGATGTAAATAGGACACTAGAAAAAATTTCTAGTATTTTTAATTCAAGAGATTGTTTGCTAATATCTTTGAATTGATGAGAGAAGAAGAAGAAAAGAAGGGAATGGCAGCCAAGGGTGGCAGCACAAAGAGAATGAGCAGCTTTTATAATTTGTTCTTTCATCCTTACACTTATATAGCTAGGTCACCACTTAAAACCTTGCCACATGTCACCTTTTGA
This sequence comes from Hevea brasiliensis, assembly GCF_030052815.1. Taxonomy (NCBI): domain Eukaryota; kingdom Viridiplantae; phylum Streptophyta; class Magnoliopsida; order Malpighiales; family Euphorbiaceae; genus Hevea; species Hevea brasiliensis. The sequence goes on from NC_079494.1 coordinate 57,958,217, forward strand.
TTAGCTCTAGGTTTAATTGACCCAATCACATTATGCCAAGTGTCAAACCTATATTTAATCTTGACTTTGATCATCTTACAAGATTAAAAGACATATGGCAAGCTTATATGTAATGCCATGTGTCATCATCTCATGGTGCCACATGTCACCCTGTGAAATGACCAAAATACCCTTGTGTCTTAATTTTGAGTTCTCAACCCAAAATAATTATTTCTCTTCTTCTAATCAATTTATATCAAATATAAATTAATTAATTAATCTCTATTAATTAATTTCTCATTAATTAAATTCATATTTAAACACTTAAAATATAAATTTAACTTATACAATACATCCAATAACCTAGATTTGTTTTCAAGCCATGCTAGGGACTTTGTAATCTAATTGCAAACCAAACCTATCTAATTAATCAATTAAACTCTTTAATTAATTAATTAAATCATATTTAATTTGGTGATAACTTGTGTATGTGTGTGACTTACTTGACTCATCACTAATTGGTAATGAGATATGATATCAACTCTTAATATCATCAGAACTCTTTCTTACTATAAATGATTTCTTTAAATCATTTTATGCACCTCATAGACCATGGTTAACACCTAGCATAGTATGCCATGGTCACTCAATTAGTAATAAGGTTTACCTTAAATGAACCCATAATCATATGTTGCCATGTACTAGAATCTCTCTGTTACAAAATCCCAATTTGAGCTGGAGTCATGGTTTATGTCAAACCCCATTTCCTATGAATATTATGTTCTCTTTTAATTCTAGTTCTTGATTAAAAGATTTTTTTTCATCAGAAACTCTTTTCTAATTAAATCTATCTGTCCTGGCTAGGAACTTGAAACATCAAGAATAATTAAAAGAACATAGGATTTTATCCCTATTTACTCAGAGGAACATATTCTATCTTGATCAACACCTACCTCCATATATAACTAGTAAAAGCTAACACATGCCCATATACCCATACCCATTACAAGTATGAAAGCAATATCAAACTCAAACTACCTATATACAAGATAACTGTGCTATCTTAGGTCTAAAGATTATATCCACTGATATGATTTATGACAACACATTGACAAGAGTAAACTCCATGTGCTTGTCATAAGTGTCACTGGTTCAACCTACTTATCATGTATAAGTGCCTATCATGTTTGTTATATGGCATGAGACTCACCATTCCATCTTATTTACATCTCATATAAATAACTTGGGAACAAACATGATTACAATTTTTCTAGATAAGTCATATCCTTATTGTGAAGAATCCTCGATTGTAAACCTATTTATGATACTTTATGCTAGAAATACTGTCACTCATATTCTTAACAACTTAAGAATAGAATTTTTAACAAAATATCAATGGACCTTTTCTATTACACATAAATATATTATGTAAACGAAAAAGTAAAAATGCCTTTTATAAATTTAAATATGTACAAGATACATACTAAATGATATGCTCTAGGGCATACTACTAATAATCTCCCACTAGCACTAGAGCCATTCATTACAATATCTTATACCCATCTTCTCAAGATGTCAGTCTAGCTGAGTCTGTGACATAGGCTTAGTGAATGGATCAGCTGGATTTTTAGCTGATGCTACTTTCTGCATGGCTACATCGCCTCGCCAACTATTTCTCTGATAATGTGGCAGCGCCTTTCTATGCGTTTGTATTTCTAGTGAGACCTGGGTTCCTTTTTGCAGCATCTGATGCAGCAATATACTCGGCCTCTGTAGTGGAATCAACAGTCGTACTCTGTTTGGAACTCTTCCAACTGACTGCACCTCCATTACGAATGAACACATATTCAGAGGTAGACTTTCTATCATCGATATCTGACTGAAAATCAGAATCAGTATAACCATCCAATTGCATGTCTCCACCTCCATGTATCAAGAATAAATCCTTAGTTCTTCTCAAGTACTTAAGGATATTCTTGACAGCTATCCAGTGTTCCAAACGTTAGTAGTATGCCCTAGAGCATATCATTTAGTATGTATCTTCTACATCTTTTATTAATAAAAGGCATTTTCACTTTTCCGTTTACATATATATTTATGTGTAATAGAAAAGGTCCATTGATATTTTGTTAGAAATTCTATTCTTAAGTTGTTAAGAATATGAGTGATAGTATTTCTAATACAAAGTATCATAAATAGGTTCACAATCGAGGATACTTCATAATAAGGACATAACTTAACCATAAAGATTTTATTCATGTTTGTTCCCAAATTATTTATATGAGATATAAATAAGATGGAATGGGGAGTCTCATGCCATATAACAAATATGATAGGCACTTATACATGATAAGTAGACCGAACCAATGACACTTATGACAAGCACATAGAGTTTACTCTTGTCAATGCATTGTCATAAATCATATCATTGCATATAATCTTTAAACCTGAGTAGCTCAGTTATCTTGTATATAGGTAGTTTGAGTTTGATACTGCTTTCATACTTGTACTGTGTATGAGTATATGGGCATGTGTTGGCTCCTACTAGTTATATATGGAGGTAGGTATTGATCAAGATGGAATATGTTCCTCTAAGTAAATAGAGATAAAATCCTATGTTCATTTAATTGTTCTTGATGTTTCAAGTTTCTGGCCAGGACAGATAGATTTAATCAGAAAAGAGTTTCTGATGAGAAAATCTTTTAATCAAGAACTGAAATTAAAAGATAACATAATATTCTTAGCAAATTGGGTTTGACATAAACCATGACTCCAGCTTGAGTTGGGATTTTATAACAGAGAGATTTTAGTGCATGGTAACATATGATTAAAAGTTCATTTAAGGTAGACCTTACTACTAATTGGGTAGCCATGGCATGCTATGCTAGGTGTTAACCATGGTCTATGAGATGCATAAAATGATTTAGAGAAATCATTTATGGTAAGAAAGAGTTTTGATGATATTAAGAGTTGATATCATATCTCATTGCCAATTAGTGATGAGCTTAGTAAGTCACACATATACACAAGTTATCACCTAATTAAATATGATTTAATTAATTAATTGAATAGTTTAATTGATTAATTAAATAGGTTTGGTTTGCAATTAGATTGCAAAGTCCCTAGCATGACTTGAAACCAAATCTAGGTTATTGGATGTACAGTATAAGTTAAATTTATATTTAAAGTGTTTAAATATGAATTTAATTAATGAGAAATTAATTAATAAAGATTAATTAATTAATTTATATTTGATATAAATTGATTAGAAGAAGAGAAATAATTATTTTGGATTGAGAACTCAAAAATTAAGACACAGGGGCATTTTGGTCATTTCACAGGGTGACATGTGGCACCATGAGATGATGACACATGGCATTACACATAAGTATGCCAAATGTTTTTTAATCATGTAAGATGATTAAAATTAAGATTAAATATAGGTTTGACACTTGGCATAATGTGATTGGGTCAATTAAACCTAGAACCAATCAGAGGGTGACATGTGGCAAGGGGTAATGTGTTGACCTAGCTATATAAGTGTTGTTATGAAAAGAAAACAACACAACTAGCAGTTGTGCCTCTTTGTGCCACCACCTTGAAGTTCCCTTCTCTTCTTTTTCATCTCTCTCCAATTCCAAGAGATTAGCAAACAATCTCTTGAATTAAAAATACTAGAAATTATTTCTAGTGTCCTGTTTACATCTTTAATCTCTTAAAAGGCAAAACTTAATTTTCTAATTAATAGAAAAAGATTTACAAGCTATTCAAGGGCTGCCATAGGTGAACTTGGTGTGGACAAGCTAGAGGGACAACATCTGGTGTCCTGAAGACGCATCCGAAAGGCACAAATACACTGCAGTGCGTCAAGAGGTTAGTGTATTCGTTCTTGATCTCATCTAGGGTTCTAAAATTAATCTGATTAATTTTAAAATCTTAAATGGCAAATACAGATCCAAAAACATATTAAAAGAGTTTTAATATGTTGTTTATTATTGAAATCAAATAGATAAAAATAAATCTTGTATGATGCAAGTGACCCTAGGTGAAAATTTTTGAATTCAATGGTATAAACTTGTATTTTTCATGATTTCGCTCCTTCAATTGGCATCAGAACCACTATATTTGCCATTTAGATGGTTGATTATATGATTTAATTGTGTGTCTTGATCATGAGATGATTTATCCATTGCTGGTTGCAATGGATGTGTGGCGGCTTGCTTGAAGAACTCCATCTTTGGTGCACCAATTTTGGCTTCCATGGGTGGCTCAAGGTTTGGCTTTTTAATTTGCAATTGTTGTATGATCTAAAAGCTCATCCTATGTCTAATTAAATTGTTCAATTAAAATTTTAATCACACAATTAAATTTTGATTCAAATCAGAATTTTAAAAAATTATTTGAATGTGATTCAAATCTGAATTTTAAAAGTTGTTTGAATGTGATTCAAATCTAAATTTTTAAAGTTGTTTGAATCATATTTACATCTGATTTTTTAAAGTTGTTTGAATAATATTCAGATCTAAATTTTTAAAAATTGTTTGAATGTGATTCAAATCTGATTTTTTAAAAATTATTAGAATGTGATTCAAATCTGAATTTTTAATGTTGTTTGAATGTGATTCAAATCTGAATTTTTAAATTTGTTTGAATGAGATTCAAATCTGAATTTTTAAATTTATTTGAATCATATTCAAATCTGGATTTTTAAGTTGAATATGAGATATTCAATTTAATTTAATTATGTATATTTTATTTAATTGTTAAATAGTGATAAGCATGATGGATGATCATGGACTATAAAAGACCAAATGTGATTAGATTTATTTCTTTTATATTTCTTTGGGATTGTAAATTAATTAATTTATTTTAATTTATTTTGGGCATGTATTATTAAGGTTATAATAATTTTTGGGTTGTAATTTCATTTATTTAGTTCTTGTAAATTCATCTTGGTATGCCAAGGATTACTATGTAATATTGGATTGCAAGAAGATCAAGGAGGTCAAGAGCATTGATGGGACCAGTGGGAGGAATTCAATATCAAGTGTTAATTATGTACTCCTTTAGCAACTCTTGTAAAATGAATGAATGAAATGCATTTAGGAATGCTCTGATTCAATTCTTAGTGGGTCAGAATTGAATCCCGTAGAAAGTCCATGATCATACCATATTTACTTATTGTCCATGAATGCATGAGATGTATGTGAATGTATGCAGTATATGATATATGCATGCTAAATGGATAATGTGCAAAGTGAGACCTTAATAGTAATTAGGATGACCATAAAATCTTCCAAACAAATGATTAAGTTGGAAATGCTATAATTAAAGTAATTATAACATGGGCCCTCCATTGGGGCAATTATTTTAAGAAATTTTAAATAGTTGCATAAGATGCAATTAATTTAAGAGATTTTCTTAAGAATAATTGTTAAGCATGAGATGTTGTAAATATGTAAATGGTTTAGTGGCCAATATTGGATGTACCTGAGGACATTAAAATTATTTGCATAATTACTGGCTCAATGGGATCAACTTAACTAATGCAAGATAAGTTAATAATGGATGTACCTGAGATTTTGAGCATTAGGGGCTAGGTAAAGGATTGAACCTCACATGAGATGTGATGGGCAAGGAGTTTCTCACTTATAATTTATTGTAATTCCAATAATGGATGTACTTGAGGATGATCAATAGAATTATAAGAATTCAATCACTAGAAATCCATCCAACTAGGATTTCCGTTTTCTACTTTGGAAGCGTGGGATTCGCTAAGTTAGTGGGAGGACCAATTTGATTAAAAGACCATAATCATTTTGGTTAATTACATGATACATTTACTAATTAATCTGATTATTTTCTGCAGTTAATTTTCTGATAATAATGAGCACAGAACAACCACCACCATCCAATATCCTTGCAAGCATACTTGATCGCAATAGGTTGACAGGACCTAATCTGTCTGATTGGCTAAGAAATTTGAAACTTGTCCTAAACCTTGAACATATTGGATATGTTCTAGATTCAAATGTTCCTGCTCCCTTACCTCTAGAGGCCACTCAAGAGGAACATGAAACTTTGGACAAGTGGAAGGAGCACGATATGAGAGCTAAGTGTTACATGCTTGCTTCCATGAGTAATGAGTTACAGAAGCAGCATGAGAACATGCAGAGTGCAAGTGAGATTCTCCTTCACCTACAAGAGTTGTATGGTGAGCATAGTAGGTGCTAGGTGGGAGATATCTAGGTAGCTGTTCTACATGCGGATGTCTGAGGGACAGAATGTTGGGGATCATGTCCACAAGATGATTCGGCTGATTGAGCAGCTGGAACATCTTAACTTCAACATGGATTTCCAACTACAAACGGATTTGATCCTTCAGTCCCTTCCTGAGTCTTTTGGGAATTTTGTGACAAATTTCCATATGACTAAATAGGAATGCACCTTAGCTGGTTTACTCAATATGCTAGTTATTGCCCAAAAGAATATGCTGGGTAATAAAGGAAAAGAGGTAGCTTTGATTGCATCTTCTTCTACTGGAAAGTCCAATAAGAAGAAGGGCAATAAGAAAAAGAAACCTCAGATTCCTGGTCCTTCCAAGAAAATAGCTAAACAGAAAGGGAAGACTAAAGCTGATGGAAGCAAAGGAAGTGTTTCCACTGCCAGAAGGATGGGCACTGGAAAAGGAGCTGCCCAGAGTATCTTACTTCTCTGAAGGACAAGAAGGATACACCTTCGGAAGGTATGTCCATATTTTGTTATTTAGATTCTGATGATACTCATAGTTCATCTACAACTTGGGTTTTAGATATTGGTGCCAGTTCTCACATTTCTAATGATATGCAGGAACTAGCAAATAGTAGCAGCTTGCATTCTAGAGATGTTAGACTTCAGATTGGCAATGGCTCAACTGTTGAAGCTTTAGCCATAGGATCTAAATCTTTTTACATGTCTGGACATGTTTTGTGTTTGGATAATATTTTATATGTACCTGATGCTTTTAAGAACATCATTTCTATATCTAGTTTGACAAGAAATGGCTATGAGTTTTAGTTCACAGATGATGTTTGCAATATTTATTTTGGAAATAAATATGTTTGTTTGGGTTATATGAATGATGGTCTTTATTATTTGGATAATAATGACAAACACAAAATGAATGCAAGTAATCTAAATGAATGCAATGCCATGGTGAAAACCAACTCAAGTTCAAAATATATTTGGCACTTAAGGTTATGTCATATTGCAAAAGATAGGATTACAAAACTGGAGAAAATGGGGATTCTTTCCTCATTAGGCTCTGAGCCTACTCCAACTTGTGAATCTTGCCTTCAGGGCAAAATGACTAGATCACCCTTTATTGGACAAGGGCTAAGAGCTGAAAATATTTTGGAGCTAATACATAGTGATGTATGTGGTCCATTTAAAGAAATGGCTAGAAGCGGTTTTCATTACTTTATTACCTTTACTGATGATAAATCAAGGTTTGGGTATTTGTATTTGATGAAATACAAACATGAATCCTTTGAAAAGTTCAAAGAATTTAAATCTGAAGTAGAAAATCAAACAGAAAAGAGTATTAAAGCTCTTCGATCAGATCGTGGAGGTGAATATTTGAGTACTGAATTTGATGAATACTTGAGAGAGCATGGCATTGTTTCCCAGTTGACTCCTCCAGGAACGATACAGTTGAATGGTGTATCTGAAAGGAGAAATCGTACCCTATTGGATATGGTACATAGTATGATGAGCTATACTGATATGCCAATCTCCTTTTGGGAATTTGCATTAGAATCAGCTTTGTATATTCTAAATAGGATTTCATCAAAATCAGTTCTTCCACACCTTATGAGATATGGCATGGAAGAAAACCAAGTATTAAGCATGTTAAGATTTGGGGGTGTCCAGCTTATATCAAAAAGCTGAACACTGATAAATTAGAAACTAGATCAGAAAAAGGTTAATTTGTTGGATATTCAAAAGATAGTTTTGGATATTATTTTTATTTGTCTACTTCACAAAAGGTTATGATAAGTAGAGATGCCACATTTCTTGAACAACGGTTTGTTCAAGAAGGAGGCAAAGGAAGGCAAATAGAGTTGGAATTGGAGAATTCTGACCAACCAACAGATCAGATGGATATAGATCCATCTAGTCAACCTACACCTATTGATGAAACATCTACAGCTGTTTCTCATAGAATAACCAAGGTATCTCACCCTCCAGTGAGATATGGTTTCCTTCATGAAGAAGAACAAGAGTTGTCTACTCATGAAGAAGTAGATCATGGAGATGATCCACTTACCTATGAAAAAGATATATTAGATATAGACTCTTCAAAATGGATTGATGCTATGAAATCCAAGATTGATTCCATGTATAAGAATCAAGTTTGGGATTTTGTTGACCCACCTGAAGGTATTATACCTATAGGGAACAAATGGTTTTCAAGAAGAAAATTGGTTCTGATGGAAAGGTAGAGACCTATAAGGCAAGGCTAGTAGCGAAAGGGTTTCGCCAAAGGCAAGGAATCGACTATGAGGAGACTTTCTCGCCTGTTGCCATGCTTAAATCAATTAGGATTCTATTAGCAATAGCTGCATACTATGATTATGAGATTTGGCAGATGGATGTCAAAACAGCTTTTCTCAATGGATACATTGAAGAGAACATTTTCATGAAACAACCTAGGGGTTTTGAATCCCAAGATGGTTCCAAGGTATGCAAGCTAAAGCGATCCATTTATGGGTTGAAGCAAGCTTCTAAGAGTTGGAACATTTGTTTTGATGAAGCCATTAAATCATTTGGTTTTATCAAAAATGAGGATGAGCCATGTGTATATAAGAAGGTTAGTGACAGTGCTATCACTTTCCTTGTCTTATATATGGATGATATACTGTTGATGGATAATAACACAGGTATGTTGACAACTGTAAAGGTATGGTTGTCAAATACATTCTCCGTGAAAGACTTAGGAGAGGCAACCTATATTCTTGGGATTCGCATCTATAGAGATAGAGCGAAAAGAATAATTGGTTTATCCCAAAGTCTATACTTTGAAAAGGTGTTAAAGAGGTTTAACATCTTGATTCCAAGAGAGGATTGTTACTAGTGAGACATGGTATTCACCTTTCTAAAGAGATGTCTCCAACGACACCTGAAGAAAGAGATAAAATGGCCAAGATTCTATATGCTTCGGCTATTGGAAGTTTAATGTATGCAATGTTGTGTACTAGGCTGGATATCGCATATGCTGTTGTTTGACTAGCAGGTATCAATCCAATCTAGGTTTGGAACACTGGATAGCTGTCAAGAATATCCTTAAGTACTTGAGAAGAAGTAAGGATTTGTTCTTGATCTATGGAGGTGGAGACTTGTAATTGGATGGTTATACTGATTCTGATTTCCAATCAGATATCGATGATAGAAAGTCTACCTCTGGATATGTGTTCATTTGTAATAGAGGTGTAGTCAGTTGGAAGAGTTCCAAACAGAGCACGACTGTAGATTTCACTACAGATGCCAAGTATATTACTGCATCAGATGCTGCAAAGGAAGCTGTTTGGATAAAGAAGTTCGTGATAGAACTTGCAGTAGTTCCTTCCATTTTGTCAGCAATTCCACTACACTGTGACAACAATGGAGCAGTCATATAGGCTAAGGAACCAAGGTCTCACCATAAATCCAAACACATAGAAAGGTGCTACCACATTATCAGAGAAATAGTTGGACGAGGTGATGTAGCCATGTAGAAAATAGCATCAACTGAAAATCCAGTTGATCCATTCACTAAGCCTATGTCACAGACTCAATTAGACAGACATCTTGGGAAGATGGGTCTAAGATATTGTAATGAATGGCTCTAGTGCTAGTGGGAGATTGTTAGTAGTATGCCCTAGAGCATATCATTTAGTATGTATCTTATACATCTTTTATTAATAAAAGGCATTTTCACTTTTTCATTTACATAATATATTTACGTGTAATAGAAAAATTCCATTGATATTTTGTTAGAAATTCTATTCTTAAGTTGTTAAGAATATGAGTAATAGTATTTCTAGTACAAAGTATCATAAATAGGTTTACAATCGAGGATACTTCATAATAAGGACATGACTTATCCATTGAGATTGTATTCATGTTTGTTCCCAAGTTATTTATATGAGATATAAATAAGATGGAATGGTGAGTCTCATGCCATATAACAAACATGATAGGCACTTATACATGATAAGTAGGCCGAACCAGTAACACTTATGACAAGCACATGGAGTTTACTCTTGTCAATGCATTGTCATAATGCATATAATCTTTAAAGTAGAGATAGCATAGTTATCTTGTATATAGGTAGTTTGAGTTTGATACTGCTTTCATACTTGTACTGTGCATGGGTATATGGGCATGTGTTGGCTCCTACTAGTTATATATGGAGGTAGGTGTTGATTAAGATAGAATCTATTCCTCTAAGTAAATAGAGATAAAATCTTATGTTCATTTAATTATTCTTGATGTTTCAAGTTTCTGGCTAGGACAGATAGATTTAATCAGAAAAGAGTTTCTGACGAAAAAATCTTTTAATCAAGAACTGGAATTAAAAGAGAACATAATATTCTTAGCAAATGGAGTTTGACATAAACCATGACTCCAGCTTGAGTTGGGATTTTGTAACAGAGAGATTTTAGTGCATGGTAACATATGATTATAGGTTCATTTAAGGTAAACCTTATTACTAATTGGGTAGCCATGGCATGTTATGCTAGGTGTTAACCATGGTCTATGAGGTGCATAAAAAGATTTAGAGAAACCATTTGTGGTAAGAAAGAGTTCTGATGATATTAAGAGTTGATATCATATCTCATTGCCAATTAGTGATGAGCCTAGTAAGTCACATACATACACAAGTTATCACTTAATTAAATATGATTTAATTAATTAATTGAAGAGTTTAATTGATTAATTAAATAGGTTTGGTTTGCAATTGATTGCAAAGTCCCTAGCATGACTTGAAACCAAATCTAAGTTATTGGATGTATAGTATAGGTTAAATTTATATTTAAAGTGTTTAAATATGAATTTAATTAATGAGAAATTAATTAATAAAGATTAATTAATTAATTTATATTTGATATAAATTGATTAGAAGAAGAGAAATAATTATTTTGGGTTGAGAACTCAAAAATTAAGACACAAGAGCATTTTGGTTATTTCACAATGTGACATGTGGCACCATGAGATGGTGACACATGGCATTATACATAAACTTGCCAAATGTCTTTTAATCATGTAAGATGATTAAAATTAAGATTAAATATAGGTTTGACACTTGGCACAATGTGATTGGGTCAATTAAACTTAGAACCAATCAGAGGGTGACATATGGCAAGGGTATAATGTGTTGACCTAGCTATATAAGTGTTGTTATGAAAAGAAAACAACACAACTAGCAACTGTTCCTCTTTGTGTCACCACCTTGAAGTTCCCTTCTCTTCTTCTTCATCTCTCTCCAATTCCAAGAGATTAGCAAACAATCTCTTGAATTAAAAGTACTACAAATAGTTTCTAGTGTCCTGTTTACATCTATAATATCTTAAAAGGCAAAACTTGATTTTATAATTAATAAAAAGAGCTTTAGAAGCTGTTCAATGGCTGCCATAGATGAACTTGGTGTGGACAAGCTAGAGAGACAATATCTAGTGTCCTGAAGATGCATCCGGAAGGCACAAATACACTGTAGTACATCAAGAGGTTAGTGTATTTGTTCTTGATCTCATCTAGGGTTCTAAAATTAATCTGATTAATTTTAAAATCTTAAATGGCAGATACAGATCCAAAAACATATTAAAAGAGTTTTAATATGTTGTTTATCATTGAAATCAAATAGATAAAAATAAATCTTGCATGATGCATGTGACCCTAGGTGAAAATTTTTGAATTCAATGGTGTAAACTTGTGTTTTTCATGCTTTTGCTCCTTCACCAAACCTGGATTGGATTGATACCTGCTAGTCAAACTAATAGCATATGCGATATTCTTCCTAGTACACAACATTGCATACATCAAACTTCCAATAGCCGAAGCATATGGAATCCTGGCCATTTTATCTCTTTCTTCAAGTGTCTTTGGAGACATCTCTTTAGAAAGGTGGATACCATGTCTCACTGGTAACAATCCTCTCTTGGAATCAAGCATGTTAAACCTCTTTAACACCTTTTTCAAGTATAGACTTTGGGATAAACCAATTATTCTTTTCGCTCTATCTCTATAGATGTGAATCCCAAGAATATAGGTTGCCTCCCCTAAGTCTTTCATGGAGAATGTATTTGACAACTATACCTTTACAGTTGTCAACATACCTGTTTCATTACCCATCAATAGTATGTCATCTACATATAAGACAAAGAAAGTGATAGCACTGTCACTAACCTTATTATATACACATGGCTCATCCTCATTTTTGATAAAACCAAATGACTTAATGGCTTCATCAAAATCCATGTTCCAACTCCTTGAAGCTTGCTTCAACCCATAAATGGATCACTTTAGCATGTATACTTTGGAACCATCTTAGGATTCAAAACCCCTAGATTATTCCATGAAAATGTTTTCTTCAATGTATCCATTGAGAAAAGCTGTTTTGATATCCATCTGCGAAATCTCATAATCATAGTATGCAGCTATTGCTAATAGAATCCTAATTGATTTAAGCATGGCAACAGGTGAGAAAGTCTCCTCATAGTCGATTCCTTGCCTTTGGCGAAACCCTTTCGTTACTAGCCTTGCCTTATAGGTCTCTACCTTTCCATCAGAACTGATTTTCTTCTTGAAAACCCATTTGTTCCCTATATTTACATTACCTTCAGGTGGGTCAACAAGATCCCAAACTTAATTCTTATACATGGAATCAATCTCGGATTTCACAGCATCAATCCATTTAGAAGAGTCTATATCTGATATAGCTTCTTCATAGGTAAGTGGATCATCTCCATGATCAACTTCTTCATGAGTGGACAACTCTTGTTCTTCTTCATGAAGGAAACCATGTAACACCCCCATTTGCATAACCTGGTATATGTTACTATTCTGGTAACCGGTGTCGGTCTGGACGATTAAGGGGATTAGAACCACACTTAAGACAACTAGATAAGCCATAAATACAAATAATTAGTAATTGTCAATTAGTTAAGTATAAATAAGAAAAACAGAACATAAGAAGTTAAATGAGCCGAGAGTCACAGCGATGGGTGACCTTCTCGGGAATGACTGCGAAGTCGATTTAAACTCAAATTTCGAATCGTAAAATGTGACGCCGCAGTCCTTAGGACCATTATGAACACATTGGAAAATAGAAAATCACGAAAAAGAATTGTTAAGTCAGTCAAATAATTAAGTCAGGGAGCCAGAAAAAATATAGAATTATTTGCAAACCGGGTTGAACCGGTGAGGGGCAATTTGGTCAATTGACCCCGAGAGCTGACTCCTAACCTAACTGTCAAATAAAATCAGAGAAAAGAAAATTTCAGAGTCGGAAATTAAATTAAAAAACTAATAGAAAAAATAAATGAAAAAAAAAGAAGAAAATGAAAAAATGAAGGGAGATGACATCATGCATGACATCATGCATGAAGCCATAAATGTTATAATTAATAAATTTATCTAAATTGATTTATGGTCTTCCTAAGAGATAAAAATACAAGAAAAGAAAGAAAAAAAAAACTAAAAGTCTTCTTCCTTCACTTAAGTTGCCGCCCCACCTCTCCCTAAGCCACCATGGAAGAAACTCCATTGAAGCTTGAGTTCAAGCTTCAAAACTTCTACTAAACTTCACCTTGACCCCAAATTAATCCATTATAACTTGATAACCTCACTTGAGAAGAGGATTGAGCAAGAAAAAAAGAAGGAAAGAGGGGTGGAATTGAAGATTGAAATTCAAAGTTTAAGGTTAGTGAATTTGAATTGAAAATTTATGTTTATATTTGTGTTCTTAGTGTAGGTAACTTAGATTTTAACTTAAAATCAAATAAAAACATTTTTGAAGGACCAAACTGAAAATTTGGCCAACTAGGGTTACTAGGAATATGCTTGTATTTTGATTGAATTTAATATGTTAGGCAAGCTTGTATGGATGTGGTAGTGAGATTGATATGCATTGAATTGGTTAAATGCAATTAATTAGTGAACTAGGGTTTTGGAAACCTAGGGTTTAGAAGCAAAAATTTGGAGAAATGGTGAAATGATGTATTTGATCTAGCTTGAAGTGAGAAATGGTTATTTGTGACCAAATGAAGTGTGTTGGAAGTGTTGGAGTTAAGGTTAAATTCGGATTCAATGTGGTCATGCTGCTGGCAGTAGGACCAAGGTCCCTTTGAGGGACCAAAAATGAAAATTTACAAGTCCAATTGGTATGAGACCAATTGGGAATGAAAATAGACACCAATTGATACAATTTTCATTTAGGAATTATGCCCAAAAAGTGACCAAAACCTAATGAACAAATTGACCAAATCTGGAAATTCTCAGTCTGCCCTGTACAAACTGACTAAATGAACAGTGTTTGTTCATTTGACCATAACTTGAGCTAGGGAGGTCTAAATGACCTGAAATTTTACCAGTGGACAGATGAGATATAGACCTAAAACTTTCATGAAGAACACAAACCCAAATTATGCCATTAACCAAGTCATTTGGCCACCCAAAATTGGTGACCTAAAACTGCCAGAATCAAAAATTGCCCAGAAATCTGGGTTGAGTCAAATCCAGCAGCCATGGTTCAAATGGCTATAACTTGAGCTACAAAACTCCAATTGGAGTGATTCAAAAATGAGAATAAATTTAAAACAATAGGGAACATTTTCTATGAAGAAAGTTTTGCCAAATTCTAACAGAAAAGTGACCAATGGAATAGTGCAACTTGAAACACCAAAATTGAAAATTTGCAAATTTGCCTAAAAGACTTAGAATTTGAGAAAACAACCAAAACCCACAAATTTAATGACCAAAATGTGGTATGTGGGTAAATTTGGAATTCCCATACCTATTAAGCCTTAGAAAGTCAACAAATTGACTTGAATAGTCTAGTGAATAGTAACCCCAAAACACAAAATTTAAAGAACGTCAAGTTTAGCATTTAAAGCTAGGTATAAGTAAATTTGAATTTATTTTTGGATTTACGATGAGTTATGATAATGAAACACTGTGAAACTGTGTGTTTCAATTGAAAAGAATACCGAAAAAGAACTCGAGGGATCGAGTTAAGGCCAAGAGGCGACTCGTATAAGGTTTGTGCACAACTAACTCTTTTGTTATTTTTCAATTCCAAATTGATTTCAAATAAATTTATTGTATGATTTATGATTTTTGTTGTGTTGAGAATTTTAACTTATTGAATGAAATTATATAATTTGAATATAAATTTTCTTATGCATTTAAGGATTTATTGCATTGTTTTGAGGATTGTAAATTTTAAGTTTGATGTGTTGCCAACCTTGAGCATGAATTTATGATGATTAAATATGTTGATGATTTGTAAAAACTTTGTAAATAGAAATTGTTTTGAATATGATTTGAAACCACAGTTGACATGGCAAAATTTGTTGTGAATTCTCATTAGCTTGTCTAGTGAGATATCTCCTCCACTAGATGGGGTGAGTATCTTCCTCTCTGGCTTGCCAGTTGGGGAAGAATTTGAATGAGTACTCATATATACTAGCTAGTCTTTGTTTCTCTTTTTTAGCCTCGGTTATTGGGAGATGTGAAATGTCATGGTGTACAACATGGCATCTATTTGAATTTTGGGTCATGGGATCAACTGTGTGAATTGTTGGCAACGCCCTTTAAATTATGCATAATTTGATAAATTGTGATTGAAATAAATAATTTGTTAGTGATTCAAAATATTTTTGTATTGTTTCGGAATTTAAAAGAAATTTAAATAAATAATTACTATTTGATCAAAATGTTATTCAAATGAATAATTTGCATAAAAGAAAATATTGATTTTTGAATGTCATGGATTTTGAAGAATTTAGAAATTTTAAATTTTTATTCATTATGAATTGTTAAGAATAATTTGTATTAAGTTTTAAATTATTAGTTTATGCACCACTGAGTTCACCACTCAGCGATAGCTTTGTATGCTGTCGCAGGTGAAAGAAAATATAGAGCAGCTGAGCGAGGTTACTGAAAGACACGGTGAGATTATCCTCGGGTATACCATAGGTATACCTTGTACATTAACTTTTGATGTAATTCTGTAATCATCTGTATGAAATTTACTTTGAGCAGTTGTATAAACTCTTTTGTAATATATATATATATTTCGATTGTAATCAAATACAAATTATTGTAATATTATCTTGAGATTTTATATACTTATAAAGTTTTGCATTATTAAATTTTAATGCTCCCATGAATGTGAAAATTAATTTGGTTACCTCAATGAGTTGTTTTAATGTTGATTTAATTTAAACTGTGTATTGAATTGCTTGTGTTGATTTGTGAAATGAGGATTGTTTGAATTTTGAGACTTGAGAAATTGGTTTAAATTGATTGTGAAATTTAAAGAAGTTGTTGAGAAAAATATTGGGAGTATCTTTATTTTCAGGTTTTGAAGAACTGTTTTCTCAAAATACAGACGGCACTCTGCTGAAATTTTTGTAAAAATTACGGAGATTTTAAATATCTAAAAATTATATTTATGTTGGACTTTAAATAAAGGTTTTTAATATCTGAGAAAATTTTACCCACCAATTTAAAAATGAACGAAAATTGTTTCAAAATCCCTTGTAGTATATTTAATGGGTTACCGGTAGGCGAAGTACGGTAATTCATTAGGTGTACTATGGGAGCATGTTACATCTTACGAGGAGTAGGGTGTGACATGTTTTAGTGGTATCAGAGCAAAGGTTTTAAAGTAAATTTTGAACCGTGAATTTGAAGTATTTTTCGATAAGTATAACTGCTCAAATGTTTTATACATATAGTACATTTACATCATAAATATGAACTAAGGGGGAGAAATCTCTTTGTGTTAGTTGTACAGGAAATAGAAAAAAAAAATCCTGTGAATAGATATGGACAAGGGGGATAAAACGGTAGAGCAGTCTGATACAGCTAACGTACAAGGAGAGGTCCCAGTTTCGCAGAGTGTTGGAGGTCCAACTGCACCAATCCCTCCTATATAAATTACTACACAAACGGTCCAGCAGATGGCCATGTTCTTTCAGCAAATGGCTGATAATCTGTCAGTCCAGGCCCAAGTACAAACCCAACCCCCTTAAGAGCAGCATGAAAAAGAGAAGAGCGGGAAACCCATCGGTCAAAGTTCGAGTAGTAATTTGGGAAAGAGAAAAGATTTTGAGGGACCCTGAGCTCCTAAGTATGACAGAGGCGGATCTTCAGGGCGGAACCAATCAAGAACCATTCATCAAAGAACCAGAAGTTCCTACTCTATCCGTATCTGTGACGTTTGTGGAAAATTACACGGGGGTATATGCCATAGGGCCACTAGAGCCTGCTTCAATTGTGGTGGAATTGGATATTTCGCCTGAGATTGTACTAGCGCATGTTAATTTATGCCACATACTACACCAGAGGAATCAGTCCAAGGCTCTGATTTTAGAGGCTCATTAATAATCAGTAGGGGCAGAGGCAGAAGTAGAGACAACACTTTGGATAATCCTCGCACAATGGACCAACCCAAGCAGAGGAATACGTTAGAAAGAGGAGATGCCATGCATCGAGGGGAAGAAGCAGAGACTTCAGATGTAGTTGCCGGTATGTTCTTAACTTGTGAAAGGAATAATTATATACTATTTGATTCCGGCTCTACTTATTAATATGCTAATGCTAAAATTATATGTTCTACTACTATTCCCTTGCATGTAGATAAATTTTAATGCGTTAGTAATTAGTCTTTTAGGATAAGAATTGTGATAATATGCGTCACTGGAATTAATTTTGGAAAAGTTTCTAGTGAGAGACATCTCCTAAACTACGATAAATTATAAAGTTAATTAGTAAGCCTAATTAGGTAAGGCAAGAGGACCAAAAAGTAAGTTGTAGTAATATATCTGCCCTAAATGAAAGCAAAGGTATTATTGTTGATAGATGTCAGTAAGTACCATAATCAAAATAAGTTTAAGATATTAGTGGATTTGAAAGAAATAAGACATAGGGAAGTTTGATCTATTGGGGTGTATCGTAGTAACTATGCAATATTCTTGATGTTTGTGCTGTAAGCTACAGATTACAGTACTGACTTGAGATTTATTGTGTAGAGCTACGTACTACCTAATAGTACATAAGGATAAAAATAGTTACAAATGGCTTTCACTCTGGTACAAATATACTAGAATAGAGTTTTATTACTAGAACTGAGTTTGAAAATCCTAATTCGGGATTTAAAACTCTATAATTAGAATACTAAAAGATCATGGTTGCAAGGTAGTGAGAGTTAAAGACTCCGTTACCCTAGCATGAATTACAGTACATCAAGAATTGTTATGGGACTAGAGATTTTAGCATGGTAAATGTGACACCCTTACCCGTCTATAGTGTAGCCGAGCAAGATATGCCACACAGTGTACCGGAACACCCTATTTTAATTCAATCATTTTTATTCTTCCTATTTTTTTTTTCATAGTTATGGAGTACAATTTGTGAAATATAATTCATTTCAGTCATTTATTGAAATCATAATTTTATTGAGGTTCCGCAAATTTTATAGAAAATCCGGCAGAGTATCGGCTAAAAATGGAGAAAACAGTTCTTCGAAACCTGTGAAAAACACTTCCAATAATCATTTCCAATCATTCTCAAACTCCAATAATCATCAAAATCTCAATATTTTTCACCAACATTTCCATTTCTCAATCATTCATTTCTCATGGTATTCATATATAAGCAATAAATAAATACTCAAATTTCCATTCATAAACACAATTTTCACTATTTACATTAACATCAAAATACATTACATAAGTCTCAATTACATATGAGAAAATAAAAGCTAATTACAAAATATCAAAATAAAACCTAGTGTCCTACCAATGCACTAACGTCAGTGAGGTGACACGGATACTATGCAGAGTTGCAGAATGTCTCACCCAATCTGTGGTCTACTGGGCTCTCGGTCGATCTCTCCAGAACCTATGCATGGCAAAAGCAACGCGCTAAGCAATAATGCTTAGTGGTGCCAATAATAAAATAAAAAGAAATAACATAAAATAAATATGCAGTGAATATATCTATTTCTTATTGCAAATAAATTTTCGATGAGTATTTGTAGTCTTACTTATTTTGTATTTGTTATATTCATTATTTTATTAAATTTGTCTACTTTCATTTTTGGTTGCCTAAGTAACCTATATTGGACGACTAGACTGGATAAACGGGTAAACTGGCACTGGGTATCAAGTTCCTCGAGCCGTCACACCATCGGTCACATATGTGTCTCCCGGTGTGCAACAGAACAGCTAATAAGCTGTAATAACATTAGGCACAAGGCCAAGTATCAACAGAATGTCAGAATGGCTAAAAGCCATGAAATCACAGAATGGCATAATGCCATGTGCAGTACTACTAACTTAACCCTATTGGCATGCTAAGCTATCCAAACCAATCTTGTTAGGTATACTAGGGCATTTTATACTTTTGAGTTTTACAATTTTTGAATTTCAAGTTTTGGTGTTACTATTCACTTTATTAGTCAACCAAAATGTTGACTTTTGCATAGACAATAGGTACATTGGTTTTAATACTCCCAACATACCACATTTTGCATTCAAAATTTGTTGGTATTGGTTGCCAATACCATTTCTAAACTTAAATTTAATTGAGCAGAATTTTCAGTTTTCATACCTTATTTTTACTGTTCCATTAGTCATTTTTGCAGTGGGAATTTGGCAAAATGATCAGCATGAAAGTTATTCCTTATTTTGTCTAGTTGAATTTCCTTTTTTGAATCACTCCATTTGGAGTTTTTTAGCTCAAGTTATGGTCCAAAAACCACAACTGGCTGGATTGGAATTTTTCTTAACTGACCATATCTACAGTGCAGTGAACAGTGACTACAACTCCCTTGTTAGATAGGTTCTGGTCATAATTTGGGTTAGGTTTCTTCATAAAAGTTGTTGGTCTATATCTCAACTTGTTCCTGGTAACATTTTAGGTCAATTGGACCATTCTACACTGAGTTATGGCCAATGAACAGTTACTATTCATTTGGTCATTCTGCAGAAACAGACTGCAGGTCACCCGGATTGGGGCAAGCTTTTGGTTCACTTGGTTTGGTCTTATGGGCAAGGTTTCTTCACCAAAGTTGTGCCTTTATATGTCTAGTTTCATGTCCAATTGGCCAAATACCAATTGAATCTCTACAATTCATGTTATGGCTGCCCAAACCTGCTGGACTCATGTCCAATTCTGCAGGTCACCTAGGGCAGCCACACTAAACCTAAATCCCATCATTAAACACACTTCATTTCTTGTTTACCAATAACCAAATGGTCACTAATTGACCATTAAAATGTTCCTACACCATTATAGGATTAAAACCTCAATTTGGTCAAAACCCTAAATTCTCAATTCCTCTATTCTTCCATTAACTTACAATATAAGGTGCTAAGTGTTAATTTCATATCAAAGGACAGCTTATATACTCTTTTAATCTAAAAAAAATCATCAAAACTCTCATAAGTCCATGGATGCCAAAAATGGTAAAAATTCATCATGCAACTTTTGTTTAATTTCACTTAATTTTCACATTTAATTCCTACTCCACATATGATATACATAAAATTTCTAGAAGGAATTGGCACTAACTGTAACACCCTCCCGGTAACTACTCCGTACATCCTACTATTCCGGTGACCGGTGTCGGTCCGGACAGCTAGAACATCCGAAAAAATATTTAAACTAAAGTCAGGGACCATAATTAACTCAAATATTAATAAGAAAAATTTGGTAAAAATTTTAGAAATAAAATACAAACAAGTTAAACGAGCCGGTGCCCTAGCGATGGGTAACCAGAGGGAAGTTGCGGTTCTCACAACGAGGAGCCCTAAACCCGGGGAAAAAATTCATAAAATAATTTTTGGGACTCCAGAGAAGGGTCATTAAGGTTCCTGTGGCATTAGAATGCCAAGAAACTACCTAGAAAAATTTTTCAATCAGTACAGACAATTTTGACCCGTTAAGCCAAACGGGGGGCATTTTGGTCATTTCGCCTTCAGAGGTGATTTTTGGCCGACTTGTCCAGTTAAGTAAATAATTAATATGACATAAAATATGAAGAAACATTACTAAAAATTTAATTGAAATTGAGTAGTGATGAAAAGAAAAGAAAAATCAAAATAAAGCAATTTGTGACATCATAATGATGTCATTTATAAATTACCAACCAATCACAAGCTAATAAGCTTTCTTAAATACTTAAAAGAGACAAAACAAAGACCAAAACATTTAAAAGTCCAGCAGCCATCACCCTCATCCTCATGCAGCCGAAACCTTGCCCTAGACCTAATCCTCCATTAACACTTCCATAAGCTTTCCATTCCACTAAGTCTCACCCTAAATCCTCATACTCCATTCACAAAAATTTATCCTAGCACCTTGCATAATCTTTTGGCAGCCAAGAAGAAGAAAGAAAGTGAAGTTTGGGGCTTGGAAAATTCTGCCACTTAAAGGTTAGTGCATCTATATCCCTAAAACTCATTAAGTTCATGATTAGGAACTTGAATTTACTAAGAAATTGTGATTTAATTGAACAAAAACTCATGTGTATGGTACATGAATTTTGGCAGCCATATTGAAGGAACAATAATGGAGTGTTTTGATGGACTTAAAGTGGACTAGAGATCATGTTTGAAGTACATAATTATGTGGTTAATGACTTAACTAGTTAATTAGGGTAACTAGTGTGAAATGGAGATGGGAATTAGGGTTTTGAGAAGTGTAAATTTGACTTGGCTTAGGAAATTGTTAGAGAACCTTTTAATGGTCAATTAGTGACCATTTTAGGTAAGTTGACCATAATTTGGACTGAAATATAGCATGGCAAAGTGAGTGTGTAGGCTGCCTAAGGACAAAGCAGTGAGTGATCAAATTTCAGTCCACTTGGACTGCCATATCTTTGGCTGTGTTGGTCCAATTGGTGTTTGGCCAATTGGACATGAAACTAGGCTTACAATGGCACATTTTTGCTGAAGAAACCATGCCCAAAAGACCAAAGCAAGAGGACCAAAAGTTGGCCCCAATCCGGATCCCCTGCAACAGCACCTGCAGAAATGACCAAATAAACAGTAACTGTTCATTTGGCCATAACTCACTGTAGATTTGGTCAATTGACATGACATTTTTACAGAAATAAGTTAAGACATAGAAAAACAACTTTCATGAAGAAACCTACCCCAAATTATGGCCAGAACCTATTCAAATATGCAGTCACGATCCTTTGCTCATGTTATCAGAGATATGGTAATTTCTGCAGAATGGAAATCCGGCCAGCTGTGGTTTTTGGACCATATCTGGAGCTACAAAACTCCAAATGGAGTGATTCAAAAAAGGAAATTCAACTAGACAAAATAAGGAACAACTTTTATGTTTACCAATTCCTCAAATTTCCACTGTAACAGTTCCTAATGGAACAGTAAAATTATGGTACAAAATCTGAAAAATCTGCTCCTTTGGTTTAATGCTTAGCAATGGTATTAACGCTTAATGCCAACAAGTTTTAAATACAAAATGTGGTATGTTGGTAGTGCCAAAGTCAACGTACATATTTTCTATCCAAAAGTCAACATTTTTGTTGACTAATGAGGTGAATAGTAACACCAAAACATGAAATTCACAAATTGAAGAATTTAAAAGTTTCAAATGCCCTAGTATACCTAACAAGATTGGTTTGGATAGTTTGGCATGCCAATAGGGTTCAGTTAGCAGTACTGCACATGGCAATATGCCATTCCGTGATTTTATGGCTTTTAGCCATTCTGACCTTGCATTGAGATTTGGCCTTGTGCCTGATGTATTTACTGACTTGTTAGTCGCTCATGAACACCGGAGATGCATATGTGATCGATGGTGTGACGCCCGAGGTACTCGATACCAGTGCGTTTATCCAGTCCAGTCGTCTAGTGTAGGTTACTTGGGCAACCAAATGAATAAAAGTGGGCAAAGTTAATGAAATAATAGATATACCAATACCAAATAAAGAAATCATACACATTCTATACATACTTACTTTCTACTATTTTCTTTTATTATATTATTGCACTACTAAGCATTATTGCTTAGAGCGTTGCTTTTGCCACGCGTAGGTACTAGAGATACAGATCGTGAGCCCAGTAGACCGCAGACTGGGTGAGTTCATCCTGCAGCTCTGCACAGTGTCCGTGTCACCTCACTACCTGCAGTGTATTGGTAGGGCACTAGGTGTCATTTTGTCATTTTGTAACTACATTTTTGTTTTCTCATATGTATTTGGATTTATGTAATGTATTTTGAGGTTCATGTAAATAATAAAGATTTATGATTATGTATGGAAGTAATTTGAGTATTTAATTGTTGTTTATATATGAGAACCCTGAGAAATGATGATTGAGAACTAAAATTGAGAAATGTTGTTGAGATTTTGATATTGAGACTTTGTTGATGAATTGAAGTTGGGATTGTTTGAAAATTATTTGGAAGTGTTTTTAACAGGTTCTAAAGAACAGTTTTCTCCATTTTTAGCCGGTACTCTGCCGGATTTTCCTTAAAATTTTCGGAACCTCAAATAAATAATACTTTTGATAACTAGCTTAAATAAATTATATTTCATAAACTATATTCAAAACTATGACAAAGATTAATTAAAGTAAAATAGAGTATGCCGGTACACCGTGTGACATATCTTACTCGGATATACTGTAGCCGGGTAAGGGGTGTCACACTAACCTCTTTTGGGAGATAACTTGATCTTATAAATCTCATTAATTTCTTCTTCTAATTGCTGCCTAGAGGATTTTCAAGTTGCTAGGTTAATTTTTTGTGAGGCAAGTTTGTGGTTTCAAGGTGAAATAAGGTGAGGTTTGGGAGCTTTAGTGAGCTTTCATGGTGGAATGGCTTTGGGAGAGAAAGTGACACCTGGTTTGGGTGATGAAGAGCTGATGGCTTTTTTTTTTTGTCTCAATTATCCTCTTTAATAGGTTAATTTAAGTGGTGCTTAATTGTGATTGGTGGATAGGTTTTTAATGACATCATATGATGTCATAATTAGGTATTTTCTTTCATTTTCTTTTATTCTCTTCTCTACTCATTTCCAATTTAATTTTTAGCACTATTTATTCATATTTTATGTTATAATAATTATTTACTTAACTGGACAAGTCGGCCAAAAATCACCTCTGAAGGCGAAATGACCAAAATGCCCTCCGTTTGGCTTAACAGACCAAAATTGTCTGTACCGATTGAAAAAATTTTCTTAAGTATTTTCTTGGCATTCTAATGCCATAGAAACCTCAATGACCCTTCTCTGGAGTCCCAAAAATTATTTTATGAATTTTCCCCCAGGTCTAGGGCTCCTAGTTGCGAGAACCGCAACTTCCTACTAGGTTACCCATCGCTTGGGCACCGGCTCATTTAGCTTGGTTGTATTTTATTTCTAAAATTTTTCCTAAATTTTTCTTATAAATATTTGAGTTAATTATGGTTCCTCACTTTAGTTTAAATATTTTTCTGGACGTTCTAGCTGTCCGGTCTGACACTGTTCACTGGAACAGTAGAATGTACAGAGTTGCTATAGGGAGGGTGTTACAACTCTTCCCCTCTAATTTAAATTTCGTCCTCGAAATTTACCTGATGCAAACAGTTGAGGGAACTGTTGCCTCATCGTCTCTTCACTTTCCCAAGTTGCCTCCTCGGTGTTGTGGTGCCTCCAAAGCACTTTCACCAGTGGAATCTGCTTATTTCTCAACTCTTTCACTTCTCAAACCAGGATCCGTATGGGTTCTTCTTCATATGTCAAATCCGGTTGTACTTCAATTTCTTCCATGGAGATGACATGTGAAGGATCTGAGCGCTATCTTCTTAGCATAGACACGTGGAACACATTATGGATCTTGTCCAGCTCTGGTGGTAAAGCTAGCCTGTAGGCTACTGGTCCCACACGTTCAATGACTTCATATGGGCCAATAAACCTAGGGCTCAACTTACCTTTTCTTCCAAACCTCAGTACCTTCTTCCACGGTGACACCTTGAGGAACACTTTGTCGCCAACCGCATATTCTATTTCTTTTCTCTTCAGGTCAGCATAAGATTTCTGTCTATCTGAGGTAACCTTTAGATTGGCTTTGATTAGTTTTACTTTCTCCTCAGTTTGTTTCACCAGGTCTAGCCCTACCAGTTTGTCTTTGCTCAATTCAGTCCAGCACACTGGAGTTCTACATTTCCTCCCATACAGTGCTTCATATGGGGCCATTTGGATGCTAGCTTGGTAGCTATTATTGTATGCAAATTCTACTAGTGGATGATATCTATCCCAACTTCCCTCAAACTCAATGACACAACTCCTCATCATATCCTCAAGGACCTGACATATATTTCATGTTATTATTATCATTTTAGTTCAATATTTGTATTAATTCAATTGGTTTTAATTATTTACCTGGATTACTCTTTCTGATTGCCCATCCGTCTGAGGATGGAAAGCTGTGCTGAAGTGGAGTTGTGTACCCAAGGACTCATGCA
This sequence comes from Hevea brasiliensis, assembly GCF_030052815.1. Classification (NCBI taxonomy): domain Eukaryota; kingdom Viridiplantae; phylum Streptophyta; class Magnoliopsida; order Malpighiales; family Euphorbiaceae; genus Hevea; species Hevea brasiliensis. Next base: position 57,983,924 of record NC_079494.1, read on the forward strand.
ACTTCTTCCAGAGTCTCGATGTAAACCTTGGGTCTCGATCAGATATGATGGAAAGTGGAATTCCATGCAATCTAACTATCTCACTGATATACAATTATGCTAATTTCTCTAGTGAGTAGTCAGTCCTAACTGGCAGAAAGTGTGCTGACTTCGTCAATCTATCTACTATCACCCATACTGCATCATGCTTCTTTTGGGTGAGAGGTAGACCACTTACAAAATCCATGGTGACTCGATCCCATTTCCATTCAGGTATGCGTATAGGCTGTAGCAAACCCGATGGAACTTGATGTTCTGCCTTAACTTACTGACATGTCAAGCATTTAGTCACATAGTCAGCTATGTCCTTCTTCATACCAGGCCACCAATAATGAAGCTTCAGATCATGATACATTTTTGTACTTCCTGGGTGCATAGCATAGACACTGGTGTGTGCCTCTTTTAGAATACTGGCCTTCAATTCCCCATCATCTTGTACACACAGTCTTCCTTTGTAGTATAGACACCCATCTATTTTCACTTCATAGTCAGTTTTTTTCCCTTCTAGGATTTTTCTTATAATAGCCTTTAGCTTCTCATCTACCTTCTGCCCATCTAAAATCTGCTGTAATAGGTTTGGCCTCACTTGCAACTCAGCCAAAATAGCTCCATCTCGAACCAAAGATAAACGGGCATTCAATGATCTCAAAGCTGTGATAGATTTTCTTCTCAAAGCATCAGCAACTACATTTGTCTTCCCAGGATGGTAGTCAATTACACAATCATAGTCCTTCAGGAACTCAATCCATCGCCTCTGTCTAAGGTTGAGCTCCTTCTGGGTTGGCAAGTATTTCAGGCTTTTGTAGTCTATGTAAATGTAGCACTTTTCACCATACAAGTAATGCCTCCATATCTTCAGTGCGAAGATAATTGCTGCAAGTTCAAAATCATGGGTAGGGTAATTCTGTTCTTGTGGCCTTAGCTGCCTGGAAGCATAAGTGACCACCTTCCCCTCTTGCATCAATACACACCCTAACCCATTATGAAAGGCATCACTGTAGACCACAAAGTCCTTTCCTGACACTGGCAGTGTTAACACTGGTGCCTCTGTTAACATAGCCTTCAACTTCTCAAAACTAGTCTGACACTTGTCATTCCAGTCAAATCTGACATTCTTATGTAACAACTTGGTCATTGGAGCAGCTATTAAGGAAAATTCCTTCACAAATCTCCTGTAATACCCGCTAGCCCCAAGAAGCTTCTGACGTCAGTTGTATTTCTGGGAGGCTTCCATTCCATCACTACTTCTATTTTCTTAGGATCCACCCTAATCCCATCAGCTGACACTATATGTCCAAGGAATGCAATCTCATTCAACCAGAAGTCACACTTGGACAACTTAGCATACAGATTCTTTTCTCTCAGGGTTTGCAGAACAATCCTCAAATGCTCATCATGTTCTTCACTGGTCTTAGAATACACCAAAATATCATCAATAAAGACCACTATGAACTGATCTAGGTATGGATGGAAGATATGGTTCATAAGGTCCATGAATGCTGCTAGTGCATTTGTTAGGCCAAAGGGCATCACCAAAAACTCATAATGCCCGTACCGAGTCCTAAATCCAGTATTTGGCACATCTGCATCTTTCACTCTCAACTGATGATACCCTGATCTGATATCAATTTTTGAAAATACTCCTGCTCCCTTCAATTGATCAAACAGATCATCAATTCTAGGCAATGGATACTTATTCTTCACTATCACTTTATTCAACTGCCGGTAATCAATGCATAACTTCAAAGTCCCATCCTTCTTTTTCACAAACAGCACTGGAGCTCCCCATGGTGACACACTGGGGCATATGAACCCCTTATCCAGCAACTCCTGTAACTGGATTTTCAGTTCCTTTAATTCTGTGGGCGCCATCCTATAAGGAGCAATAGAGATTGGTGTTGTACCCGGCAGTATCTCAATAGCAAATTCAACTTTCCTTTCTAGTGGCAAACCAGGCAATTCTTCAGGAAACACATCTGGGAAGTCTTTTACTGTGGGTATGTTACACAGATCTGGCTTAGCCTGCCTATTATCCACCACATGTGCTAGGTAGGCTTCACAGCCTTTTCTCATCAGTTTTCTTGCAACTGTGGCTGAGATGACATTGGACAAGAAATCTGTTCTTTCCCCTATAATTGTAATCTCATTACCCTCAGGAGTTTTCAAAGAAATCCTCTTCAGTTTACAATTAACCATTGCCTGATGACGTGACAACCAGTCCATTCCCAAAATCACGTCAAACTCATGGAAAGGTAACTCAATCAAGTCTGCCAAGAATTCATACCCCTGAATCCTTAACGGGCAACCCTTATACACTTTGTTCACCACTACACTGTGGCACAATGGATTAGTGACCAGAATGTCTTGGTCACTCTCCCCTACTAGTATCCCCCTTTCTACTGGTAGGTTGATGCAGATGTATGAATGAGTGGATCCTGGATCCACCAATGCATGCACAGATGTATTGTAGAGGTAGAACGTACCCCTGATGACGTCCGGGGCATCTTGCTCCTCCTGAGCTCTCATGGCATAGGCTCTAGTAGGTGGTATGCCCTCAAGCCTCTCTGTTGGCTCAGATGTAGGCCTCTGTGATGGTCCCACTGCCTCATATTTGCCAGATTTCCTACCCCTTTGTGGTGTAGGAGCAGGTCTGTCTGCTTGTGTTGGAGCAGCTGTAGTAATTTTGCGTGGACAGTTCCTCAACTGATGCTCTGTTGACCCACACCTTAAGCAGGCACCAGTCACTCTCTAACACTCCCCCTTATGCCATTTCAGACAATGTGGACATGCAGAAGATGCTAAGGCTGGTCCCCTAAACCCCGTCCCTGGAGAGCTGCCCACTGATGGTGTGGACTGACCTCTCCTAGGGGTGAACTTTGGCCTGGGCCCCTGAGACTGACCCTGACCTTGTGGTTGACCTGAACTCTGTGCAGGTGGACCTTTGAACTTCTTCCCAGGTGCAGGAGATGAACTAGACTGACCCGTGCCCCTCTTCTGCTGTCTCTCTCTCCTAGTCTGCTCACTTATTCTAACCTTTTCAACTTTTATTGCAGCTTCCACTAACTTGGTGAAGTCGGTGATTCCCAAGGCAGTAATCAAGATCTTTATGTTATCATTTAATCCCTCTTTAAATCTCTTACACCTTTCGGCCTCATTAGGGACTATCTCCCTTCCGTAGCGGCTTAATCTGACAAATTCCTTTTTATACTTGGCCACTGTCAACTGTCTCTGCCTCAGGTTAATGAATTCCCTTCTTCTCTCTTCTAGGTATACACTACCCACATATTTCTTCTTGAATTCGGAGAGGAAGAAGTCCCAAGTTATTACTTCTGGCTGTACTTCACTGGACACCGTATCCCACCATTCATATGCATCATCTTGCAACAAAGATACAGTAGCTTCTAGATTTTGTTCAGGAGTGCAGTGGAGTTGTTTTAAAACCCTTCTTGTTCTGTTCAACCAATTTTCAGCTGCAACAGAATCATCTTCTGTAACACCCCCGTTGTATAGCCTGGTATATTTCACTGTTCCGGTGACCAGTGTCGGTCCGGACAATTAATGGGATTAGGGCCACACTTAAGACAATTTGAGAAGCCATAAACACAAATAATTAGTAATGTTTAATTAGTTAACTATAAATAAGAAAAACAGAACATAAGAGGTTAAACGAGCCGAGAGTCACAGCGATGAGTGACCTCCTGAACGATCGAAGTCGTTTTAAACTCAAATTTCGAACCGTAAAAAGTGACGCTGCGGTCCTTAGGACCCTTATGGACACAGTGGAAAAGAGAAAATCATGAAAAAGAACTGTTAAGCCAGTCAAATAATTAGCTCAGGGAGCCGGAAGAAATATTGGATTATTTGCAAACCGATGAAGCCGCGAGGGCAATTTGGTCAATTGACCCGAGTGACTCGACCTAATCACAAATAAAATCGGAGAAAAGAAAATTTCAGAATCGACAATTAAATTAAAGAACTAATAGAAAAATAAAGAAAAAAAAAAGGAGAAAATGAAAAAGTTGAAAAGTTGATGACATCATCATGATGATGTAACTATGACTTCATAATTAATTTTAATTTAATTAACTAATTGACTAAGTCAAATTAAAGACTAAAAACAAAATTGAAAAGCCAATTTTTTTACTTCTTCTTCTTTCTTTTTTCTCTCTTTCCCGTAGCTCTCTCCTCTCCCTCTCTTTTTATTTTGTTTCACCATTAAAACTTAGATTTAAGCTTCTTAAACTTTAGATTTCACCCCCTAATCCTTGAAAATAATTATAGAAACCATTAAATTGACCCTCAAGAAGAAGATTTGGAGCAAGAAATTAAAAGAATTTGAAGATTTGAGGAAGATTGAAATTCAAAGTTTAAGGTTAGTGAATTTAAAATTGAAAATTATGTTTAATATTTGTGTTCTTGTTGTATGTAACTTAGATCTTAACTTAAAATAAAATGAAATTAATTGTAGGAGGACTAAACCTGGATTTTGATCAGCTAGGGTTTGATATGTAAGTGCATGAATTTGATTAGATTATAAGTGTAGGCAAGCTTATATGAAGGTAGATGTGATGTTGGTATGCTTAAATGTAATTAAATGAAACAATTTAGTGTGATTAGGGTTTCAATGCTAGGGTTAGTGAACCAAAATTTGGAGAAATGCATAAATGGCATGTTTGACCTATTATAAAGTGAAATAATGGTCAATTATGATCAAATGGATTGTGTGGGAATGGTAGGAAATTAAACCAAATTCGTAGGTTAATGGTCATGCTGCTGGCAGCATGACCAAACCCACTTTGAAGGACCAAAACTCAAATTTTACAAGTCCAATTGATATGCCACCAATTGGAGATGAAAATAGACATAAAAGAGCACAATTTTCATTAAGGAACCATAGCCAAAAACTGACCAAAACTTGGTGAAACAATTGACCAAAGTGAGTTGATAGCAGGCTGCCACTGCACTAAACTGACCAAATGAATAGTAACTGTTCATTTGGTCATAACTCGAGCTAGGTAGGTCAAATTGACCTGAAATTTTACCAGCAATTAGATATGATATAGACCTAAAACTTTCATGAAGAACACCAACCCAAATTAGGCCATTAACTCATTCAAATCATTGAGCAAAGTTAAATTTACTGTACTGAGATTCTGTAGAATTTTCATTGAGCAGCAATGTTTGGATGGCTATAACTCTCTCTAGAAAACTCGGATTTAGGCGATTATTGAACCGATGGAAACCTAAGACATAGTACAACATTTCATATGAAGAAAGTGAGACCAAATTATGAACTTAACTTGATCAAATTATTAACCAAAGTTGGACCAAAAATCTGCCAGCACCAAAGTCTCAGTATGAGCGATTACACGTGAAGCGAAGAAACTTATTTTGGCCATAACTTGAGCTACAAAACTCCGATTGAGGTGATCCAAAAATGAGAATACACTTAAGACAATAAGGAACATTTTCTATGAAGGAAGTTTTACCAAATTCCAACAGTAGATCGACCAATGGAACAGTGCAACTTCGGAGAACCAAAACCGAAAATTGGCAATTTTGCCAAAATGACCTAAGCTTTAAACAAATGACCAAAACCAACAAGTTTGGTGACCAAAATGTGGTATGTGGGTGAAGTTGGAGTTCCCATACTCATTAAGCCTTAGAAAGTCAATAATTTGACTTGAGTAGTGCAGTGAATAGTAACCCAAAACACAAAATTTCGAGAACGTCGAATTTAACACGTTAGAGCTAGGTAAATGTGAAGTTAAGTTTATTTTGGATTTATTTTAAGTTTTAGTACTGAAACATTGGAAAATTTCGTGTTTCAGTGAAAAAGAATACCGGGACAGAACCCGAGGAGTCGAGTCAAGACCAACAGGCGACTCGTTTGAGGTTTATGCACAACATATACTTTTATGATCATCTTTTGCATATCGTTTTGAATAATATGAAATATTGGATTATGGCATTTTTATGATTTTTGATCTAAATTGTTGAAAGTTATTATGTATATTTGAAAAGACAATGTTTAGCAAATTGTTAAGATAAGTTTTGAAACCACAGTGTCATGACCACATATTTGAACACCTCACTAGCACGACTAGTGAGGGTAATTAGTTTCGAATTTTGATTCCTTCTCTGGAGAAGTGTTGAGGTGTGCCAGTAGAAGAGGATGTGAATGGATATCCATATATTTGAGCTATAGCTAGCCTTGTGATATGATTTCTCTTTAGCCTCTGGCTATTGAGATTCATGTGATTTCTCTTTAGCCTCTGGCTATTGAGATTCTATTTGTTTCGAATGGCATGATCTAGCTGTGGGTTTTATGAAATGTGTTTTGATACTTTGAAATGAACTTGGTTTACATGTAAAATCTCACAATGCATGATTGTATTTAATTTTCATGTTTAGCCAAATTTTTGAATGAATGTGCTTTGAGTTTTGCATAAAGATTATTTTAGTATATTGTGCACCACTGAGTCCTAGTACTCAACGATAGCTTTTATTGCTGTCGCAGATACAGAGACTAGAGGAGCAGCAGACTGAGCTGCTGAGGTGTGAGAAGCTACCAGCCTAAAGTTTTCGGGTATAATTTATACCCTAACTGTAAATATTTCTTTTGATGTATATATTGCACATAAATGTATGGACATGTACATGGGTCTTGAGCAGCTTGTACAAAGTTTGTATAAAAGTTGTAATAAATTTTAATTTGGACTTTTTGAATGTAAATTTTAGTATGATGAATATATAAATTGTTTATCTTGAATGGAATATGAATAAATGATATTGATGGACAGTATTTTGAGAATTTTTGAACTTGTGAATTTTAAGAAATTGGTTGAGATTGAGTATGAATTTGAAGCAGTGGTTAGATAATTATTGGAAGTGCTTTTATTTCAGGTATTTGAAGAACGGTTTTCTCAAAATACAGAGGAAACTCTGTCAAAATTTTTATAAGATTTGCGGAAAACTAAAATGGCCAAAAATATTAATTAGTTTTAATTTCAACTAAATGTTTTAAATACTTATTAGAAATGCTCACCACTTGTCAAAGATAAGAAAATTGTTTTAAAATCCCTTGTAGGGTACTTAATGAGTTATCGGTAGGTGAAGTTCGGTAGTTCATTAGGTATTCTACGGGATCATGTTATGCCTTATAGAGGGGTAAGGTGTGACATCTTCTCTCTTGCCGAAGAAGTCCACTGCTCCAAATTTTCTCAATCTTTCCAGGTGTGATTTCAGTTGTGGAGGTGGTGGTGGAGGTGGCATTACCCCAGCCATTTGTTTGAAGAATTCGGCCATTTGCTGGAACACAGCCTATGGAGGTTGAGCAGGCTCTGATGGAGCTAGCGGAGCAAGTTCTCCCCTACCCCTAGTCTCAGCTGGTGCAGGTGGAGCATGACTCTCCACTTCCTCCTCAACTGCTCTCTGTGATGTAGGGTCCATATCCTATTCAAAATAACAAAGAAAAACAGATCTGCATTAGTGTCACCTCGACTCTTACAAATGTAATGAATGGTATGGACTCAATCTAGACCCAGAAATGCCTAAACCGTGCTCTAATACCACTAAATGTGACACCCTTACCCGTCTATATGTAGCCGAGCAAGATATGCCACACAGTGTACCGGAACACCCTATTTTAATTCAATCATTTTTATTCTTCCTAATTTATTTTTTTTTTCATAGTTATGGAGTACAATTTGTGAAATATAATTCATTTCAGTCATTTATTGAAATCATAATTTTATTGAGGTTCCGCAAATTTTATAGAAAATCCGGCAGAGTATCGGCTAAAAATGGAGAAAACAGTTCTTCGAAACCTGTGAAAAACACTTCCAATAATCATTTCCAATCATTCTCAAACTCCAATAATCATCAAAGTCTCAATATTTTTCACCAACATTTCCATTTCTCAATCATTCATTTCTCATGGTATTCATATATAAGCAATAAATAAATACTCAATTTTCCATTCATAAACACAATTTTCATTATTTACATTAACATCAAAATACATTACATAAGTCTTAATTACATATGAGAAAATAAAAGCTAATTACAAAATATCAAAATAAAACCTAGTGTCCTACCAATGCACTGACGTCGGTGAGGTAACACGGACACTATGCAGAGCTGCAGAATGTCTCACCCAGTCTGTGGTCTACTGGGCTCTCGATCGATCTCTCCAGAACCTACGCGTGGCAAAAGCAACGCGCTAAGCAATAATGCTTAGTGGTGCCAATAATAAAATAAAAAGAAATAACATAAAATAAATATGCAGTGAATATATTGATTTCTTATTGCAAATAAATTTTCGATGAGTATTTTTAGTCTTACTTATTTTGTACTTGTTATATTCATTATTTTATTAAATTTGTCCACTTTCATTTTTGGTTGCCCAAGTAACCTATACTAGACGACTGGACTGGATAAACGAGTAAACTGGCACTGGGTATCAAGTACCTCGGGCCGTCACACCATCGGTCACATATGTGTCTCCCGGTGTGCAATAGAACAGCTAATAAGCTGTAATAACATTAGGCACAAGGCCAAGTATCAACATAATGTTAGAATGGCTAAAAGCCATGAAATCACAGAATGGCATAATGCCATGTGCAGTACTACTAACTGTACCCTATTGGCATGCCAAGCTATCCAAACCAATCTTGTTAGGTATACTAGGGCATTTTACACTTTTGAGTTTTACAATTTTTGAATTTCAAGTTTTGGTGTTACTATTCACTTTATTAGTCAACCAAAATGTTGACTTTTGCATAGACAATAGGTACATTGGTTTTAATACTCCCAACATACCACATTTTGCATTCAAAATTTGTTGGTGTTGGTTGCCAATACCATTTCTAAGCTTAAATTTAATTGAGCAGAATTTTTAGTTTGCATACCTTATTTTTACTGTTCCATTAGTCATTTTTGCAGTGGGAATTTGGCAAAATGATCAACATGAAAGTTGTTCCTTATTTTGTCTAGTTGAATTTCCTTTTTCAAATCACTTCATTTTGAGTTTTTTAGCTTAAGTTATGATCCAAAAACCACAACTGGCTGGATTGGAATTTTTCTGGACTGACCATATCTACAGTGCAGTGAATAGTGACTGCAACTCCCTTGTTGGATAGGTTCTGGTCATAATTTGGGTTAGATTTCTTCATGAATGTTGTTGGTCTATATCTCAACTTATTGCTGGTAAAAGTTTAGGTCAATTGGACCATTCTACACTAAGTTATGGCCAAATGAACAATCACTGTTTATTTGGTCATTCTGCAGAAACAAACTGCAGGTCACCCGGATTGGGGCAAGCTTTAGGTCCACTTGGTTTGGTCTTATGGGCAAGGTTTCTTCACCAAAGTTGTGCCATTATGTGTCTAGTTTCATGTCCAATTGGCCAAACACCAATTGAATATCTACAATTCAAGTTATGGCTGCCCAAACCTGCTAGACTCATGTCCAATTCTGCAGGTCATCTAGGGCAGCCACACTAAACATAAATCCCATCATTAAACACACTTCATTTCTTGTTTACCAATAACAAATGGTCACTAATTGACCATTAAAATGTTCCTACACCATTATAGGATTAAAACCTCAATTTGTTCAAAACCCTAAATTCTCAATTCCTCTATTCTTCCATTAACTTACAATATAAGGTGCTAAGTGTTAATTTCATATCAAAGGACAGCTTATATACTCTTTTAATCTAAAAAAAATCATCAAAACTCTCATAAGTCCATGGCTACAAAAAATGGTAAAAATTCATCATGCAACTTTTGTTTAATTTCACTTAATTTTTACATTTAATTCCTACTCCACATATGATATACATAAAATTTCTAGAAGGAATTGGCACTAACCTCTTTTGGGAGATAACTTGAGCTCATAAATCTCCTTAATTTCTTCTTCTAATTACTGCCTAGAGGATTTTCAAGTTGCTAGGTTAATTTTTTGTGAAGCAAGTTTGTGGTTTCAAGGTGAAATAAGGTGAGGTTTGGGAGCTTTAGTGAGCTTTCATGGTGGAATGGCTTTGGGAGAGAAAGTGATGCCTGGTTTGGGTGAGGAAGAGCAGATGGCTTTTGTTTTTTTTTTTTCTCAATTATCCTCTTTAATAGGTTAATTTAAGTGGTGCTTAATTGTGATTGGTGGATAGGTTTTTAATGACATCATATGATGTCATAATTAGGTATTTTCTTTCATTTTCTTTTCTTCTCTTCTCTACTCATTTCCAATGTAATTTTTAGCAATATTTATTCACATTTTATGTTATACTAATTATTTACTTGACTGGACAAGTTGGCCAAAAATCACCTCTAAAGGCGAAATGACCAAAATGCCCTCCGTTTGGCTTAACAGACCAAAATTGTCTATGCCGATTGAAAATTTTTTCTAAGTATTTTCTTGGCATTCTAATGCCATAGAAACCTCAATGACCCTTCTCTGGAGTCCCAAAAATTATTTTATGAATTTTTCCCCAGGTCTAGGGCTCCTAGTTACGAGAACCGCAACTTCCTACTAGGTTACCCATCGCTTGGGCACTGGCTCATTTAGCTTGGTTGTATTTTATTTCTAAGATTTTTCCTAAATTTTTATTATTAATATTTGAGTTAATTATGGTTCCTCACTTTAGTTTAAATATTTTTCCGGACGTTCTAGTTGTCCAATCCGACACTGGTCACCGGAACAGTAGAATGTACGGAGTTGCTACAGGGAGGGTGTTACAATAAAAATTTAAAAATAACACCTATAGGGCTAAGTCATCCAGTCTCCGATATGGGGTTTATAGTTGTTTTGGTATTGCAATGGATCTTTTGCTCAAAGTTTAGTAAGGAACAGTATTCTATTTGTGTAGCAGTAAGGCACAAAATATAATTTTGTTCCCCTAGAAGAGACAGGATGCTATGGATGACAATTATAACTTATAAAACCGTTAAGAAATGATATTCTACTGATAACAGCAATTCGATAGGAACTAGTTGGTCAGGTATTCTTTAGGAAAAGCACAATTTTATTGTGCGGATCATAAGGATTAGATTAGAATTCAAGCGAAACTTTTGAATAGCATGGGAAACAGGAGAGTCTGGTAGACTCCCTTCTTGAGATTACAAAATTGGTTATGAAAAAAAAAAAGGTAATGATCGCAAACCAGCGAAAAATAAGCTATAGAATATTGATAGATAAAAGAGTTGTGGAAGTAAAAAAATTAGAATAGATGGTGCGAATGTAATAAAGAAACGTTATGAATATTAGTTAAAGTGTTAACTAGAATGGTCAGAGGACCAAATCAAAGTAATATTGAAGTATAGTGGATTTATTAGGGATGATTAGAGGTGCTAAATCATGATTCTACAGTTAAGTTAAGGAAGAAGATAAGATTGAGGAATAAAATAATTAAAGTTAAGTTGTGGAATGAAAGAAAGAAACAAATAGAACATTAAGAAATGAGAAAAATACTAGATAAGGAATTGCCACCAGGGCAAACAACCTACTTAAGATGCGTAATGATATCCTGAACTATTTTATCAAGAAGGAAATAAGTTAAACCAAAGCAAACAAGATAGTGCAAAATAGCACATAAGCCTTGGTCATTAATGGAGATAGTAAGATAATGGTTATGGACCTATGGCCAAGAAAGAGATAAGCAGTTCATATATGACCAACAAGGTCATTTAAAAAAAAAAAGACTACGAAGGAAAATAATTGCTAAAACAATAGCAAGAAAAGACTAAAATATTATAGACTAAATTGAAGGTTGTATCAAATGATCAAGAGATTTGATAAGAAAACAATAAAACTAAGTTTTCACCCATTGGATCATACGAAGTCTTAGAAAGAGTGGATCCACTAACACACAGAATTTGCTTACCTCTAAAATTGAAATGAATTTGAATCTAACTTATGACAGAAGCTCATAAGAAACTTGGCACACGAGATGAGCGATCGATGAGTAAATAATATTGGTTAAAGTGCTAAGGAACCATCATTCAGGCCAGGAAGCTACTTAGAAGCGTGAATAGGACATGAGGAGATAGAACCCACAACTGTTCAGAGACTGATACCAGGTAAAATTTCGAGGACGAAATTATTTTAAGGGGGGGAGAATTGTAACACCCCCATTTGCATAACCTGGTATATGTTACTATTCCGGTAACCGGTGTCGGTCCGGACGATTAAGGGGATTAGAACCACACTTAAGACAACTAGATAAGCCATAAACACAAATAATTAGTAATTGTCAATTAGTTAAGTATAAATAAGAAAAACAGAACATAAGAAGTTAAATGAGCTGAGAGTCACAGCGATGGGTGACCTTCTTGGGAACGACTGCGAAGTCAATTTAAACTCAAATTTCGAATCATAAAATGTGACGCCGCGGTCCTTAGGACCATTACGAATACAGTGGAAAAGAGAAAATCATGAAAAAGAATTGTTAAGCCAATCAAATAATTAGGTCAGGGAGCCGGAAGAAATATTGAATTATTTGAAAACCGGGTTGAACCGACGAGGGGCAATTTGGTCAATTGACCCCGAGAGCTGACTCCTGACCTAACTGTCAAATAAAATCAGAGAAAAGAAAATTTCAGAGTCGGGAATTAAATTAAAGAACTAATAAAAAAAATAAATGAAAAAAAAAGAAGAAAATAAAAAAGTGAAGGGAGATGACATCATGCATGACATCATGCATGATGCCATAAATGTTATAATTAATAAATTTAATTAAATTGATTTATGGTCTTCCTAAGAGATAAAAATACAAGAAAAGAAAGAAAAAAAAAACCAAAAAGTCTTCTTCCTTCACCTAAGTTGCCGCCCCACCTCTCCCTAAGCCACCATGGAAGAAACTCCATTGAAGCTTGAGTTCAAGCTTCAAAACTCCTGCTAAACTTTACCTTGACTCCAAATTAATCCATTAGAACTTGATAACCTCACTTGAGAAGAGGATTGAGGAAGAAAGAAAGAAGGAAAGAGGGGTGGAATTGAAGATTAAAATTCAAAGTTTAAGGTTAGTGAATTTGAATTGAAAATTTATGTTTAATATTTGTGTTCTTGGTATAGGTAACTTAGATTTTAACTTAAAATGAAATAAATGTAACACCCCTATGTTCGGTAATGCGTTCTACTGTTCCGGTGACCAGTGTTGTCCGAACAGCTAGTATGCCTAGAACTACACTTCGATATGAGTGAGGAGACATTAAATAATGAAGTACAAGAAAAGAAAATACAAGAAAAACAAAGGAAAAATAACAGTAAAGAAATGCAACCAAGTTAAGCGAGCCGGGAACCCTAGCGATGGGTGACCGCATGGGGAAGTCACGGCGTGGACCGTTGACTAGCCCTGGACCGCGGGGAACCCTGGAAATTAATTTTAAGACTTAAAGAGACATAATTGAAGTATAAATATCATTAGAAATATCAAAGAAAAATTAAATAATTAGTACAAAGAAAAGTAAGAAATCGAAAAACGGACAAAACCCGGTGTTACCAAAAAATCGGGAATGCAACCCGAACAGGGGCATTGTGGTCATTTGACACCCCGAGTTGTCTTTTGACCTAAATGTCCATTGAAAATACATGATATTACACTTGGAAAATATAATGAAAAATTAAATTAGAGGTACCTAATATAAATAGCAAAAATGGGGTTTAAATTGGGTAATTAACACTTTTCACTTATTAAATCATTAAAAATGGGTGAGTGGAGCATTTTGGGGATTAAATTAACATCACATGGGCAGATTACTTCCACTAAACTTCATCTTCAACCTTGAGACTCACCATGCCGAATTGAACTCTCTCAAAACCTCCATTGCCGCAATTGGTTAAAGCTTCATCATCCTCTTCATTTCACCTCCAAACACCTAGGTTGCTTCATTAAAGTTTATCCCCTCATCACAAGGAAGAGTTTGATACCAAAATCAAGAAGTTTAGTAAAGATTTGAGAAGTCTCATCCATAGGTAAGTTTGAGTTTTGATTGTTGCTTTGTTAAAGTTTGTAAGGGTGTTATGGGTGTTTGATTTATGAAGAAAATTTTGAGGTTTGATGTTGTATGGGAATGTGTACTTTTGGCAGCCATGGAAACACCTTGAAGATAGTTTACTCTTGCTTGTAAATGGTGGATTAGAAGGTTGATTAATTATTTATGTGTATGGGTAATCATTTGGGTGATGTATATTTAGAATATGTAAATGTGAAATGAAATTTAAATCTTAGAAATTAATGGAATGTAAATGTACCATTGTGGCAGTTTGTTAGCTTTTGAAGAATGCTGGAATTCATGCTTGGTTTATGGAATAATGATGTTAAAATGTGTTGGTTGTTATGGCAGTTTGAGTGCATGAATGATTGTGTGAAGTTTGACATGTAAATGAGCATGAATTGGTGATTGAATTATTGTAAATTGAGTTGGACAAATTCTGCACTTGTTGGTGCACATTGAATGTAATTGTAAGCTGCCAAAATGACCTATAAAATGTTGTAAATTATGTTTAGGTTGTGGTACAACCAGAATTGGTTTAAATGTTAAGTTTGGTGAGTGTTAAAAGTGATGCTTGATGTGTATGCAAGAATTTCAATAAGGCAGTTTGAGTTTTAGGCCTATAACTTTAATTGTGTGGCTCCAATTGGTATGAGACCAATTGGAGGTGAAACTAGGCACAAAATGTGCCAACTAAACTTTTAACCATGAATAGTTAAGACCCATATCTACAAGTCTTATGAAGACACTAAAGCCCATAAATGACCATAAGCAAGTCAAACAGCTTGCATAAGGTCGGGTCCAAAAACTGGTCGAACCTAAAATGACCTAAAGTGACCTAAAATGACCAATTTTGGTGCAATTTGACCAGCAATAGTAAAATGACCATAACTTGGTCTACATAACTCAGAATGAATTGAAATGTTGCCCCGCGTTCCATAAGACATAGATCTACAAGTTTGTAGTTTTGACCGAAACCAAAAGCGAGGAAGCGGGTCGTCAGGCTAGGTCAAACTAGTATTCCTAATCCAAAGAAATTGCAAAAATGCGATATACGGAAATGAACTTGGTAACATGTACCAACCCTAAAAGACTATCGAATGTGACATATTAGTAACGTTAAAACCTAAATTACCTAAAACGCATCGAGGGTCGATATATTAAGTTGATTAAGCAAATAATAGCATTTAGTGAATTATTTATCAAACATTATCGTTAGAGACAGTTTAATTAAGTACTGAAACACTTCAAATTGTGTTTCTCAGTTAGCAAAGACTCAGGGAGAGGGAAGGAAACACTGAGTCAAGACTAAGAGATAGTTATCAGAGGTTTGTGCACAACTAGTTTTTAACTGATTTTGTTTGAATATTTCATATGATTAAATGACATACTTTTCTTATGTATTATGTTTAATAAGCATTGGATTTAATTCAATGATTATTGAAATTGTTATAGTATGTATGAATTTAGCTTTGTGAAATGGTATTTCCACAAGTATTAAGCATTGTTATGGATTGAATAAATTATGTTTTAGAAAATTGTGATAGAACATGTTTTGAACTGTGATGGTAATTTTCATGGAAAAATGCAAATTTATGATTTGAATTGTGATGAGCATAAAAATTATAGGATATTGGAATTGACTTTGAATTGAATTATATTGTGATTTATGCTCACTAAAAGGATTGTGATATTGTTTTATATCTCACTATAGATGCTTGACTAGGTTATTACCCGTCTCTCTCATTTGTTGAGAAGACAATGGAGTTAGTTGTGTTTTGATTACCATGGTACGTGCACAGGCTTAGATTTTCCTCTGATTTGAGGTTAGATCTAAGTTTATTTTATCGTTATGGCCCTTGCAGAAGATTCATTATTGTGATGGTACTGTGCACGATGATTCGACCTCCCCGACCATAGGGAGTTAGAATCTGATTCGACCTCCCCGACCATAGGGAGTTAGAATCACATCGAATATGGCCCTTTCGGATTAGTCTTGCATAGTTAGTGAGATAAAGATTGATTTTTGAGATACATAATGATTTTTAAGATACAGGATGGCTTTTGAATGGTAAAGAATTGTGATTTTAATTATGGTTTATGTATAATTGATTTTGTTTGAATTACTTAAATGGTTAGTCATAATTTGATAAATTGAATTTTGTGATCAAAGTTATTTATACAAATGATTTACATTATTGGCAATGAATATTTTGAGTTCTGGAATTTGATGAGTATTCAGATTTCCAAATTATTTATTGTAAATTTTGTCAATGTATATTGTACTATGTTTTAAATTATAGTTGTGCACCACTGAGTTCATCACTCAGCGATAGCTTTGTATGCTGTCGCAGGTAAAAAGAGCATAGAGCAGTGAATAAGTTTCTTTGAAGACATATTCAGATCAGCTCCAGGTATATCATAGGTATACCCATGTACATAGGTTTTGATGTATGCATGTAATAATATGTATGTAAATTATTTGGGCAGTTGTATAAAAACTTTTGTAAAATATTTTGGTATGTAATTAAATGTAAATTATTGTAAATATAAAGTTGAGATTTCATTTACTTGAATAGTTTTGTATTATAAATTTTGAGTCTTGTAATCAATGAAATGTTTCTTTATGATGAGAGTAGTTTGAAAATGAATTGATTGTTTATTGAGAATTGAATTGTGAATTGAAATGAAGTTATTGAAGTTGTATTTGAGAAAACATATTGGGAGCATTTTCTTTTGCAGGATTGAAGAACTGTTTTCTCAAAATACAGCTGGCACTTTGCCGAAATTCTGAAAAAAAAAATATTTATAACACCAGATTTTAACCGATGATTTAAATTTCACGAAAATTGTTTTAAAATCCCTTGTAGTATATCTAATGGGTTATCGGTAGGCAAAGTACGATAATTCATTATGTGTACTACGGGATCATGTTGCATCTTACAGGGGAGTAGGGTGTGACAATAAAAACATTTATGAAGGACCAAACTGAAAATTTGGCCAACTAGGGTTACTATGCATATGCTTGTGTTTTGATTGAATTTAATATGTTAGGCAAGCTTGTAGGGATATGGTAGTGAGATTGATATGCATTGAATTGGTTAAATGCAATTAATTGGTGAACTAGGATTTTGGACACCTAGGGTTTAGAGGCAAAAATTTGGAGAAATGGTGAAATGATGTATTTGATCTAGTTTGAAGTGAGAAATGGTCATTTGTGATCAAATGAAGTGTGTTGGAAGTGTTGGAGTTAAGGTTAAATTTGGATTCAATGTGGTCATGCTGTTGGCAGCAGGACCAAGGTCCCTTTGAGGGACGAAAACTGAAAATTTACAAGTCCAATTGTTATGAGACCAATTGGGAATGAAAATAGACACCAAATGACACAATTTTTATTTAGGAATCATGCCCAAAAAGTGACCAAAACATAGTGAACAAATTGACCAAATCTGGAAATTCTCAGTCTGCCT
This sequence comes from Hevea brasiliensis, assembly GCF_030052815.1. Classification (NCBI taxonomy): domain Eukaryota; kingdom Viridiplantae; phylum Streptophyta; class Magnoliopsida; order Malpighiales; family Euphorbiaceae; genus Hevea; species Hevea brasiliensis. The sequence goes on from NC_079494.1 coordinate 58,001,424, forward strand.
TGTACAAACTAACCAAATGAACAGTGTTTGTTCATTTGGCCATAACTTGAGCTAGGTAGGTCTAAATGACCTGAAATTTTACCAGTGGACAGATGAGATATAGACCTAAAACTTTCATGAAGAACACAAACCCAAATTATGCCATTAACCAAGTCATTTGGCCACCCAAAATTGATGACCTAAAACTGCCAGAATAAAAGATTGCCCAGAAATCTAGGTTGAGTCCAATCCGGCAGCCATGGTTCAAATGGCTATAACTTGAGCTACAAAACTCCAATTGGAGTGATTCAAAAAGGAGAATAAACTTAAGACAATAGAGAACATTTTCTATGAAGAAAGTTTTGCCAAATTCGAACAGAAAAGTAGGAGAATAAACTTAAGACAATAGGAAACATTTTCTATGAAGAAAGTTTTGCCAAATTCTAATAGAAAAGTGACCAATGGAACAGTGCAACTTAAGATACCAAAACTGAAAATGGTTAGTCATGATTTGATAAATGGTTAGTCATGATTAGTCATGATTTGATAAATTGAATTTTGTGATCAAAGTCATTTATACAAATGATTTACATTATTGGCAATGAATATTTTGAGTTCTGAAATTTGATGAGTATTCAGATTTCCAAATTATTTACTGTAAATTTTGTCAATGTATATTGTACTATGTTTTAAATTATAGTTGTGCACCATCGAGTTCATCACTCAATGATAGCTTTGTATCTTTGTCGCAGTAAAAGAGCATAGAGCAGTGAATAAGTTTCTTTGAAGACATATTCATATCAGCTCCAGGTATATCATAGGTATACCCATGTACATAGGTTTTGATGTATGCATGTAATAATATGTATATAAATTATTTGGGCAGTTGTATAAAAACTTTTGTAAAATATTTTGGTATGTAATTAAATGTAAATTATTGTAAATATAAAGTTGAGATTTCATTTACTTGAATAGTTTTGTATTATAAATTTTGAGTCTTGTAATCAATGAAATATTTCTTTATGATGAGAGTAGTTTGAAAATGAATTGATTGTTTATTGAGAATTGAATTGTGAATTGAAATGAAGTTATTGAAGTTGTATTTGAGAAAACATATTGGGAGCATTTTCTTTTGCAGGATTGAAGAACTGTTTTCTCAAAATACAGCCGACACTTTGCCGAAATTCTGAAAAAAAAAAAAATTATAACACCAGATTTTAACCGATGATTTAAATTTCACGAAAATTGTTTCAAAATCCCTTGTAGTATATCTAATGGGTTATCGGTAGGCGAAGTACGGTAATTCATTAGGTGTACTACGGGATCATGTTGCATCTTACAGGGGAGTAGGGTGTGACAATAAAAACATTTATGAAGGACCAAACTGAAAATTTGGCCAACTAGGGTTACTATGCATATGCTTGTGTTTTGATTGAATTTAATATGTTAGGCAAGCTTGTAGGGATGTGGTAGTGAGATTGATATGCATTGAATTGGTTAAATGTAATTAATTGGTGAACTAGGATTTTGGACACCTAGGGTTTAGAGGCAAAAATTTGGAGAAATGGTGAAATGATGTATTTGATCTAGTTTGAAGTGAGAAATGGTCATTTGTGATCAAATGAAGTGTGTTGGAAGTGTTGGAGTTAAGGTTAAATTCGGATTCAATGTGGTCATGCTGTTGGCAGCAGGACCAAGGTCCCTTTGAGGGATGAAAACTGAAAATTTACAAGTCCAATTGGTATGAGACCAATTGGGAATGAAAATAGACACCAAATGACACAATTTTCATTTAGGAATCATGCCTAAAAAGTGACCAAAACCTAGTGAACAAATTGACCAAATCCGAAAATTCTCAGTCTGCCTTGTACAAACTGACCAAATGAACAGTGTTTGTTCATTTGGCCATAACTTGAGCTAGGTAGGTCTAAATGACCTGAAATTTTACCAGTTGACAGATGAGATATAGACCTAAAACTTTCATGAAGAACACAAACCCAAATTATGCCATTAACCAAGTCATTTGGCCACCCAAAATTGATGACCTAAAACTGCCAGAATAAAAGATTGCCCAGAAATCTAGGTTGAGTCCAATCCGGCAGCCATGGTTCAAATGGCTATAACTTGAGCTACAAAACTCCAATTGGAGTGATTCAAAAAGGAGAATAAACTTAAGACAATAGAGAACATTTTCTATGAAGAAAGTTTTGCCAAATTCGAACAGAAAAGTAGGAGAATAAACTTAAGACAATAGGAAACATTTTCTATGAAGAAAGTTTTGCCAAATTCTAATAGAAAAGTGACCAATGGAACAGTGCAACTTAAGATACCAAAACTGAAAATGGTTAGTCATGATTTGATAAATGGTTAGTCATGATTAGTCATGATTTGATAAATTGAATTTTGTGATCAAAGTCATTATACAAATGATTTACATTATTGGCAATGAATATTTTGAGTTCTGAAATTTGATGAGTATTCAGATTTCCAAATTATTTACTGTAAATTTTGTCAATGTATATTGTACTATGTTTTAAATTATAGTTGTGCACCACTGAGTTCATCACTCAGCGATAGCTTTGTATGCTGTCGCAGGTAAAAAGAGCATAGAGCAGTGAATAAGTTTCTTTGAAGACATATTCATATCAGCTCCAGGTATATCATAGGTATACCCATGTACATAGGTTTTGATGTATGCATGTAATAATATGTATATAAATTATTTGGGCAGTTGTATAAAAACTTTTGTAAAATATTTTGGTATGTAATTAAATGTAAATTATTGTAAATATAAAGTTGAGATTTCATTTACTTGAATAGTTTTGTATTATAAATTTTGAGTCTTGTAATCAATGAAATATTTCTTTATGATGAGAGTAGTTTGAAAATGAATTGATTGTTTATTGAGAATTGAATTGTGAATTGAAATGAAGTTATTGAAGTTGTATTTGAGAAAACATATTGGGAGCATTTTCTTTTGCAGGATTGAAGAACTGTTTTCTCAAAATACAGCCGGCACTTTGCCGAAATTCTGAAAAAAAAAAAATTTATAACACCAGATTTTAACCGATGATTTAAATTTCACGAAAATTGTTTCAAAATCCCTTGTAGTATATCTAATGGGTTATCGGTAGGCGAAGTACGGTAATTCATTAGGTGTACTACGGGATCATGTTGCATCTTACAGGGGAGTAGGGTGTGACAATAAAAACATTTATGAAGGACCAAACTGAAAATTTGGCCAACTAGGGTTACTATGCATATGCTTGTGTTTTGATTGAATTTAATATGTTAGGCAAGCTTGTAGGGATGTGGTAGTGAGATTGATATGCATTGAATTGGTTAAATGTAATTAATTGGTGAACTAGGATTTTGGACACCTAGGGTTTAGAGGCAAAAATTTGGAGAAATGGTGAAATGATGTATTTGATCTAGTTTGAAGTGAGAAATGGTCATTTGTGATCAAATGAAGTGTGTTGGAAGTGTTGGAGTTAAGGTTAAATTCGGATTCAATGTGGTCATGCTGTTGGCAGCAGGACCAAGGTCCCTTTGAGGGATGAAAACTGAAAATTTACAAGTCCAATTGGTATGAGACCAATTGGGAATGAAAATAGACACCAAATGACACAATTTTCATTTAGGAATCATGCCCAAAAAGTGACCAAAACCTAGTGAACAAATTGACCAAATCCGAAAATTCTCAGTCTGCCTTGTACAAACTGACCAAATGAACAGTGTTTGTTCATTTGGCCATAACTTGAGCTAGGTAGGTCTAAATGACCTGAAATTTTACCAGTTGACAGATGAGATATAGACCTAAAACTTTCATGAAGAACACAAACCCAAATTATGCCATTAACCAAGTCATTTGGCCACCCAAAGTTGATGACCTAAAACTGCCAGAATAAAAGATTGCCCAGAAATCTGGGTTGAGTCCAATCCGGCAGCCATGGTTCAAATAGATATAACTTGAGCTACAAAACTCCAATTGGAGTGATTCAAAAAGGAGAATAAACTTAAGACAATAGAGAACATTTTCTATGAAGAAAGTTTTGCCAAATTCGAACAGAAAAGTAGGAGAATAAACTTAAGACAATAGGAAACATTTTCTATGAAGAAAGTTTTGCCAAATTCTAACAGAAAAGTGACCAATGGAACAGTGCAACTTAAGACACCAAAACTAAAAATTTGCAAATTTGCCTAAAAGACTTAGAATTTGAGAAAATAACCAAAACCAACAAATTTAATGACCAAAATGTGGTATATGGGTGAAGTTGGAATTCCCATACCTATTAAGCCTTAGAAAGTCAACAAATTGACTTGAATAGTGTAGTGAATAGTAACCCCGAAACACAAAATTTAAAGAACATCAAGTTTAGCATATTAAAGCTAGGTATAAGTGAATTTGAATTTATTTTTGGATTTACGATGAGTTATGATACTGAAACACTGTGAAACTGTGTGTTTCAGTTGAAAAGAATACCGGAAAAGAACCCGAGGGATCGAGTCAAGGCCAAGAGGCGACTCGTATAAGGTTTGTGCACAACTAACTCTTTTGTTATTTTTCAATTCCAAATTGATTTGAAACAAATTTATTGTATGATTTATGATTTTTGTTGTGTTGAAAATTTTAACTTATTGAATGAAATTGTATAATTTGAATATAAATTTTCTTATGCATTTAAGGATTTATTGCGTTGTTTTGAGGATTGTAAATTTTAAGTTTGATGTGTTGCCAACCTTGAGCATGAATTTATGATGATTAAATATGTTGATGATTTGTAAAAACTTTGTAAATAGAAATTGTTTTGAATATAATTTGAAACTACAGTTGACATGGCAAAATTTGTTGTGAATTCTCATTAGCTTGTCTAGTGAGATATCTCCTCCATTAGATGGGGCGAGTATCTTCCTCTCTGGTTTGCCAGTTGGGGAAGAATTTGAATGAGTACTCATATATACTATTTAGTCTTTGTTTCTCTCTTTTAGCCTCGGTTATTGGGAGAATGTGAAATGTCGTGATGTACAACACGACATCTATTTGAATTTTGGGTCATGGGATCAACTGTGTGAATTGTTGGCAACGCCCTTTAATCTATGTATAATTTGATAAATTGTGATTGAAATAAATAATTTGTTAGTGATTCAAAATATTTTTGTATTGTTTCGGAATTTAAAAGAAATGTAAATAAATAGTTATTATTTGACCAAAATGTTATTCAAATGAATAATTTGCATAAAAGAAAATATTGATTTTTGAATGTCATGGATTTTGAAGAAGTTAGAAATTTTAAAATTTTTATTCATTATGAATTGTTAAGAATAATTTGTATTAAGTTTTAAATTATTAATTTATACACCACTGAGTTCACCACTCAGTGATAGCTTTGTATGCTGCCGCAGGTGAAAGAAAATTTAGAGCAGCTGAGCGAGGTTACTGAAAGACACGGTGAGATTATCCTCGGGTATATCATAGGTATACCCTTATACATTAACTTTTGATGTAATTCTATAATCATATGTATGAAATTTACTTTGAGCAGTTGTACAAACTCTTTTATAATATATATATTTCGATTGTAATTAAATACAAATTATTATAATGTTATCTTGAGATTTTATATACTTATAAAGTTTTGCATTATTAAATTTTAATGCTCCCATGAATGTGAAAATTAATTTGGTTACCTCAATGAGATGTTTTAATGTTGATTTAATTTAAACTGTGTATTGAATTGCTTGTGTTGATTTGTGAAATGAGGATTGTTTGAATTTTGAGACTTGAGAAATTGGTTGAGATTGATTGTGAGATTTGGAGAAGTTATTGAGAAAAATATTGGGAGTGTCTTTATTTTCAGGTTTTGAAGAACTATTTTCTCAAAATACAGACAGCACTCTGCCGAAATTTTTGTAAAAATTGCAGAGATTTTAAATATTTAAAAATTAGATTTATGTTGGACTTTAAATAAAGGTTTTTAATATCTGAGAAAATTTTACCCACCAATTTTAAAATGAACGAAAATTATTTCAAAATCCCTTGTAGCATATTTAATGAGTTACCAGTAGGCGAAGTACGGTAACTCATTAGGTGTACTACGGGAGCATGTTACATCTTACGAGGAGTAGGGTGTGACAAACCATATCTCACTGGTGGGTGAGATACCCTGGTTGTTCTACGAGGAACAGTTGTAGATATTTCATTAATAGGTGTAGGTTGACTAGATGGCTTTATATCCATCTGATCTATTGGTTGGTCAGAATTCTCCAATTCTAACTCTATTTGCCTTCCTTTACTTCCTTCTTGAACAAAATGTTATTCAAGAAATGTGACATCTCTACTTACCACAACCTTTTGTGATGTAGGCAAATAAAAATAATATCCAAAACTATCTTTTGGATATCCAACAAATTGACCCTTTTCTGATCTAGTTTCCAATTTATCAGTATTCAGCTTTTTGATATAAGCTGGATAACCCCAAATCTTAACATGCTTAAGACTTGGTTTTCCTCCATGACATATCTTATAAGGTGTGGAAGATACTAATTTTGATGGAATCCTATTCAGAATATGCAAAGCTAATTCTAATGCAAATTCCTAAAAGGAGATTGGCATATCAGTATAGCTCATCATACTACGTACCATATCTAATAGGGTATGATTTCTCCTTTCAGATATACCATTCAGCTGTGGTGTTCCTAGAGAAGTTAGCTGGGAAACAATGCCATGCTCTCTCAAGTATTCATCAAATTTAGTACTCAAGTATTCACCTCCACGATCTGATCGAAGAGCTTTAATACTCTTTCCTGTTTGATTTTTTACTTCAAATTTAAATTCTTTGAACTTTACAAAGGATTCATGTTTCTATTTCATCACCATATTGACGGATAAATTTACTGGACAAAAGGGCCTCCTTTTCTATGGCTCAGCCATAGAGAAATGTATCATCTGCAAAGTGTAAACTAATTAGAACAGGGCTATATTGATTTTGAGCCCTTGGATATTTGTGAGTGCCTATGAAATGAAAAAAAAAAAATGGGACAAGGGTAAAATATAAAATTTTCTGTTAAGATCCAAAATGCCACTATTTAAATTATGTTAATTTTTTTATAAATAAAATATGAAAATAAGAATATTTATTTTCCTTATCAATTATTTTAAACGATACAATTTAAATGAATTCTATTATTTTAAAATTTATTATATATATATATATATATATATATATATATATATATATATATATATATATAACTCAATCATTTAAGTGAAAGAAAATATATTATTTTATTTTATTTTATTTTATTTTATAGAAAATTAGTTCGCTGTTGATGTAATTGGAAGCCTGTCAAAGAACAACAGTCTGAGTGGTTGGGCATCTGGGAAGTGTTTGGTCTATAATGGAAAGCATATTTATAAAAAATAAAATAAAAAAAAAAAAAGCAAAATTTGCATAATTGAAGCTAAAGTTGATTAATGTAAACCTTTTTTTTTTTATTGTAAACCTTAGTAAAATAGAAACTTGTCATGTGTTTGTTTGTCGGGAATTTCTATTAAACATTAGCCATTTTTATTTTCTCAAAGCCAACAGTAAAAAATCCCACATGTCTCTCTTTTCGTACCTCTGCTTTTGATATTTATATTTTCTGTACTAGTTTCCTTTAGCCTACCAAATCCACTAAAAAAATAAGGCAGGTACATTGTCAAGTCATTTTTTTTTAATGATTCAATTTCTGTTATAGTCTAAATTTAAAATATCTTGAAATTAATCAAATGAAAGAAAAATCCCATTGAAAGTTAAACGTAAAATATCAATAGCTTTAAGTGAGTGATATTAGTCATCTCTAAATTACGAATTATCAAATTTAAATTTTTATTAAATTTAATTTTATATATAAAAAATATAAAAAAATTTCCAATTTTATTTATTTTTATAATTATACTCTAAACTTTTTTTAATAATTACACCTTAAATTATTCATAACAGTGTGATTGATTGTATTCTACCATTAACAACATAATTATAAATTAACAGAACTCTTACCTTAGTTAATGATCCTTAGGTTTGTCCCTCAAAAACTAATCAATAATAAACATAATGGGTTGTCTCCTAGTTGTGGAATCTCCAAACATCCTATGTAATGTTAAATTATTTGTTATTTAAGTGTTTGGTATGGGCCGCTATATGCTTTAATCCTATCAAATCCTCATCAAAGTGATGGCTAATCTTGTTTGTGGTTTGCTTAATCTTTGATTTAGCATCAAAGTACAGCAATATATACTTGTTTAAAAGAATCCAATATTCCCAATGCATTTATGCGCATATAATCTTGTTTGTATACCCGCCACGAAAACAACTATATATAGAATCACTAATTAAACTTATTCTTTAATTAATCATTTTATCGCAACTGTATGTCATAGTGTAAAATCACCATATCACCTTCCTAATCTGTTTTTTTTTTCTCTATTCTTTTTCAGACAGTTTCTTTTGATTTTCTTAAGTCAACATCGCTTTTTATTATTAAATGTAAATAATTCAACTCAATATTATAAATGTTAAAGAAATATTTTATTAAAATATATGTGTGATTTTACAATTTTATGTAAATATTTTAATTTTATATTAAATATGTCAACCTTTTACATTTTGTGTAATTATAGCCAAATTTTAAAATAAAATTGCAACTAGATGTAAAAAAGCCAAACGTTGGTAATTCTATCCAAACATTCAAAATTTGGATAAAATTAATTCCAACCCTTGAGAATGGTTTCGATTATAACCAAAACCTAAAATTGATTCAGAGAAATTTAAATTTTATCCACCAAATTTATAATTATAATAATCAAATACCTTAAACTTATAATTATAATAACCAAATGTTCTAAAAAGATTTGTACTTTGATAATTAAATTGATTGATTATTTTAAAAAGTATAATCATATCAATCGGAAAAAAAAATCATCTCATTTAAAACATATATAGATGGATTTTTATATATTTGGGTGGTAAAATTTAAAGTTTAGGGTAATTAGTTACTATAATTGTAAGTTTAGTAGATAAAATTTAAAATTTTTTAAATCAATTTTGAAATTTGGCTACTATTCTCAAAGGTTTGAATTTGTGATCCAAAATTAAAAGTTTAGCAATAATTACAAATTTTCACAAACTTTTAGCCTTTTATGTATAACTGTAAATTAATTTTTAATTCTAACTATAATTACAATAAATCTGAAAAATTTAGACACTTAATCTAAAATTGAAATATTTAAATAAAATTGTAAATCATGCAATATATATATATATATATATATATATATATATATATATATATATATATATATATATATATATATATATATATATAAAACATTTTTTTATGTAAATATGCTAAATAAAAAATTTATAAAATTATAGTTTCTCTTAAAATAAAAAAAAAAATATTTTATTTTATTTTAAACAAAATAATCATAAAATAATACACCATATTTTTCTATCAATAATTGGCATAAGAGTTATGACGGCTAGTATATTGACGGGGCAATGAAGGTTCTTTATGAATACATTTTTATTTTTTTGAATAAATTAAATAATTAGACATGCACATATGAATGTTATTTTTAAATTGACTATAATTAGAGTCATAATTTAACACTTGAGAATTAATCTTCCAAACCAAGAATAAACCTCTTTATCAATTGGATAGAAATAAATAAATTATTAATCAAAAACGAAAAAATAAAACAAAAAAATAAAATCCAAATTGAGCCAGCAAATTGTGTGATGGATTCATATCAAACATGGCCCCTATCAATAATGGACAAAAATAAGAGACTTGACAAAAGAGAATGGCACCTGCAACCTTGCTTTCATTAGCATTATATTTTGAGTAAAAGTTCACACATGCCAAGCCACAAGAATCCAAGGTATTGACAGTCTTTGGTATATAATCTGCATAAATGCTCATCAATTATCTTTGGCTTCTATTTCATTTTCCAAGACATAGCTAGAAAGAGTTTACAGGGATGAATAACCACTGAACAGGTTTTACTTGCATAACTACAACTGTTGTATGCTAGACCAAGGAGAAATTTTCCTTCAGAAAAAAAAAAAAAAAAAGATTAAAACCTAGCAGCCCAACTAATCCAGGTGATGTTAGAATAAATTTTAAGAGTAAATGTACAAAAAATTCTGTTAGCAAGACCAAAAGGGATTATCAGCTTTCGGCACGATAATCGGATAGTCGACTGCCAGCCAACATCACTGAGCAAAAGCCACAAACTTTAGAATGGAAATGTGTTCACCAGACAAAAATGGTGATGGCTTGCAGATGTTAAGAATAATAAGCGAACCAAACAAGCCATTCAATGGAACAGGACTTCAAATACGACCCTACCATGAGCTCTAAAATGGCAGACAAACAATTCAATCATTAAGATCAGCCAACAAGTTATAATGGCAAAGTTGCCCACCATTTTTTCTCCCAAATTAACTTGAACCACCCGCTTTGGATTCCATCCTCCCATTTGAGTGAGCCAAAGAAATAAGGTCTACAAAGGTCCCACTGCCACCACCATTATAGAGAGAAAATATCTCTAATTGGTCTCTCCTGACTTGCGTTTCTTTTTCTGGACTGGCAGACAAAAGTTTCACAACGTAACAAATCAACAAATTGTAAGATTAAACTGGGTATATAAGCTAACCTCAGCCACTTGCTCATCCCAAGCTTGATTACATGGCAACCACAGAAATGCTGCCACTTTTCATCATACACTTCCATTACCATACAGCCCCGATATCTGAGAAGCGCCCAGCTCATACTCTCAATACTGCATAAATCATTCAAATCTGGACTTGCCGCAACTGTTCACGCTGCAAGATCGTGCAACACCAGATTTGCAGCAATCCAATGGAAGGGGGGTACCATACATCCCAAAAAAAGGGATGAATTCTGATTCTCCGAAGCACTGCCAAAACACTAAAATCTCAGACAAAACCACTAAAATCTCAGACAGATACTGGTAACCCATAATTGTGGAATGATCTGATTCGTCCATCCCATCCTGCAGTCACGATGACTAGACCCCATCCATGAGAAGTGGCTGTACTCTGACATGAAGCTTTCAGAAACTTGTACTGGGATTTGTGCATTGCTAATGATGTAGACAACAGGCTTGAAGAAGGAAGCTTTTCCTCTGGCCAAGTTGCAGAACCCTTGGGAAAGGATTCCAGAAAATATTCTTGGCTCAGACAAAAACCAGCTGGTGAAGAAAATGGCATAGCTTCAGATGAATCATCATTTAGTACATGAAATCCCCCTCCATTTTCTGGGTTCCCATGTTGAAAGCCACACCAAGGTATTGCAATTGATGCATTTGTAGAGAAACACTCACAAGACCTTACCTTTTTCGCTTGGGCAGGCACATGTTCTTCCTGCTCAATGCAATTCCACATATATACATTGGAATCCTCACAAGCTGATATAATATGCTTTCCATCAGAAGTAAAACACGCAGATATCTGGCTTGCTGCATTTTTTAGACCTAAAGAGAAAACTCGGAGAATTTAGAAACTGTAGTGAATAAAGCATAATTCACATTGCAAACTGAAATGGAGCAAGCACTGAGGTTTGCCAACTGAATTTAAAATATACGTGCATTATCAAAAGCAATCAATCTCGCTACTTAAGTATCAGAATTATCTGAAACAAAAACACTGTCAAGAAAAGTTAAGAATAAGAAAAGGATGCATACCCCTGTATTTGCCAATCACATTAAGACCTTTTAGAACTCTAACTTGTGAATCAGCACAAGTAACCATTACTTTGGTTGAGTCTTGTGGGGGGAACTGACGTCAAAGAAATTTAATGAGATTAAATTCAAAACAAGATGTGAATGGAGAGAGAAGAAAAAGCAACATGAAATGAGGGTGGGGAGGAGATAATTACCTGCAAGCCAGTTATCCTTTTGCAAGGTGACTAATTTTTACTGTGCAAACATATCTGAGCATCCAGTTGCAAGTGTCTGTCTGAACCAAGCAAAACAAAAACTTGCTGCTTAATGTGCACATTCTTCTTGAAGATCCGTTGTCTCACTTGAATGTAAACAACATAACTAGATTTGAACTTTATGCAGTCCATGCGATTTTTATCTGATAGTCTAAACAGTCAGATTTAATGTAAATACAATTCATAGACTGTCTACCAGATGATTTTATTCCTCTTTTATTTATTGTAGAATCCCATCCATCAGTAATTCCTTCGAGAAACAGAAATGTTATTCTCCACTTGCCCAAAACTAAATCTCTCTCAACACGGTAAACAATACGTAAAACGCAAAATGGCAAGAATTCCTCACAAAAGAAATGAAAACTATTGGATTAAGCAATTAGAAAACACACATTTGGAACCAAATAAAACATCACACCTAAAACTACTAAAATCACATAGAATTAGAAGTTAAGAGACTGATCATGCAAGATGTATTTCAACAAGGATAAAATATATAGTCCAAACGACTCCTTTATAAGGAAAAGGAACAGTTTGATGCCGTAAAGACTGCTAGGTGCTAGTTATCTGAATAAGCATACCTGACATATTATAAAAGCGACAAATGCCTCCTATGGATCCTACAATCCCTCCTCCCTGCATGAGGAACACAGTAATTTTTTCTTCAGTTAACTTTATTGAATAAATTCTTATAGCCACAAGATAAAACAACTAGAATCACCTAACCTGTCCATTTGGATGATAACACACTGAAGTAACTATTTCTTTTATATCAGTCCAATCAACAACTTGGCAACTGGGAATTGCAAAAATGCGAACCTTTCCATCTAAGGAACCACTCATGAAATAATTATTGTCCACAGGGTTAAACTGAACACATGTTACTGCATCATAATTAGGGAGAAAAACAAAGGAAATATCAGGAAAAGATAATTATCTATCAGACAATAGATGAGGCGAAAAACCCACCCAAAAATACCAAAAACATTGGCTATTAAATCAACTAACAAATTATATGTTTAGAAGAAATGCAAAATCCAGACAGACGCTCACCATAATTACCATGTGAAAAGACTCGAAGGCAACGGTCACTTCCTACTCACCATAGACAAACTGATTTATCCGCCGAAGCTGACAGCAAATGCTGCACCAACAACAAACTAGAAACTTAATTTTTTATTGACATTACATTCCTTTAGGTAGGTCAGAGAAAACACCCTTTCACTTAGCAACTTACATGATCCTTTGACCAGGAGAGATCCAATATCTCTCCACTGTGTCCATAGAATTCATGCAATGGTTTCTCCAATATACGGAAAATTTTTGAAGGAAAAATGACAAAAGCAGAATCCGATGTTTTTCTCAGGCTCCTTGATTTAGCTGTTTTCTCTTTATCAATAAAGAGGGGTTTCAACTCTGACAGTTGATTGACAGTGAAGTATATGCAGGATGGATCTATTTCTGGAATGTCAAGTTCATTTGATCTCTCATCTTCCAGAATCTGCCACACCCTCACAATTCTATCTTCTCCAGCACTTGCAAGATATCAGGACTGAATCTCATTGCCCGAATTGAATCCTCATGAGCCTGTATATCTTGCCCCTTATAAAAAGCTGAAAGTTCCTTTGTCCGCTTCCCACATTGGTGAACCCTAACTCTCTGTACCCTGTATTCCAACAGTAAGTCATCACCATCATGCCTCAGTTTTTCAGCTTCTCGTTGCTTATCCACTACACAAGCTATGGAGCGCAATCTACTCAACCACCGTTTCTTCGCACTTCTTGAGTTAACCATCAAAGGACTTGGTTCCTCAATTTCCGTCTGTACAAGTTGTTTGAATGAGGTAGATGGTCCAGAAGTGTTCTCAGATTCATCAGCTGTTACACAGTGTTCCAAGCTCACTTCATCATTACACACCATTACCCCACCAGGAGTCCGCTCCCCACATACGAAATTTGCCGTTGAATCCAACTCCTCTAGTAAATTGGAGTTTTCATGAGACCAACATGAAATTGTAGACCGAGTTGAACAAAACTCATCCTCAAAAACTGATTTTCTCAACACAGCCCCAGTACTCTCTCTAATTCTATCAATCTCCCCTTCCATATTATGTAATGCAACAGAACTCTTATTTGCAGTTTGATCTAATCCTACCCCCATCCAATTTAAGAACTTACTCCGCCGCTCCTCAACACTTAAGGGTTTCTTCATCCATACTTCATAATGAGGACTACTTGGAATTGAATTATCATAACTAGAATGGGGATCAAATGTCTCAACAATATCGGATTTTCCATCAGAAACTGATGCAATGTCCTCATTTGCATCAAAAAACCTATATCCATCTTCACTCAAGCTACCCATTATTCTTTGAGTTCAACCCATGAAATCCCAACTAAAGGAACCAAATTTTAAAGCCCAAGGCAATGTTCTAACATCTAAATTCCTTCAACATAAAGCAATCCCAAAGAACTGAAAAAAAATGAAAAGAAAAAAACACAAAACACAAAATCCAAGATCAGGATAACAGAAATATGTATATTAAATCAAACAGAAAAGATAACAACAACGATAAAACAAAAACCAAAAGAGATCCAACATGGACCCAATCTACACTCATTTAATCTGGCCCTCCAGTTAACAAAAATTCCATAGTTTAATAATAAAAAATCCAAACCCAAAAACTTAAAAAGAAAATTATACAACTTTTAAAATAACGAAAAATGAACCCAAATATTTTGCAGCAAATAAACGTTCGAAACAAAGAATGAAACCAATACACAGAAACTGAAACCCATTAACTAATGGAAGATCATTTTATTTGCATTTGAAGAAGAGAATCAGAATTATGAATTACAAATACGTAAATTTTTTTTCTTTCTTTTTGCCTCTTTTTTCACAAATGATAATACCAAAACCCTTATTACAAAAAGTATTTGCTTACATGGGGTCGTTTCGAAGAGATTTCTTTGAGACAGAAAAAAGTATAGATTGAATCATCCGCAAAAATTTGGAGGCTGGACTATCTGACTCTCTTAAAGACGCATAACAAAGATATAAATATGTTGTAATTTATTTTAGATTTAATTTAAAATTTTAAAATTAATTTGATTAATTTTAAAATTTTAAATAATAAATATAAATTTAAAAATATATTAAAAAAATTTTAATATATTTTTTATTATTAAAATTAAATAAATAAAAATAAATATTATTAACTTTAAATAAAAATTTTTAAATTTAATAATATAAATTTATATTTTTTATACTTTCACACCTTCAATCTCCTCTTTCCCAACTTACACAAAGGAGAGAATGCAAAAAAGCACTTAAAAAAAAACGAGATGAATAATAATAATAATTCGTAAACTAAAAAAAAAGGACAAGGGTAAAACTGGAAGAGGTATAATTTTCGTTTCGTGAACTGGTGGCTCGAGCAACGAGATTTCGAGAGCAGGATATGTGCTCTTCCCTTGTCTCTGTATACCCCAAATGTAAATAGGAAATATATATATTTTTTTTTAAGATGGACACATGTGTCTAAATAGTTTAGCGATAAGATATATTTTTTAGTAAAATTATAATAATTTTATCTAAATATATTAATTTATATAAAAATTATTTATATATATTATTTATCCATAATCAATATGAAATTTTAAAATAATTTAGTAAATCAATAAAAAATGTTCTTTTTCATTGTTATTGCTGTATTTTTTTTTAGATAAATTATAAGTTTTTTTTTAATTAAATTACAAGTTATTAGTTATCTTTAAAAAAAATTACCATTTATAATAGTTGTTTAAAATGTTATATTTTTATTATTATATACTTAGTCTTTTAATTTTATTCCTTGTTCAATTAGCTTGTTAATGTCTACTTTTATGTTATTAGATGTTTACAAGAGCGTATAAGAGTTTATGAAGTATAAAGAGGTGAATTGAATACGAAAAGAAACAAACACACACACATCAAGTATTTTAAGGCAAAAGGAGCTGCGATTTTGATGAGAATTTACCCAATGACAAAATGGGTTTAGCGGTATCTTATTCATGGTATTTAGAGGCTAATAGTGAAAAATGAACAGATTCGAACATCAAGCCATGTTGAGCTTCTTTGGACAATCTTAATAAAGCTTGTATGTGATCCATTTATTTGGAGTGTAAATCTAACTTTATGAGTTTAGATGGACTATAGTTGATATATTTTGAGTTGATATATAAAAAATGAGAGCAAGGAGATTTGACGTCTTAGTTAACTATTCTTCTCTATAAAAAAAGGGTCTAAAATACAAATCTGGAATTCATAGTGGGCAAATTCTCTCTTTGTACATTAAAAAATATCTACTGCTTGATTTAATTGATGCTATGATTTCTTGTCACACCCTACCCCTATGTAAGGTATAACATGATCCCGTAGTATATCTAATGAATTACCAACTCCGTCTACTGATAACCCATTAAATACACTACAAGGGATTTTAAAAACTTTTCTTACTTCTTTTACAGTGGTGAGCACTATTTACAGGTATTAAAAACCTTTTTAAATTGTAGTGATAGAACTAACATATTTGAATTATTTTGAATTTCTGTAAAAATTTTGGCAGAGTGCCATATGTATTTTGGATAAAACAGTTCTTCAGAAAACCTGTAAAAAGCACTTCAATATTTTTCCCAATCTCAACTTCAACATATTTCTCAACACAACATATTTATCAACTCAAATCCACAGTGATTTTTCAAAGACTGAGATAAAAGAAATATAATACAATTTTTACAAGTCAAAATAGCTCATAATTTACTTTACAACTTCAATGTACAATTTTAATTTACAACTGCTCAAAATAAAAAACAATATGTACATACAGTGGTCATACATTACAGTACAAAATGCAAAATGTTGGTATACTCATTATACCCGAAAATCTCTCGCTGGAGGTAATAGCAGCCTAGTCTGCTACCCTGTCTGTCTGTCTACCTGCGACAGCAATAAAAAGCTATCGCTGAGACGATGTCTCAGTGGTGCACAACATTAACCAAATACAATTTAAATCACAATTCATAAATCATATAAATAGTGGATACTTAAAACCATAGTTAATTTCAAGACAATAATTGTCAACAAGAATTTAACTCCATTTCTCAATATCACAATAAATTTCAATAAGTCAGATCATAGTTGAATTCAAAAGACAGTATATGTCAATAAGAGTTTAAATTCATTTCACAATCTCACAATACATATCAACAAATCACATACAGCTTAATCATGTTCCAAGGTTCAATTCGTCCCAAAAGCCGATGGCTAATGAGGTATTCAATTCGTCCCAAAAGTCAATGACTAATGAGGAATAACATAGCTAGCTAGCAAAAATATGAGTACTCATCCAATTCGTCCTCAACAGGCACACACCTCAACACTTGACGAGAGGGAATTCAATTCGTCCCACTAGACAAGCTAGTGAGGAATACAATCAATATACATGATAGCTGTGGTTTCAAACCATTTCCAATACTTTTCAATCAATAAGTATCCATCAATATCATTCAAACAATTTCTCACAATTTCAAACCATTTACAATACTTTTCAAGCGATAAATATCCATTCAAACACATTTCCACAATTTAAAACAATAATGTACAAATAGTCATAATTCATTTCAATTGAAAATAATTCAAAAGAAATAGCTGTTGTGCACAAACCTCTGATGACTGTCTCCTGGTCTGGACTAGTGTTTCCTTCCCTTTTCCTGAGTCTTTGGTAACTGAGAAACACAATTTGAAGTGTTTCAGTACTAAATTAAATTGTCTCTAATGATAATGTTCGATAAGTAATTCACTGAAAGCTATTATTTGTTTAATCACCTAATATACCGACCCTCGATGCGTTCTAGGTAAATTAGGTTTTAGTGTCACTAATATGTCATATTCGATAGTGTTTTAGGATTGGTACACGTTACCAATTTCATTTCCTTGTTTAGTGCATTTTATTGCAACTTGCTGGATTCTGGTATACTAGTTTGACCTAGCTGGAAGACCTAGTTTTCTCGGTTTTCGGGTTTCGGTCAAAACTACAAACTTGTAGATCTATGTCTTACGGAACGCGGGGCAAAATTTTAGGTCATTCTGAGTTATGTAGACTAAGTTATGGTCATTTTACTGTTGCTGGTCAAATGGCATCAAATTATGTCATTTTAGGTCAATTTGGTCAACTTTGGTTCGGCCAGTTTTTGGACCCGAACTTGTGTAAGCTGTTTGACTTGCTTATGGTCATTTCTGGGCTTTGGTGTCTTCATAAGACTTGTAGGTATGGGTCTTAACTATTCATGGTTAAAATTTCAGGTCAATTGGACCTGTTTTGAGTGAGTTATGGCCTAAACACTAACTGCTGCCCAATTGGTCAATTTTCAGGTCTCATTTGCACTTAATCCGAATTGGTCATTTTTCATGCTACCTTGCAAGCAGAATTTTGGTATGCTTTCTTAATGAAAGTTGGCACATTTTGTGCCTAGTTTCACCTCCAATTGGCATACCAATTGGAGTTACACATTTAGAGTTATAGGCCAAAATGCACACTGTCCTTAATTACCTTGCTTAAACATATAGCAATTACACATTTACCTTACCATAAATCCACTCCTCAACCCAATTCTGTTTTGGTACATTACCAAAACCATATACTACTTCACATTAAAATCATTTTGGGCAAAATACAAACATCCTCAATGCACCAAATGAAGCTCTAATTCACAAAGTCCAAATACAATCACAAATACACATAAACACTACTCATTATTTCATACAATTTCCACAACTAATTTATATACATATCCATCAATCCTCAATGTCATAATTCTGTCAATATCTTCATGAATTCATACATTCATCATGGAGTCTCAAGGCTGCCGAAATGCTCCACAATGCCAAAGTGTCCCACAATTCGTTAACTTCCATCCCAATTGCACAATCACCACATATATACATGGAATTAACTTACTAGGACATTAATCACCCTACTCAACATAATTTCCCATCAAATAAATGTAAGAATAAATCATCAAATATACATCTCCATGGCTGTCCAAACTGGATATATCAAGAACTTCTCAAAACAAAAAAATTCCTTCACAAAGCACACACCCATAACATGTATACAAAGTTTAACAAAGCAATATTCAAAATCTCAAACTTACCTATTGTTGGGACTTGCTAAACCTTCACTAAACTTCTTGATTTTGGTATCTACTTCTTCCTTGTGAAGTGGGGATAATTTTTAATGAAGACAAGTAATCAAAATCTAGCTTGAAAATGGGTGAAATGAAGCCATGCAAATGGGGTGGCCATGGAAGGGCTTTAGGAGTTCTTCCTTACGGCAATGGATGAATAAATGAGGAAGATGAAGTTTGAGTGGGAGTAATCTGCCCACTTATGATTATATTTAATCCATATTATAATTCTTAGTGGTCCACTTACTCAAATTAATCATATAATAAGCTTAAAGTGCTAATTACACAATTTTCACTCCACTTTTGGCTATTTGCATTAGGTACCACTAAACTAATTTTTCATTTTATTTTCTAAGTGTAATATTATTTATTTTTAATGGATATTTAGGTCAAAAGACAATTTGGGATGTCAAATGACCATAATGCCCCTATTCGGGTTACATTCCCGATTTTTCGGTAACACCGGGTTTTGTCTGTTTTTCGATTTCTCACTTTTCTTTGTACTAATTATTTAATTTTTCTTTGATATTTCTAATGATATTTATACTTCAATTGATGTCTCTTTAAGTCCTAAAAATATTTTCCAGGGTTCCCCGCAGTCCAGGGCTAGTCAACGGTCCACGCCGTGACTTCCCGGTGCGGTCACCCATCGCTAGGGTTCTCGGCTCGCTTAACTTGGTTACATTTCTTTGTTATTATTTTTCCTTTGTTTTTCTTGTATTTTCTTTTCTTGTATTTCATTATTTTATGTCTCCTCACTCATAACGAAGTGTAGTTCTAGGCATCCTAGCTGTACGGACAACACTGGTCACTGGAACAGTAGAACGCACTACTGAACATAGGGGTGTTACATTTCTTGTTCTTCTTTTGGCTTGTGGAGTGCTTCTACATCCTTTTAGAGTGAGTAACTTAAAGAAAAATAGCACCGAGGGTACAAAATTAGTAATTTTAAATTTTTAAGCCCTAATGTGTCATGCAACATGTAAATAATTTATTCTCTTGCAAAAACATATTATAACACCCCTATTTGCATAGCCTGGTATATTTCACTATTCCAGTGACTGGTGTCGGTCCGGATAATTAACGGGATTAGAACCACATCTAGGACAATTAGATAAGCCATGAATACAAATAACTAGTAATTGTCAATTAGTTAAGTATAAATAAGAAAACATAACATAAAAAGTTAAGTGAGCCGAGAGTCACAGCGATAGGTGACCTTCTCAGGAAGGACTGCGAGGTCGATTTAAAATCGAATTTCGAACCATAAAATGTAAGGCCGCGGTCCTTAGGACTATTGCGAACACAGTGAAAAAGAGAAAATCACAAAAAAGAATTGTTAAGCAGGTCAAATAATTAAGTCAGGGATCCGAAAGAAATATTGAATTATTTGCAAACTGGATCGAACCGGCGAGGGGCAATTTGGTAAATTAACCTCTAGAGCTGACTTCTGATCTAATTGTCCAATAAAATCAGAGAAAAGAAAATTTCAGAATCGAGAATTAAATTAAAGAACTAATAAAAAAATAAATGTAAAAGAAAAAAAAAGAGAAAAAGTGTTATTACATCATTGGATGACATCATCATGATATCAAAACTCATTATAATTTTCCCCACCATAATTGACCAAGTCAAATAAGAGTAAAACACATAAAATAAACACAAAATTAGAAAAAAAAATTAAACATTTCCTCTTCTCCACCCAAGTGTGCCAGCTCCCTCTCCTCTCACTTGGCCACCATTGAAGACCCACCATGAAAGCTTGAGTTTAAGCTTTCTTCCAACCACCTAACCCCACTTGGTCCCCAAATTCTTCATTAAAACTTGTTAGACCAACTTGATAAGGTGATTGATCAAGAAAAGGAAGGAGGAAAAATAAAGATAGAAGATTTGAAATTCAAAGGAAAAGGTTAGTAATTAACCACTAGATTTTTCTTTAGAATTATGTTTATATGCATGAGTTAATCTAGAAATTGTGGAAAAATTAAATAAAATCAAGCATGGTGGACCAAATAGAAATTAGGCTAGCAGTAGGTTAGGGTTTGAGAATGAATGAATTTGATGTATTTGAATGAGTGTTTAAGTTGAATTATGTGTGTAAACTATGTATTGATGATTGGAATGCATTAGATTTGAATTGCATGAAAATTAGGGTTTTGGGAGGAAAAATGTGAGAATTAGCTAAATGATGTGTTTGACCCTGCTTGAGTTGAGGAATGGTCATGTATGACCAATTGTGGTGTGTAGGAAGTATTGGAATTGAGTTTGAATTCGAATTGGATATGGTCATTCTGCAGGCAGCATGACCAAGGTCCCTTCTAGGGACCAAAACTAAAAATTTACCAACCAAATTGGTGTGAGGCCAATTGGGGATGAAACTAGACACAAAATGAAACATTTTTCATTTAGTAATCATGCCCAAAGAGTGACCATAGCATAGTGAACAAATTGGCCAAATCCGGAATTGGGTGTTCTGCCCTGTACAAAAATTACCAAATGACATTTGGCCATAACTTGGGCTAGACAGGTCCAAATGACCTGAAATTTTACCAGTAAAAATTTGAGATATAGACCTACAACTTTTATAAAGAACACAAACCCAAATTATGCATTTAACCAAGTCATTTAGCCACCCAAAATTGGTGACCTAAAACTGCCAGAACCAGTTTTGGTGTCCAGAAAATCTGGGTTAGGCCAATCCGGCCAGCCATGTTCAAATGGCTATAACTTGAGCTAAAAAACTCCAAATGGAGTGATTCAAAAAGAGAAATAAAGTTAAGACAATAAGGAACAACTTCTATGAAGAAAACTTGGCCAAATTCTAACAACAACATGACCAATGGAACAGTACAAAATAGGTCACCAAAACTAAAAATTTGAAAGTTTGCCTAAAAGACTTAAGTTTTGAGAAAATGACCAAAACCAACAAGTTAGGTAACCAAAATATGCTATGTGGGTATAATTGGATTTTCCATACCTATTAAGCATAAAAAAAGTCAATATTTTGACTTGAATAGTACCATGAATAGTAACCCCAACATGAAAATTTTCAAGAATGTAAGTTTAAGCATATTGGAGCTAGAATTGAACATATATAAATTAATTATTGGATTTATTGTGAGATAAGATACTGAAACACTATAAATTGCGTGTTTCAGCTGAAAAAGACTTGGAAAATGATAGGGCAAACTGAGTCAAGGCCTAGAGGCAACTCACATCAGGTTTGTGCACAATAAACCTTAATTTATCATTTTCTCGTAGAAAATTTATTTAGCTATGCATTGTGAAATTATTGTGTTAATTATGGGTTTTGAGAACTACTGTGTTGCCACTTTGGGAATGGAAATTCGACTTTAGAAATTGATTGTGTTTTGCATAAAATATTTGAATAACTTAATTTAAATTATTTTTTTAATTCACACTTGGCATGGCAAAATTAATATGTTCCTCCTCCACTTGTGGGGTGAGTTTGATATTTGATCACTTTCCTCCCTCTCTGGTTTCCCAGTCTGAGGGGTGAGTTTGGATGAGTACTCATTAGCTAGCTAGCCACCTCCCCCATTGATTTCGATTAGTGGGGTGAGTTTGCCTTGTCGTGGTGTACAACACGGCATGTTCGAAAATTTTGTGTCATGGCTTAAGTTGTGTTATTGATTGGTAACACTATGATTATTAAATTGTTTAATCAAATTTGCGTGATATTAAGCTTTGAAAATTATGATTTGCTATAAATGTGATTTGAAAAATTGTGAAATGTGATTATGAGATTTTTGAATTATGAATTGTTCATAAATATTTTATATTACACATTTTGTATTTTATTGTGCACCACTGAGTATTTTTATACTCAGCGATAGCTTTCTTTGCTGTCGCAGATAAAGACAAGGAAAAAGCAGTAGAGTGAGTTACTGATTGTTGGGACTTCACTGATCTTTTTGTATGGATATTTATTTATATCCTTATAGTTATTTGATGTAAATATTGTAATATCATATGTATTAATGTAAAGTTGAGCAGTTGTACAGTAAATTGTAAAAATGTTATTTTGGATCTTGGTTTTATAAATTAAGATCTGTATTTGTAAATTAAGTACTATATGCATTGTGAATGAATTTGTGAAGTATTTTGAGATGACAAATTTTTGGTTGAGTGGTGGAATTGAATTAAAGTGTTTTGACTTGAGTTGATTCGGGTTGGGAGTTGTGAAAATAATTATTGAAAGTGCTTTTTACAGGTATTTGAAGAACTATTTTCTCAAAATACAGATCCCTCTACCGAAATTTTTATAAAATTTGCGAATAAATAAAATGGGACAAAAATTTTAACTAGTTTTCAAACTCTAATTAAATGTTTTGATACCTATTAGAAAATGCTCACCACTTATAAAAGTAAGAAAATTGTTTTAAAATTCCTTGTAGGGTACTTAATGAGTTATCGGTAGGTGAAGATCGATAGTTCATTAGGTATTCTACGGGATCATGTTATGCCTTACAGAGGGGTAAGGTGTGACATGTTTTAGTGGTATCAGAGCATGTTTTTGCAATAAATTTTGACTATGTATGTAAATATTTCTTTGATAAGTACAACTGCTCAAGTGTCTTTAATTGATACATATGACATATTTACATCATGAATATGCACTAACAGAGGTCAACCTCTTTGTGTTTGATATCTGGAAGTTGAAATTTTTAGGAAATGGAATGGAAGAGGGAGATCATTCCGTAGAGCAATCTATCGAGGCTGAGGCCCGAGGGGAAGCCCTAGCACTCCAGAATGTGAGTGGGTCAGCCACTCCACCTCCTACTTCAGCACCGCAGGTTTTTGCTCAGTTTGCACAGCAGATGGCTGCATTTTTCCAACAAATGGTGGGAAATGTGCCACCACAAGCTCATATGCAAGCACCCGCAACACAACCACAGCCCTTGGCTCGGCAATATGAAAAATTAATAAAATTTGGGGCCACCGAGTTTAAGGGCACTGTGGATCCACTGGAGGTAGAACAGTGGTTAGAGAGAATGGAACGGTTTTCAGAAAGCTACAGTGCGTAAAAGAGCTGAAGTTCAAGTGCTCTGTTTCTCTATTGTAAGGGGATGCATATGAGTGGTGCAAGACCATCCCCCACAGCCTGGTAGAGCCACTAGTCCTCACATGGGCAGACTTTTTAAGGGAATTTCGGTAAAAGTGGGTCTCCGATACTTATGTAGACATGAAGTTGCAAGAGTTTTTAAGTTTGAAGCAAGGAGATAGAACTGTAGCAGAGTATGAGTGATATTTCTTTCGACTAAGCCACTATGTCGGAAGTTTGGTCACCACCTCCAGAGACCGGTGTAAGAGGTTTGAGGCTGGGTTGAGGCCTAGCTTGAGAATGCAAGTGGTAGGGTTTCGACACTAGAATTTTTCTGAATTAATTTCACAAGCTCTGAAACTGGAAAAGATAGAATCAGAATGGGCAGTGAAAAAGAATACAAAAGAGAAAGAGTAAACTGAAAAGGTTACTGGCCAAGCTACTGAGAGTGGCTCTGGGAAAAGAAACATTTTGAAGGATCTAGCTCACGCGAATCGGGTAGAGATAGATCTTCTGGATAGAAACCATCCCAATCCAAATAGCAAACTCAACAGACACGCAGAAATACGCTGTCGGATCTACTTTGTGAAACTTGTGGTAATCCACATAGTAGAGTATGTTATAGAGCTATAGGAGCATGTTTTAATTATGGAGGGACTGGTCATTTTGCTAAGGATTGTGTAAATCCACGCCGTTGTAGATCATTTACCACGTCAGAAAGATCAGCCCAAGTTTCTACCCCGAGGAGTTCACCAGCAGTTGGTAGAGGCAGAGGCAGAGGTAGGGGTAGTACACCTGGAAGTCAGAGTACTGTGAATCAACCAGGATAAGGTGATCCTCTAGTGAGAGTATACACTATGCGACAGAGGGACGAGGATGAGACTTCTGACATGGTTGCCGGTATTTTCTCGATTCTTAACTAAGATATGTATATGTGTAAAAAAAAAAAAATTGATATGTTAGTGACTAGTCTTTTTAAAATTAATTTTGGAAGAGTTTTTCGGTGAAAAATATTTGCTAGCATACAAGAATTTGTAAAGTTAATTAGTAAGCCTAATTAGGTAAGGCAAGAGAACCTAAAAATAAGTTATAGCAATATAGCTACCTTAGATGCGGGTAAAAGTATTACTGCTGATAGATGTCAGTGGGTACCATAATCAAAATAAGTTTAGGATATTAGTGGATTTGAAAGAAATAAGATAAGAGGAAGTTTGATCTATTGGGATGTATCGTAGTAACTATGCAATATTCTTGATGTTTGTACTATAAGCTGCAGATTACAGTATTGACTTGAGATTTTTTGTGTAGAGCTACGTACTACCCAATAGTACACAAGGATAAGAATAGTTACAAATGGCATCTGTTTTGGTATAGTTATGATAAGATAAAGTTTTCTTATTGGAAAGGAATTTGAAAATCCTAACCTGAGATTTAAAACTCTAAAGTTAGAATATTGAAAGGTTATAGTTCAGTACAAAAGAAAGTAATAACTACACATCAGTGCAAAATAAGCTATAGAATATCGATAGAAAAAAAAAAGACTACAAAGGAAAATAATTGCTAAAACAATAGCAAGAAAAGATTAAAATATTCTAAACTAAACTGAAGGTTACATCAAATGATTAAGAGATTTAATAAGAAAAGAGTAAAACTAAGTTCTCACCCATAGGATTATACGAGGTCCTAGAAAAAATAGATCCATTACCACACAGATTTGCTTACCTCTAAAATTGAATTGAATTTGAATCTAACTTATGACAGAAGCTTATAAGAAACTTGGCACATGAGATAAGCAATCGATGAGTAGATAGTATTGGTTAAAGTGCTACGAATCATTATTTCGATTATGAAGCTACGTAGAAATGTGAGGAAAACATGAGAAAACAACATGTATGACTATTTGAGGATAGATAGTGGACACGATTTCAAGGACGAAATTATTTTAAGGGGGGGAGAATTGTAACACCCCTATTTGCATAGCCTGGTATATTTCACTATTCCAGTGACCGATGTCGGTCCGGATTATTAAGGGGATTAGAACCACATCTAAGATAATTAGATAAGCCTTGAACACAAATAATTAGTAATTGTCAATTAGTTAATATAAATAAGAAAAACAAAATATAAAAAGTTAAGTGAGTCGAGAGTTACAGTGATGGGTGACCTTCTCGGGAAGGACAGCGAGGTCAATTTAAACTCGAATTTCGAACCGTAAAATGTGATGCCGCAGTCCTTAGGACTATTGCAAACATAGTGAAAAAGAGAAAATCACAAAAAAGAATTGTTAAGTAGGTCAAATAATTAGGTTAGGGATCCAGAAGAAATATTGAATTATTTGCAAACCGGATCGAACCGGCGAGGGGCAATTTGGTCAATTGACCTCTAGAGCTGACTCCTGACCTAACTGTCCAATAAAATCAGAGAAAAGAAAATTTCAGAATCGAGAATTAAATTAAAGAACTAATAGAAAAATAAATGTAAAAGAAAAAAAAAAGAGAAAAAGTGTTATTATATCATTGGATGACATCATCATGATGTCAAAACTCATTATAAACCCCACCATAATTGACCAAGTCAAATAAGAGTAAAACACATAAAATAAACACAAAATTAGAAAAAAATAAAGCATTTCCTCTTCTCCACCCAAGTGTGCCGGCTCCTTCTCCTCTCCCTTGGCCACCATTAAAGAGCCACCATGAAAGCTTGAGTTTAAGCTTTCTTCCAACCACCTAACCCTACTTTGTCCTCAAATTCTTCATTAAAACTTGTTAGACCAACTTGAGAAGGTGATTGATCAAGAAAAGGAAGGAGGAAAAATAGAGATAGAAGATTTGAAATTCAAAGGAAAAAGTTAGTAATTAACCACTAGATTTTTCTTTAGAATTATGTTTATATGCATGAGTTAATCTAGAAATTGTGGAAAAATTAAATAAAATCAAGCATGGTGGACCAAATAGAAATTAGGCCAGCAGTAGGTTAGGGTTTGAGAATGAATGAATTTGATGTATTTGAATGAATGTTTAAGTTGAATTATGTGTGTAAACTATGTATTGGTGATTGGAATGCATTAGATTTGAATTACATGAAAATTAGGGTTTGGCACCTAGGGTTTTGGGAGGAAAAATGTGAGAATTAGCTAAATGATGTGTTTGACCTTGCTTGAGTTGAGGAATGGTCATGTATGACCAATTGCGGTATGTAGAAGTGTTGGAATTGAATTTGAATTTGGATTGGATATGGTCATTTTGCAGGCAGCATGACCAAGGTCCCTTCTAGGGACCAAAACTGAAAATTTACCAACCCAATTGGTGTAACGCTAATTGGGGATGAAACTGGACACCAAATGACACATTTTTAATTTAGGAATCATGCCTAAAAAGTGACCATATCATAGTGAACAAATTAGCCAAATCCAAAATTGGGTGTTCTGCTCTGTACAAAAATGACCAAATGAACAGTGTGGCCATAACTTGGGTTAGACAGGTCTAAATGACCTGAAATTTTACCAGTAAAAAGCTGAGATATAGACCTACAACTTGCATGAGGAATACAAACCAAAATTATGCATTTAACCAAGTCATTTAGCCACCCAAAGTTGGTGAACTAAAACTGCCAAAACCAGTTTTGGTGCCCAAAAAATCTGGGTTAGGCCAATCCAGCCAGCCATGTTCAAATGGCTATAACTTGAGCTACAAAACTCCAAATGGAGTGATTCAAAAAGGAAAATAAAGTTAAGACAATAAGAAACAACTTCTATGAAGAAAACGTGGCCAAATTCTAACAGCAACATGATTAATAGAACAGTGCAAAATAGGTCACCAAAACTGAAAATTTGAAAGTTTGCCTAAAAGACTTAAGTTTTGAGAAAATGACCAAAACCAATAAGTTAGGTAACCAAAATGTGGTATGTGGGTATAATTGGATTTCCCATACCTATTAATCATAAGAAAGTCAATATTTTGACTTGAATAGTACTATAAATAGTAACCAAAACATGAAAATTTTCAAGAATGTAAGTTTAAGCATATTGGAGCTAGAATTGAACATATATAAATTAATTATTGGATTTATTGTGAGATAAGATACTGAAACACTATAAATTGCGTGTTTCAGCTGAAAAAGACCTGGAAAATAATAGGGCAACTGAGTCAAGGCCTAGAGGCAACTCACATCAGGTTTGCATAATAAACCTTAATTTATCATTTTCTCGTAGAAAATTTATTTAGTTATGCATTGTGAAATTATTGTTTTAATTATGAGTTTTGAGAACTACTGTGTTGCCACTTTAGGAATGGAAATTTGACTTTAGAAATTGATTGTGTTTTGCATAAAATATTTGAATAACTTAATTTAAATTATTTTTTTAATTCACACTTGGCATGGCAATATTAATATGTTCCTCCTCCACTTGTGGCCCGAGTTTGACATTTGATCACTTTCCTCCCTCTCTGGCTTCCCAGTCTGAGGGTGAGTTTGGATGAGTACTCATTAGCTAGCTAGCCACCTCCCTCATTGATTTCGATTAGTGGGGTGAGTTTGCCTTGTCATGGTGTACAACACGGCATATTCGGAAATTTTGTATCATGGCTTAATTTGTGTTATTGATTGGCAACACTATGATTATTAAATCGTTTAATCAAAATTTGTGTTATATTAAGCTTTGAAAATTATGATTTGCTATAAATGTGATTTGAAAAATTGTGAAATGTGATTATGAGATTTTTGAATTATGAATTGTTCATAAATGTTTTATATTACGTATTTTGTATTTTATTGTGCACCACTGAGTACTTTTATACTTAGCGATAGCTTTCTTTGCTGTCGCAGATAAAGACAAGGAAAAAGCAGTAGAGTGAGTTACTGATTGTTGTTACTTCACTGATCTTTTTGTACGGGTATTTATTTATACCCTTGTAGTTATTTGATATAAATATTGTAATGTCATATGTATTAATGTAAAGTTGAGTAGTTGTACAGTAAATTGTAATAATGTTATTTTGCATTTTCTTTTTATAAATTAAGATCTGTATTTGTAAATTAAGTACTATATGCAATGTGAATGAATTTGTGAAGTATTTTGAGATGACAAATTTTTGGTTGAGTTATGGAATTGAATTAAAGTGTGTTGACTTGAGTTGATTTGGGTTGGGAGTTGTGAAAATAATTATTGAAAGTGCTTTTTACAGGTATTTGAAGAACTGTTTTCTCAAAATATAGATGGCACTCTGCCAAAATTTTTATAAAATTTGCAAAAAAATAAAATGGGACAAAAATTTTAACTAGTTTTCAAACTCTAATTAAATGTTTTGATACCTATCAGAAAACGCTCACCACTTATAAAAGTAAGAAAATTGTTTTAAAATCCCTTGTATGGTACTTAATGAGTTATCGATAAGTGAAGCTCAGTAGTTCATTAGGTATTTTACGGGATCATGTTATGCTTTACAGAGGGGTAAGGTGTGACATGCTTTAGTGGTATCAGAGCATATTTTTGCAATAAATTTTGACTATGTATGTGAATATTTCTTTGATAAGTACAACTGCTCAAGTGTCTTTAATTGATACATATGACATATTTACATCATGAATATGCACTAATGGAGGTCAACCTCCTTGTGTTTGATATCAGGAAGTAGAAATTTTTGGGAAATGGAATGGAAGAGAGAGATCATTCCGTAGAGTAATCTGTCGAGGCTGAGCCCCGAGGGGAAGCCCCAGCACTCCAGAATGTGAGTGGGTCAACCACTCCAGCTCTTACTTCAGCACTGCAGTTTGCTGCTCAGTTTGCACAGCAGATGGGTACGTTTTTCCAACAAATGGTGGGAAATGTGCCATCACAAGCTCAGATGCAAGCACCTACAGCACAACCATAGCCCTCAGCTTGGCAATATGAAAAATTAATGAAATTTGGGGCCACCGAGTTTAAAGGCACTGTGGATCCACTGGAGGCAGAACAGTGGTTAGAGAGAATGGAACGGGTTGTTAGAAATCTACAGTGTGTAGAAGAGCTGAAGTTAGAGTACTCTATTTCTCTATTGCAAGGGGATGCATATGAGTGGTGGAAGACCATTCCCCACAGCCTGGTAGAGCCACCAGTCCTCAAATGGGCAGACTTTTTGAGGAAATTTCGACAAAAGTGGGTCCCCGATACTTATGTAGACATGAAGTTGCAAGAGTTTATAAGTTTGAAGCAAAGGGAGAAAACTGTAGCAGAGTATAAGCGAGATTTCTCTCGACTAAGCCACTATGCCGGAAGTTTGGTCACCACCCCCAGAGACTGATGTAAGAGGTTTGAGGCTGGGTTGAGGTCGAGTTGAGGCCTAGCTTGAGAATGCAAGTGGTAGGGTTCCGACACTAGAATTTTTCTAAATTAATTTCACAAGCCTTGAAACTGGAAAAGATAGAATCAGAATGGGCAGTGAAAAAGAATACAAAAGATAAAGAGAAAACTGAAAAGGTTACTGGCCAAGCTACTGAGAGTGGCTCTGGGAAAAGAAAACATTTTGGAGGATCTAGCTAGCGCAAATCGGGTAGAGGTAGATCTTCTGGATAGAAACCATCCCAATCCGATCAGCAAACTCAACAGACACATAGAAATACGCTGTCATATCGACTTTGTGAAACTTGTGGTAAACCACATAGCGGAGTATATTATAGAGCTATAGGAGCATGTTTTAATTATGGAGAGACTGGTCATTTTGCTAAGGATTGGGTAAATCCGCACCGTTATGGATCATTTACTATGTCAGAAGGATCAGCCCAAGTTTGTACCATGAAGAGTTCACCAGCAGTTGGTAGAGGCAGAGATAGGAGTAGTACACCTGGAAGTCAGAGTACTGTGAATTAACCAGGATAAGGTGATCTTCTAGTGAGAGTATACACAATGTGACAGAGGAACGAGGATGAGACTTCTAACATGGTTGTTGGTATTTTCTTGATTCTTAACTAAGATATGTATGTGTAAAAAAAAAAAAAATTTGATATGTTAGTGACTAGTCTTTTTAAAAGTAATTTTGGAAGAGTTTGTCAGTGAAAAATATTTGCTAGCATACAAGAATTTGTAAAGTTAATTAGTAACCCTAATTAGGTAAGGCAAGAGAACCTAAAAGTAAGTTATAGTAATGTAGATACCTTAGATGCGGGTAAAGGTATTACTGCTGATAGATATCAGTGGGTACCATAATCAAAATAATTTTAGGATATTAACGGATTTGAAAGAAATAAGATAAGATGAAGTTTGATCTATTGGGATGTATCGTAGTAATTATGCAATATTCTTGATGTTTGTACTGTAAGCTGCAGATTACAGTACTGACTTGGGATTTTTTGTGTAGAGCTATGTACTACCCAATAGTACACAAGGATAAGAATAGTTGTAAACGACATCTGTTTTAGTATAGTTATGATAAGATAAAGTTTTCTTATTGGAAAAGAGTTTGAAAATCCTAACCTGAGATTTAAAACTCTAAAGTTAGAATATTGAAATGTTATAGTTCAGTACAAAAGAAAGTAATGACCACACTTCAGTGCAAAATAAGCTATAGAATATCGATAGAAAAAAAAAGAAGTCTACAAAGGAAAATAATTGCTAAAACAACAGCAAGAAAAGACTAAAATATTCTAAACTAAACTGAAGGTTACATCAAATGATTAAAAGATTTGATAAGAAAAGAGTAAAACTAAGTTCTTGTCACGACCCAACCTATGGGCCGGACCGGCACTAAGACCTGGGCCAGCCTAAAGCCCCCGAGGCCCGTAGTAAGCCTAACTATTTCTCAACCCATGACTAGGCCCACAATTTAGGCCCAATATGCATATAAAATAATTTAAATTAAACTGTTATAATTTTATTTCGGGCCAACTTAGCCCAGTAATTATCAGAAACTAAAATTAGGAGAGCCGAGCTCAACCCTGTTACATCATTTACAAATTATTTGAAACTCATAAAAATTTTCATTTATTAATACAAAAACTTAAATTCATGCAGTCCCTGATAGAATTAATGCTACTACTAGTATATGCGGAGTCCTAAAGTACAAATTTGGAGAATGATATTACAATTAAGTAATCTTTTCATAACCTGAGAGGAAAGGGACAGGTTATTCTGAAAATGTCTTCTCCTGTAGCCTGGAAAAATATGGTGAACAGGAGTGAGCGTTCGACTTAGAGAATAAAATATCAATTTTAACTATAATCTCTATAACTATCTAAAACTAATGCACCTTGTAGAGTGAAATGCAACACCAGCAATAATTTCACATCATAACATCAAAAAGGTAATTTGGAGCACTCACACACCCAGTAATATCAATCATAATATATGGGAGCTGATTCCCTATACAGCTCTCTTAAATCCAACCTGTGCCACCGAAGAACTCAAGCCAGACTTTCGTTTAATAAACCAAATCGAGGTCCCAGCGAAGAACTCAAGCCATGTCTACCCGTCCTGTCTATAGCCAACACTATACCATACGCACGCCAACTCATGCACACTGCTCTAAATTACCACAACAACATCCATGGCACTTTAACAATTATGAATGCGACATAAAACGTGCCTAGTGTTTAACTAAATAAATACATATTTATAAGTGATGCATGGGCATGCTTGAACATATAATAATATCAAAATTACAATTAAAATTAATATTTTACTCACAGTATACTGATGACTATTGTGGCTGCTGGATGTAGAAAAATAGCTGATCTCGATCACCTAATAATTAAATTATAAATTTATTAGTACTAAGTTAGAATAAAACTCTAAAGAGGCAATAGACAGCCTAATTTATGCCGGAAATCCGGCAGAGTTTCCCCTATACCTGGGACCTACCCAACCTGCAAAAAGGCTTAAATAACACTTCTAAATTCAACTCATATCTCATCATCATTATATGGCCCCTTCTGGGCCCTCCAAACCAAGCAATACTCAAAACCTTAAAAATTACGTTTTAGTCCCTCTAATTGATATTTTGCAAAAATCCACTCAAACATGCTCTAAAAATTCTAAAATTTTGTCCCGTTGGTCCTTAATAATATTATAAGGCTATTGCAAGATTAATTGTAAATTTTTAATCACCCATGAATATTTTATTCAAGAATTTTACTCGATTCCATAAGTTTCCAACAGCTAACGTATTCTTAATTCAACCCAATTCAATATTCACATATTTAAACCTCCATCCTCAATCTTCAACTAATTATATAAAATTTAAATATCTTAATTTCAAATAATCTTATATGTCCATATACTAAAAATCTAACTAAAATTCATCTATATTTTTCAAAAATATTCTACAATCACTCAAAAATTCAATAAACACCATAGAATATCTCCAAATAATTTTACTTTCATCATATATTTTTCTTAGAAATTTTCTCCAATTTTTCCTGTTTAAGAAACACTGTATTTATGCTCCACAGAAAGAGAAATAATAAAAATTGTCTTACCCGAAGTTTATCTGTGTCTCAAAAATTCCAAAAATTTATGAGGAACCCTCTGGAAGTTGAATCATCTCCATAGCCCACCGAAGCCACCGCCGAAACCACCGCGCACGGTGGCCGGCCGTCAGTCGCCGGCGACATTTGCCGGATCTGATTATACCACCATGTTCCTCTCCTCTTCCTCAGTCCATAGGTGGTTTCGGATCGTCGATCCAACGGTCGGATAATCCTAGATTTGACGAAAAAGCTTGAAAAACCCAAAACTTCTCTCCTTCATATCTCATTCATCCGACCTCCATTTGCTGCAAAATTGGTATCAAAAGAAAGCTCTCGGAACAAGCTTTCCAACGCCACCTGAATCGCCTCGATCAGACGTCGGATGAAGCCGGAATCGCGCCGGAAAGCTACTGCCCACTATGTGCGCGTTTTTCTCTCTCTTCTCCCTCTCTTGCCGCCGTTTCTGGTGTCTGGCCGTCGCCGAAGGGTCGCCGGCCAGGTGGGGAGCCGCTTGGGAGGTCGCCGATCTGTCACCGGAGAAGAAAGAAGAAGAAGAGAGGGGAGGAGAGGAGAGAAGAGAAATTGGGGGGGGGGGGGTCCTCCTCCCGATTTTTGACCTTTTTTTTTTTTTTTTTTAAAAGTTGGCAATGACAGTGGAAATCCACTGTCACACGCCAAAGTCACATCTTTTTTTTTTTCTGGTTGTTACGTTCTCACCCATAAGACCATATGAGGTCCTAGAAAAAGTAGATCCATTACCACACAGATTTACTTACCTTTAAAATTGAAATGAATTTGAATCTAACTTATGACAGAAACTTAAAAGAAACTTGGCACATCAGATAAGTAATCACTGAGTAAATAGTATTGGTTAAAGTGCTACGGATCATTATTTCGATTATGAAGCTACTTAGAAATGTGAGGAAAACATGAGAAAATAACATGTATAACTATTTGAGGACAGATAGTGGACATAATTTGGAGGATGAAATTATTTTAGGGGGGGGGGGGAATTGTAACACCCCTATTTGCATAGCCTGGTATATTTCACTATTCTAGTAACCGGTGTCGGTCCGGATAATTAAGGGGATTAGAACCACATCTAAGACAATTAGATAAGCCCTGAACATAAATAATTAGTAATTGTCAATTAGTTAAGTATAAATAAAAAAAAAAACAGAACATAAAAAGTTAAGTGAGCCGAGAGTCACAGCGATGGGTGACCTTATCGGGAAGGACAGCGAGGTCGATTTAAACTCGAATTTCAAACTGTAAAATGTGACGCCGCGGTCCTTAGGACTATTGCAAACACAATGAAAAAGAGAAAATCACAAAAAAGAATTGTTAAGCAGGTCAAATAATTAGGTCAGGGATCAGGAAGAAATATTAAATTATTTACAAATCGGATCGAATCAGCGAGGGGCAATTTGTCAATTGACCTCTAGAGCTGACTCCTGACCTAACTGTCCAATAAAATCAGAGAAAAGAAAATTTCAGAATCGAGACCATTTGTGGTATGTAGGAAGTGTTGGAATTTAGTTTGAATTTGGATTGGATATGGTCATTTTGCAGGAAGCATGACCAAGGTCCCTTCTAGGGATCAAAACTGAAAATTTATCAACCCAATTGGGTTGAGGACGATTGGGGATGAAACTAGACACAAAATGACACATTTTTCATTTAGGAATCATGCCCAAAAAGTGACCATAGCATAGTGAATAAATTAGCCAAATTCAGAATTGGGTGTTCTATCCTGTACAAAAATTACCAAATAAACAGTGTTTGTTCATTTTGCCATAACTTGGGCTAGACAGGTCCAAATGACCTGAACTGATGTGAACCTTCAAGTAATTAGTAACTTGAAAACCCACATTCAAGGATTAAAGGAACAATATAGAAAGCACCAAATCAATATGTATGAATTTGATTCTTTGAACCAACACAATCAGATTGTTGTGTAATTCAAAGAAAATATCAGAAATGGGATTCTTGACCTAATTCATATGGAGAATGAATAAACCAAGAATATTATGCACATTAAACCTTGCAAGATAGAAATCTCAGCAAGTTAATGAGCTTCACAAGAACAAAGGCAACAGCCAATTTACTCACTAAAGGAGCAGAAACAATCTTTCATTAATATTCAAAGTGTGTCCTCCACTCTCTAATTACACTTGTATTTATAGTCTTTTAGCTCCAAAGCTAAAGACAAAAATATCCCTACTTTAATAACAGCTGCAAGGAGCTTTAAGTCCAAATAAAAATTAATCTATCAAAAGTCTAAAAACTCCTTACAAAAAGTAAATTTAATACACAGCAAATAAGGGCATTTAAGTCCAAAAGAGAGGTGGTTATAACAGCAAGGAATATTCTTTCAAAAAGGTGCCAGCAGATGCATGTACATGGGTTGGATCTGGTACATGCATGTCTATAGTTTATTCCATGTAACCTAATGCTCCACATGACACCTGGTCACTTCCAAGCTTAATTTTCACCAAATTTAATCCTTTATA
Source organism: Hevea brasiliensis (assembly GCF_030052815.1). Classification (NCBI taxonomy): domain Eukaryota; kingdom Viridiplantae; phylum Streptophyta; class Magnoliopsida; order Malpighiales; family Euphorbiaceae; genus Hevea; species Hevea brasiliensis. The sequence continues at coordinate 58,037,654 of NC_079494.1, forward strand.
ATTTTCTTCATGCCATTCCAGCTTATAATCCTTGCTCCTTGAGATTTCACAAATTAAATTCTGAAGTGACTTAGCTCTAGCTCTAGTAATTGGACCTTGGATGAAATCCTTTGGTGTGGATGTAGCTTGATTCTCATCATTCCCCTCCACTTCAAAAGGATTCGTCCTCGAATCTGTTCCTGCATCAACACAAGGAGATAAATCAGCAACATTGAAGGTGGCACTGACATTATACTCACCGGGCAAGTTTATTTTGTAGGCATTATCATTAATTTTGGTCAGCACTTGGAAAGGTCCATCACATCTTGGTTGTAAATTTGATTTCCTTCAGAGGGAAACCTTTCTTTGCACAAGTGAACCCATACCCAATCTCCAGGTTGAAATGTGACTTTCTTCCTTCCTTTGTTGGCTTGACTAGCACATTTTTCATTTTTCTTTTCAATTTGAAGCTTGGCTTGTTCATGGATTTTCTTCACCAATTCTGCTTTTCTTTTTCCATCTAAACTAGCAAGCTCATTCACAGGCAAAGGTAAAAGATCCAAAGGAGTTGAAGGATTGAAACCATACACAACTTCAAATGGAGAATAGCCAGTAGAAGAATGCACATTTCTATTGTATGCAAATTCAACAAGTGGAATGCAATCTTCCCATGACTTCAAATTTTGCTTAACCACAGCATGCAAAAGAGTAGTTAGTGTCCTATTTACTACTTCAGTTTGACCATCGGTTTGTGGGTGACAAGTGGTGGAAAATAACAACTTGGTGCCCAATTTTCCCCACAAAACCTTCCAAAAGTGACTGAGGAATTTAACATCTCTATCACTAACTAAACTCTTGGGTATGCCATGCAACCTAACAATATCTCTAAAGAATAAATTTGCAACATTTGTAGCATCATCAGTTTTATGGCATGGAATAAAATGTGCCATTTTTGAAAACCTGTCAACAACAACAAAAATTGAATCATGGCCTTGTTTAGACCTAGGTAATCCCAACACAAAATCCATAGACAAATGAACCCAAGGATCACTAGGGGTAGGCAAAGGTGTATACAAACCTTGTGGCAAAACCCTAGATTTAGCCTTAGCACACACAACGCACATAACACATACTCTTTCAACATCTCTTTTCATATTCGGCCAATAAAAATGTTCCTTCAACACATTTAAAGTTTTGGCAACACCAAAATGACCCATTAATCCACCAGCATGAGACTCATTCACAAGTAATTCACGCATGGAACTCTTAGGCACACACAATCTATTTTCTCTAAACAAATATCCATCATGCCTATAAAACTTCTCAAAAGCATTCTTTTCACAAGCTGTGTAACACCCTCCCGGTAGCAACTCCGTACATTCTACTGTTCCGGTGACCGGTGTCGGTCCGGACAGCTAGAACGTCCGAAAAAATATTTAAACTAAAGTGAGGAACCATAATTAACTCAAATATTAATAAGAAAAATTTAGGAAAAATTTTAGAAATAAAATACAACCAAGTTAAATGAGCCGATGCCCAAGCGATGGGTAACCCAGAGGGAAGTTGCGGTTCTCGCAACTAGGAGCCCTAGACCCGGGGAAAAATTTATAAAATAATTTTTGAGACTCCAGAGAAGGGTCATTGAGGTTCCTATGGCATTAGAATGCCAAGAAAATATTTAGAAAAATTTTTCAATCGGTACAGACAATTTTGACCTGTTAAGCCAAACGGAGGGCATTTTGGTCATTTCGCCTTCAGAGATGATTTTTGGCCGACTTGTCCAGTTGAGTAAATAATTATTATAACATAAAATATGAATAAATATTACTAAAAATTAAATTGAAATTGAGTAGAGATGAAAAGAAAAGAAAAATCAAAATAAAGCAAATTATGACATCTTTATGATGTCATTTACAAGTCCCCACCAATTGTATTTAAACAACTATCTAATTAACTAATAAAAGAGACAAATAAAGACCAAAGAATTAAAAAGCCAACAGCCACCTTCATCCTCCCCAAAACCAGCCGAACCATGCCCTAGCACCAAACCTCCATTAAAACATTCAACAAGCTCAATTTCTCTCCTCCTTTCACCTTAAATCCTCCTACTCCTTTCACTAAAATTCATCCTTGCACCTTGCATAACTTTTTGGCAGCCAAGAAAAGGAAAGGAAGTGAAGTTTAAGTTTGAGCTTAGAAAATTCTGCCCTACAAGAGGTTAGTGCATCTATATACCTAAAACTCTTTAATTTCATGATTAGGGACTTGAATTTAGTAAGAAATTATAATTTAAATGGACAAAAACTCATGTGTATGTGTACATGAATTTCGGCAGCCCTAAGGAAGTAATGAGTTTGATTGTTTTAATGGACTTAGAATGAATTAGAGATTATGTTTGAGGTGTATATACACATATATAATGAATGAAAGTGTTTAATTAGGTGTATGGGTGAATTGAAATAGAAATTAGGGTTTTGGGAGTGAAAAATTAGACTTGGCTTATGAAATGATTAATGGACATTCTAATGGTCAATTATTGACCATTTAAGGCAAGTTAATCATAATTTGAAGTGAGCTAATACATGGCAAACTGAAATGAGAAGGCTGCCTAAAGATAGCAGAAATGAGGCTGTGAGTCCAGCCTGTTTGGACTGCCATATCTTTGGCTGTGTAGGTTCAATTGGTGTTTGGACAATTGGAAATGAAACTAGACTTATAATGGCACAATTTTGCTGAAGAAACCTTGCCCAAAAGACCAAAGCAAGAGGACCAAAAGTTGGCCCCAATCCGGATACCCTGCAAACAGGTTCTGCAGAATGTCCAAATGAACAGTATTTGGCTATAACTCACTGTAGATATGGTAAATTGACCTGAAATTTTTACAGCAACAAGATAAGACATAGACAAACAACTTTCATGAAGAAACCTACCCCAAATTATCGCCAGAACCCATCCAACAAGGCAGTGGCAGTCACTATTCATGGTACTGTAGATTTGGTAAATTCTGCAGAATTGAAATCCGGCCAGCTGTGGTTTTTGGACCATATCTAGAGCTAAAAAACTCCAAATGGAGTGATTCAAAAAAAGAAATTCAACTAGAAAAAATAAGGAACAACTTTCATGTTTACCATTTCCTCAAATTCCCGCTACAACAGTGCCCAATGGAACAGTAAAGTTGGGCTACAAAAACTGAAAATTCTGCTTCCCTTGGTTTAAACTTAGAAATGGTATTAATGCTTAATGCCAACAAGTTTTGAATGCAAAATGTGGTATGTTGGGAGTGTCAAAACCAATGTACCTATTTTCTATCAAAAAGTCAACATTTTTGTTGACCAATGAGGTGAATAGTGACACCAAAACTTGAAATTCAAAAATTGAAGAATTCAAAAGTATCAAATGCCCTAGTATACCTAACAAGATTGGTTTGGATAGTTTGGCATGCCAATAGGGTTCGATTAGCGATCGCACATGGCAATATGCCATTCTGTGATTTCATGGCTTTTAGCCATTCTGACCTTGTATTGAGATGTGGCCTTGTGCCTGATGTTATTACAGCTTATTAGCTGTTCTGTTGCACACCGGGAGATGCATATGTGACCGATGGTGTGACGGCCCGAGGTACTAGATACCCAGTGCCAGTTTACCCGTTTATCCAGTCCAGTTGTTCAGTATAGGTTACTTGGGCAATCAAATGAATGAAAATGGACAAAGTTAAAGAAATAAATGAATATAACAGATACAAAACAAATAAAACATATACATTAAATATATATTTATTTTCTGCTATTTTCTTTTATTTTATTATTGCACCACTAAGCATCATTGCTTAGCGCGTTGCTTTTGCCACGCGTAGGTTCTAGAGATACTGATCGTGAGCCCAGTAGACCGCAGACTGGGTGAGTCCATCCTGCAGCTCTGCACAGTGTCCGTGTCACCTCACCTTCCACAGTGCATTGGTAGGACACTAGGCTTCATTTTGGTATTTTGTAATCAATTTTTATTTTCCTTTGTGTAAATGAAACTTATGTAATGTATTTTAATGTTTATGTAAATAATAAAGATTTGTGGTTATGTATGGAAAAATTTGAGTATTTATTCATTGCTTATATATGAGTACCCTGAGAAATGATTGATTGAGAAATGTTGTTGAAAAATATTGAGTTTGTGATGACATTGGAGTTTGAGAAATGATTGAGTATGAATATTAGAAGTGTTTTTCACAGGTTCCGAAGAACTGTTTTCTCCATTTTTAGCCGGTACTCCGCCGGATTTTCTACAAAATTTTCGGAACCTCAAATAAATTATAATTTCGATAAATGGCTCAAATATATTATATTTCACAAGTTATATTCAAAAGCATGATAAAAATTAATTAAGGTATATTAGAGTGTGCCGGTATACCGTGTGACATTGCTTACTCGAGTATATTGTACACGGGTAAGGGGCGTCACAAGCTGTATACACGCTAGCAAAGTCATTATCTTCAGCATATAATTCTTTTACATATTCGAATCCCAATAACTTTGCATCAAGAAGGGTAAGAAGGTTATACCTTCGAGATAAGGCATCAGCAACCACATTTTCTTTCCCATGTTTGTATTGAATCACATATGGGAAGGTCTCAAGGAACTCAACCCATTTTGCATGATGCCTACTCAACTTATTTTGCCCCTTGATATGCTTCAATGACTCATGATCTGTGTGGATGACAAATTGCTTTGGCCAAAGGTAATGTTGCCACGTTTCCAAGGCACGTACCAATGCATACAACTCTTTGTCATATGTAGAATAGTTCAAAGCTGCTCCATTAAGCTTCTCACTAAAGTATGCTATTGGTCTCTTATCCTGCATTAAAACGGCTCCAATACCTATTCCTGATGTGTCACACTCAATCTCAAAAGTCTTAGAAAAATCAGGTAAAGCCAACACAGGAGCGGAACATAACAGCTCTTTAATTTTGTGAAAAGCATCATCTTGTTTCTGTTCCCAAACAAAATTAACATTCTTTTTGACAAGATCATTCAATGGTGCTGCAATGGTACTGAAATTCTTAATAAATCTTCTATAGAAACTAGCTAGTCCATGAAAACTACGTACTTCAGATGCAGTCTTTGGAATGGGCCAGTCTTTAATAGCTCTAATTTTTTCATCATCAACTTCAACACCATTAGCACTAATGACAAATCCTAAAAAGACAACCTTTTCCATGCAAAATGAACATTTCTTCAAGTTAGCATAAAATTTTTCCTTTCTTAACACATCGAATACAGCTCTTAAATGATGCATATGTTCATTCATGTCTCTACTGTAAACCAATATATCATCAAAATAAACAACAACAAATTTTTCAATAAAACCACGCAACACATGATTCATCAATCTCATAAAAGTGCTAGGAGCATTAGTTAGCCCAAAAGGCATCACTAACCACTCATATAGTCCATGCTTTGTTTTAAATGCAGTCTTCTATTCATCACCTACTTTCATGCGAATTTGATGATATCCACTCTTCAAGTCAATTTTGGTAAAAACACAAGCACCATAAAGTTCATCTAACATGTCATCCAATCTAGGTATAGGGTGGTGATACTTTACAGTGATTTTGTTGACTGCCCTACAATCCACACACATGCGCCATGTGCCACCTTTCTTTGGTACCAAAAGGATGGGTACAACACAAGGGCTCATACTTTCTCTCACGTAACCCTTAGCTAGCAATTCCTCAACTTGCCTTTGTAATTCTTTGGTTTCTTCAGGATTAGTTCTATAGGCTGGACGGTTGGGAATAATCGCCTGTGTACAAAATCAATCTGGTGCTCAATCCCTCGAATAGGTGGTAGTCCAGCTGGCATCTCCTCAGGTAGCACATCTTCATATTCCTGCAAAAAGGAGACAACAACACTAGGCAAATTGGGGTCAAGGTCAGATGTGGATAAACAAGAGTCCTTAAACACAATTAATAACATTTGCTTGTTGGTAAACATGGTATTCCTCACATCTCTTCCTTTAGCATACAAGCTTAATTTTCTCTCCCCTCTTTCCGCATAGATCTCCTTTTGCGCCGAAGTTTCACCTTTTTCAAGCACTCTTGGAATGTTTTCTTTACACTCTTTTCTTTCCTCATAACCACCCTTGTCTTGCTCACTCACAACATTTTCAGTCAATTTCTTTTCACTCCTTCTTTTCTTCTCTGCTCTCTTTTCGGCCACTCTTGATTTTACCTCACCCATTGCTTGCTTAAGCCTTGTTTGGTCTTCATAAATCTGTTTTGGTGTCATAGGTGCCAAAATGATTTTCCTTCCATTCATTTCAAAAGAATACCTATTTTTATACCCATCGTGGATCACCTTTCTATCAAATTGCCATGGTCGGCCAAGTAATAAATGGCCAGCTTGCATTGGAACCACGTCACACATAACCTCATCTTGATACTTTCCTATTGCGAAGGAAATCAGCACTCGCTTTGTTACTTTCACCTCACCGCATTCATTCAACCACTGCAACTTATAGGGTCTAGGGTGTTTCAAAGTCCTCAACCCTAATCTCTGCACCAAAATAGTACTAGCAACATTGGCATAACTTCCCCATCAATGATGACACTACAAGCTTTGTCTTGGATAAGACACCTTGTATGGAAAATTATTTCTCTTTGCAATTCATCACCAACATCCTCCTTTACTTGAGTATTTAATGCTTTCATAATCACTAGAGCACTTCCTTCAGCAGCATATTCTACCTCTGCATCCTCCTCCACTGAAGATGTGGAATCACTCACAATTTCCTCCTCCATTTCTATCTCATCATTTTCTCTCATGACCATGACTCTCTTGTTAGGGCATTGAGAAGCTATGTGTCCACTGCCCAAACACCTAAAACATTTCACATCTCTATTTCGGGTAGTAGTTGCAACCACCTTTCCTTTGCTTTCTACAAATTTCTTCTCCACCTTTTTTTCCTTTTTCTCATTTCTCTTATATTTGCTAACAGCATTTTCCCTATCCTCCTTCTTCCAGTTAGACTTCCAAGATGAAGAAGTACCTGCATTTCCTCCAAATTTTGACTTGCTTTTAAGTTGCCTTTCTACCTTCATAGCCATGTGGACCATATCCTCCAACTCAACATAGTGATGTAACTCAACAATATGAGCAATCTCCTTGTTTAGCCCATTCAAGAATCTAGCCATGGTGGCTTCTCTATCCTCCTCCACATTTGCTCTAATCATAGCAATTTCCATTTCTTTATGATAATCTTCAACACTTTTAGAACCTTGAGTCAATCTTTGTAACCTCTGATGTAGCTCTCTATAGTAATGACTAGGAACAAATCTCTTCCTCATTATAGTTTTCATCTCACCCCAGGTTGCAATTGATTGCTCATAATTTCTACTTCTACTAATCAACACTTGATCCCACCATACCAAAGCATAATCAGTAAATTCTACTGCTGCTAACTTTACTTTCTTTTCCTCTGAATAGTGATGACAATCAAACACAGCTTCTACCTTCCTTTCCCATTTAAGATACACATCCGGATCATTTTTCCCTTGGAAAGAAGGGATGCTCATTTTAATACTTTTGATATTGTCATCTACCCTATTCCTCTCTTTTTCCTCTCTTCTTATCCTCCTATCCCCATTCCTCCTATCTTCAGCTCTTCTCTCATACCTACCCCTCCTAGGTCTTTCAACCTCAAAATCATAGTTATTAACCTCATCTTCATCAGATTCAACTATGGGAGGTACAAGATCCCTCCTATTTGGCCTTCTCTCATTTTGCCTACCTCTTTGCTCCAATCTTTCCAACCTATCTATGATTCCATTGCACACAACATTCATTCTTTCAAATTGTTGTCTGACAGCCTGCATGTAGAATGGATTTTCACCTTCCCCTCACTACCATCACCCCTTCTAGACATGTTTTCAGACCTGCAAGAAAATGGTTAGTGTAAAGAAAACACCTCACTCACTCCCTTACGTGTTTACACTCAACAGGGGACACTCCACTCGTGTTTAACTCAACAAGGCTTTTCCCCTCTTATGAACTCACCACTCTGTGCCTTTTACCTCTCTTGGCTATGTCCACAAGTTCTTATCAAACTCAAGTAACTCAAACCAAGACTGTACTCATAAAAAATTTAACACACAATAAAATTCTTGAACGAGACGGATCAAAATGAGTAATCAAGAAAGCAATAATGTGACTCAAGAAGTCAAGAAAAGAAAAGCTCAAGCATGGAAATGTAATGAATAAAGAATCAAGAAAGAAGACACCAAAATAAAAGAGTAATAAGCTGGAAAAGTGACAACCTAAAGAAGTGATATCAAGCTTAAATATCCAAGTTTGCCACCAACTTATCACAATTACCAGCAGTTCACATACACCAAGAATTGCATAAATTTAGGATCACCAAGCAAATGAGTGTATTTTGATCTGAAATTGAGTAGGCAAATGCAACCCAATACTAACTAATTGCTGCTAGAATTTCAGGCTTTTCTTGACAGGATTACAATGAAAACCAAATTTAATCGTGTCTGCCGCAAAATTTTGGTTCTCCACACAAACTGTTAAATTTTGAGCTGATATTTAATTTGAGAATAGCTCAAATGTGGCACAAATAACTTGTAAATTTTCAGGAATTTCTGGGCTGATTTGCAATGTGAACTTAATTTGATCAGGTCTGCTGCAAAATTTTGGTTCTCCACACAAACGGAAGAATTTTAAGCTGAAATTTAATTTGGAAACTACTGAAATAGGGTATAAGCACCTGGTAAATTTTAAAAAATTTCTGGGCATATTTCCTATGTGAACTTAATTTGATTGATTCTGCCGCAAAATTTTGGTTCCCCACACAAATAGTTGAATTTTAAGCTAAAATTTAATGTGGGAACTACTAAAGTGAGGTATAAACACCCTGTAAATTTTCAGGAATTTTTGGGTCTATTTGCTATGTGAACTTAATTTGATCGGGTCTGCCGCTAAATTTTGGTTCAGTAGGCAAACAATATTAAACAACCCCCAAAATTTACACCCAACGTCTTAAACACACTCAAATAATGCTGGTAAAGTTTCAGGCCTAATAGGTAAGTCGAACTCAATGACCCAAATAATCTCTCATGCTTGATATCAAAATAAAGGAAGCAAGATGGATAGCTAGAATAATGGCTTTGGCTTGATTAACCCAAAACCCTAAGACAAACTCAACAAAACAAATTTTTAAACAAACAAGTCATACTAAACCCCAAGAGCCAATTTTGATCAAGCATACAATGAACAAAAATGTGAATAACAGAAACACAATAAGAAGCAAAACAAAGTTTAGCAAGAAAGAACCAGATGCAAGATGAAGAAGAAGAAACAAATATGGAACTAGAGCCAAACAGCAAATATGAAAAAGGTAATAAACACACAATGAATAAGAAGCAAATAGAGAATCTACCTTGTTTAGACGTCCCTTTACTCTGATACCAAAACTGATGTGAACGTTCAAGTAATTGGTAACTTGAAAACCCACATTCAAGGATTAAAGGAACAATATAGAAAGCACCAAATCAAGATGTATGAATTTGATTCTTTGAACCAACACAGTCAGATTGCTGTGTAATTCAAAGAAAATATCAGAAATGGGATTCTTGACCTAATTCATATGGAGAATGAATAAACCAAGAATATTATGCACATTAAACCTTGCAAGATAGAAATCTCAGCAAGTTAATGAGCTTCACAAGAATAAAGGCAACAGCCAATTTACTCACTAAAGGAGCAGAAACAATCTTTCATTAATATTCAAAGTGTGTCCTCCACTCTCTAATTACACTTGTATTTATAGTCTCTTGGCTCCAAAGCTAAAGACAAAAATATCCCTACTTTAATAACAGCTGCAAGGAGCTTTAAGTCCAAACAAAAATTAATCTATCAAAAGTCTAAAAACTCCTTACAAAAAGTAAATTTAATACAGCAGCAAATAAGGGCATTTAAGTCTAAAAGAGAGGTGGTTATAACAGAAAGGAATATTCTTTCAAAAAGGTGCCAGCAGATGCATGTACATGGGTTGGATCTGGTACATGCATGTCCATAGTTTATTCCATGTAACCTAATGCTCCACATGACACCTGGTCACTTCCAAGCTTAATTTTCACCAAATTTAATCCTTTATAATTTTCTTCATGCCATTTTAGCTTATAATCCTTGCTCCTTGAGATTTCAGAAATTAAATTCTGAAGTGATTTAGCTCTAGCTCTAGTAATTGGACCTTGGATGAAATCCTTTGGTGTGGATGTAGCTTGATTCTCATCACTTTTTCCGGTAAAAAGTTGAGATATAGACTTACAACTTTCATGAAGAATAAAAACCCAAATTATGCATTTAACTAAGTCATTTAGCCACCCAAATTTGGTGACCTAAAACTGCCAGAACTAGTTTTGGTGCCAAGAAAATCTGGGTTCGACCAATCCGGCCAGCCATGTTCACATGGCTATAACATAAGCTACAAAACTCCAAATGGAGTGATTCAAAAAGGGAAATAAAGTTAAGATAATAAGGAACAACTTCTATGAAGAAAACTTAGCCAAATTCTAGCAGCAACATGACCAATGGAACAGTGCAAAATAGGTCACCAAAGCTAAAAATTTGAAAGTTTGCCTAAAAGACTTAAGCTTTGAGAAAATGACCAAAACCAACAAGTTAGGTAACCAAAATATAGTATGTGGGTATAATTGTATTTCCCATACCTATTAAGCATAAGAAAGTCAATATTTTGACTTGAATAGTACCATGAATAGTAACCCAAACATGAAAATTTTCAAGAATGTAAGTTTAAACATATTGGAGCTAGAATTGAACATATATAAATTAATTATTGGATTTATTGTGAGATAAGATACTGAAACACTATAAATTACGTGTTTCAGCTGAAAAAAACCTAGAAAATAATAGGGCAAACTGAGTCAAGGCCTAGAGGCAACTCACATCAGGTTTGTGCACAATAAACCTTAATTTATTATTTTCTCATAGAAAATTTGTTTAGTTATGCATTGTGAAATTATTGTGTTAATTATGGGTTTTGAGAACTACTGTGTTGCCACTTTGGAATGGAAATTTGACTTTAGAAATTGATTGTATTTTGCATAAAATATTTGAATAACTTGATTTAAATTATTTTTTTAATTCACACTTGGCATGGCAATATTAATATGTTCCTCCTCCACTTGTGGGGTGAGTTTGATATTTGATCACTTTCCTCCCTTTCTGGCTTTCCAGTCTGAGGGGTGAGTTTGGATGAGTACTCATTAGCTAGCTAGCCACCTCCCTCATTGATTTTGATTAGTGGAGTGAGTTTGCCTTGTCGTGGTGTACAACACGGCATGTTTGAAAATTTTGTGTCATGGCTTAAGTTGTGTTATTGATTGGCAACACTATAATTATTAAATTATTTAATCAAAATTTGTGTTATATTAAGCTTTGAAAATTATGATTTGTTATAAATGTGATTTGAAAAATTGTGAAATGTGATTATGAGATTTTTGAAATATGAATTGTTCATAAATGTTTTATATTATGCATTTTGTATTTTATTGTGCACCACTGAGTATTTTTATACTCAGCGATAGCTTTTTTTGCTGTCGCAGATAGAGACAAGAAAAAAGCAGTAGAGTGAGTTACTGATTGTTGGGACTTCACTGATCTTTTTGTACGGGCATTTATTTATACCCTTGTAGTCATTTGATATAAATATTGTAATGTCATATGTATTAATGTAAAGTTGAGCAGTTGTACAGTAAATTCTAATAATGTTATTTTGGATTTTCTTTTTATAAATAAAGATCTGTATTTGTAAATTAAGTACTATATGCAATGTGAATAAATTTGTGAAGTATTTTTAGATGACAAATTTTTGGTTGAGTTGTGGAATTGAATTAAAGTGTGTTGACTTGAGTTCATTTGGGCTGGGAGTTGTGAAAATAATTATCAGAAGTGCTTTTTACAGGTATTTGAAGAACTGTTTTCTCAAAATACAGACGGCACTCTACCGAAATTTTTATAAAATTTGCAGAAAAATAAAATGGGACAAAAATTTTAACTAGTTTTTAAACTCTAATTAAATGTTTTGATACCTATTAAAAAATGCTCACCACTTATAAAAGTAAGAAAATTGTTTTAATATCCCTAGTAGGGTACTTAATGAGTTATCGTTAGGTGAAACTCGATAGTTCATTAGGTATTCTACAGGATCATGTTATGCTTTACATAGGGGTAAGGTGTGACATGTTTTAATGGTATCAGAGCATGTTTTTGCAATAAATTTTGACTATATATGTAAATATTTCTTTGATAAGTACAACTGCTCAAGTGTCTTTAATTGATACATATGACATATTTACATCATTAATATGCACTAACGGAGGTCAACCTCCTTGTGTTTGATATTAGGAAGTAGAAATTTTTGGGAAATGGAATCGAAGAGGGAGATCATTCCGTAGAGCAATCTATCGAGGCTAAGGCCCAAGGGAAAGCTCCAGCACTCCAGAATGTGAGTGGGTCAGCCACTCCATCTCCTACTTCAGCACCGCTGTTTTCTACTCAGTTTGCACAGCAGATGGCTGTGTTTTTCCAATAGATGGCAGGAAATGTGCCACCACAAGCTCAGATGTAAGCACCTGTAGCACAACCACAGCCCTCGGCTCGGCAATATGAAAAATTAATGAAATTTGGGGCCATCGAGTTTAAAGGCACTGTGGATCCACTAGAGGCAGAACAGTGGTTAGAGAGAATGGAACGGGTTTTAAGAAAGCTACAGTGTGCAGAAGAGCTGAAGTTCGAGTACTCAGTTTCTCTATTGAAAGGAGATGCATATGAGTGGTGGAAGACCATCCCCCACAGCCTGGTAGAGCCACCAGTCCTCACACGGGCAGACTTTTTGAGGGACGAGGATGAGACTTCTGACATGGTTGCTGGTATTTTCTCGATTCTTAACTAAGATATGTATATGTGTATAAAAAAAAAATTGATATGTTTGTGACTAGTCTTTTTAAAATTAATTTTGGAAGAGTTTGTCAGTGAAAAATATTTTCTAGCATACAAGAATTTGTAAAGTTAATTAGTAAGCCTAATTAGGTAAGGCAAGAGAACCTAAAAGTAAGTTATAGTAATATAGCTACCTTAGATGCGGGTAAAGGTATTACTGCCGATAGATGTCAGTAGGTACCATAGTCAAAATAAGTTTAGGATATTAGTGGATTTGAAAGAAATAAGATAAGAGTAAGTTTGATTTATTGGGATGTATCGTAGTAACTATACAATATTCTTAATGTTTGTACTGTAAGCTGCAGATTACAATACTGACTTAGGATTTTTTGTGTAGAGCTACGTACTACCCAATGCTACACAAGGATAAGAATAGTTGTAAACGGCATCTGTTTTGGTATAGTTATGATAAGATAAAGTTTTCTTATTGGAAAAGAGTTTGAAAATCCTAACTTGAGATTTAAAACTCTAAAGTTAGAATATTGAAAGGTTATAGTTTAGTACAAAAGAAAGTAATGACTACACATTAGTACAAAATAAGCTATAGAATATCGATAGAAAAAAGAAAAGAAGACTACAAAGGAAAATAATTGCTAAAACAACAACAAGAAAAGACTAAAATATTCTAAACTAAACTGAAGGTTACATCAAATGATTAAGAGATTTGATAAGAAAAGAGTAAAACTAAGTTCTCACCTATAGGATTATACGAGGTCCTAGAAAAAGTAGAACCATTACCACACAGATTTGCTTACCTCTAAAATTGGAATTAATTTGAATCTAACTTATGACAAAAGCTTATAAGAAACTTGGCACATGAGATAAGCAATCGATGAGTAAATAGTATTGGTTAAAGTGCTATGAATCATTATTTCGATTATGAAGCTACGTAGAAATGTGAGGAAAACATGAAAAAACAACATGTATGACTATTTGAGGACAGATAGCGGACACAATTTCGAGGACGAAGTTATTTTAAGGGGGAAGAATTGCAACACCCCTATTTGCATAGCCTGGTATATTTCACTATTCCAGTGACCGGTGTCGGTCCGGATTATTAAGGGGATTAGAACCACATCTAAGATAATTAGATAAGCCCTGAACACAAATAATTAGTAATTGTCAATTAGTTAAGTATAAATAAGAAAAACAGAACATAAAAAGTTAAGTGAGCCAAGAGTCACAGTGATGGGTGACCTTCTCGGGAAGGACTGCGAAATCGATTTAAACTCAAATTTCGACCCGTAAAATGTGACACCGTGGTCCTTTGGACTATTACGAACATAGTAGAAAAGAGAAAATCACAAAAAAGAATTGTTAAGCAGGTCAAATAATTAGGTCAAGGATCCAAAAGAAATATTGAATTATTTGCAAACCGGATCGAACCGGCGAGGGGCAATTTGGTTAATTGACCTCTAAAGCTGACTCCTGACCTAACTGTCTAATAAAATCAAAGAAAAGAAAATTTTAGATTCGAGAATTAAATTAAAGAACTAATAGAAAAATAAATGTAAAAGAAAAAAAAAAGAGAAAAAGTGTTATTACATCATTGGATGACATCATCAAGATGTCAAAACTCATTTTAATTTTCCCCACCATAATTGACCAAGTCAAATAAGGCTAAAACACATAAAATAAACACAAAATTGGAAAAAAAATAAAGCATTTCGTCTTCTCCACCCAAGTGTGCCGGCTCCCTCTCCTCTCACTTGGCCACCATTGAAGACCCACCATGAAAGCTTGAGTTTAAGCTTTCTTCCAACCACCTAACCCCACTTTGTCCCCAAATTCTTCATTAAAACTTATTAGACCAACTTGAGAAGGTGATTGTTCAAGAAAAGGAAGGAGGAAAAATAGAGATAGAAGATTTGAAATTTAAAGGAAATTGTTAGTAATTAACCACTAGATTTTTCTTTAGAATTATGTTTATATGCATGAGTTAATCTAGAAATTGTGGAAAAATTAAACAAAATCAAGCATGGTGGACCAAATAGAAATTAGGCCAGCAGTAGGTTAGGGTTTGAGAATGAATGAATTTGATGTATTTGAATGAGTGTTTAAGTTGAATTATGTGTGTAAACTATGTATTAGTGATTGGAATGCATTAGATTTGAATTGCATGAAAATTCGGGTTTGGCACCTAGGGTTTTAGGAGGAAAAATGTGAGAATTAGCTAAATAATGTGTTTGACCTTGCTTGAGTTGAGGAATGGTCATGTATGACCAATTGTGGTATGTAGGAAGTGTTGGAATTGAGTTTGAATTCAGATTGGATATGGTCATTCTGCAGGCATCATGACCAAGGTCCCTTCTAGGGACCAAAACTGAAAATTTACCAACCCAATTGGTGTGAGGCCAATTAGAGATGAAACTAGACACAAATTGACACATTTTTCATTTGGGAATCATGCCCAAAAAGTGACCATAGCATAGTGAACAAATTGACCAAATCTGAAATTGGGTGTTCTGCCCTGTACAAAAATGACCAAATGAACAGTATTTGTTCATTTGGCCATAACTTGGGATAGATAGGTCCAAATGACCTGAAATTTTACCAGTAAAAAGCTGAGATATAGACCTACAACTTTTATGAAGAGCACAAACCCAAATTATGCATTTAACCAAGTCATTTAGCCACCCAAATTTGGTACCTAAAACTGCCAGAACCAGTTTTGGTGCCCAGAAAATCTGGGTAAGGCCAATCCGGCCAGCCATGTTCAAATAGCTATAACTTAAGCTACAAAACTCTAAATGGAGTGATTCAAAAAGGGAAATAAATTTAAGAAAATAAGAAACAACTTCTATGAAGAAAACTTGGCCAAATTATAGCAGCAACATGACCAATGGAACAGTGCAAAATAGATCACCAAAACTGAAAATTTAAAAGTTTGCCTAAAAGACTTATGTTTTGAGAAAATGACCAAAACCAACAAGTTAGGTAACCAAAATGTGGTATGTGGATATAATTGGATTTCCCATACCTATTAAGCATAAGAAAGTCAATATTTTGACTTGAATAGTATCATGAATAGTAACCCCAACATGAAAATTTTCAAGAATGTAAGTTTAAGCATATTGGAGCTAGAATTGAACATATATAAATTAATTATTTGATTTATTGTGAGATAAGATATTGAAACACTATAAATTGTGTGTTTCAGCTAAAAAAGACTTGGAAAAGGATAGGGCAAACTGAGTCAAGGCCTAGGGGCAACTCACATCAGGTTTGTGCACAATAAACCTTAATTTATCATTTTCTCGTAGAAAATTTATTTAGTTATGCATTGTGAAATTATTGTGTTAATTATGGGTTTTGAGAACTACTGTGTTGCCACTTTGGGAATCAAAATTTGACTTTAGAAATTGATTGTGTTTTGCATAAAATATTTGAATAACTTAATTTAATATGTTCCTCCTCCACTTGTGGGGTGAGTTTGATATTTGATCACTTTCCTCCCTCTCTGGCTTCCCAGTTTGAGGGTGAGTTTGGATGAGTACTCATTAGCTAGCTAGCCACCTCCCTCATTGATTTCGATTAGTGGGGTGAGTTTGTCTTGTTGTGGTGTACAACACGACATGTTAAAAAATTGTGTTATGGCTTAAGTTGTGTTATTGATTAGCAACACTATGATTATTAAATTGTTTAATCAAATTTGTATTATATTAAGCTTTGAAAATTATGATTTGCTATAAATGTGATTTGAAAAATTGTGAAATGTGATTATGAGATTTTTGAATAATGAATTATTCATAAATGTTTTATATTACGCATTTTGTATTTTATTGTGCACCACTGAGTATTTTTATACTCAGCGATAGCTTTCTTTGCTATCACAGATAGAGACAAGGAAAAAACAGTAGAGTGAGTTGCTGATTGTTGGGACTTCACTGATCTTTTTGTACGAGTATTTATTTATACCCTTATAGTTATTTGATGTAAATATTGTAATGTCATATGTATTAATGTAAAGTTGAGCAGTTGTACAGTAAATTGTAATAATGTTATTTTCGATTTTCTTTTTATAAATTAAGATCTGTATTTGTAAATTAAGTACTATATGCAATGTGAATGAATTTGTGAAGTATTTTGAGATGACAAATTTTTGGTTGAGTTGTGGAATTGAATTAAAGTGTGTTGACTTGAGTTCATTTGGGTTGGGAGTTGTGAAAATAATTATTGGAAGTGCTTTTTACAGGTATTTGAAGAATTGTTTTCTCAAAATAAAGACGACACTCTGCCTAAATTTTAATAAAATTTGCCGAAAAATAAAATGGGACAAAAATTTTAACTAGTTTTCAAACTCTAATTAAATGTTTTGATACCTATTAGAAAATTCTCACCACTTATAAAAGTAAGAAAATTATTTTAAAATCCCTTGTAGGGTACTTAATGAGTTATCGGTAGGTGAAGCTCAGTAGTTCATTAGGTATTCTATGGGATCATGTTATGCCTTACAGAGGGATAAGGTGTGACACATATATTTTGGTTACAACACTTGTAACTCAATTGCTAAAAAGCCTATTAGCCATTAGGAAACTTAAACCTTAAAATCATTAAGATAAAATTAAGGAATTTACCCGATCAGGCGCAGAATCACATTCAACACCTTATCCAAAAAGCTTAGATCCCCAAAAGTCTATCCTCTAGTCCATCCATACGAACAAGATGACCAAAGTCCCGAGATTCAACGAAAACTCCTTTGTGCTTCCTCTCCTTATCTTGACCAAGCTTGCACAAAGATAAAGTTTAAGTGTAACGCCCTCACTGTAGGTAATCTGTATATTCTACTATTCCGATGACTAACATTGGTTCGAAAAGCCAAGATGTCTGGAACTACACTTAAACTTGGGTGAGGAGACATAAATTGACTGAAGAAAGATTGAGTAAAATCAAGAAAAAAAAAAAAAGCAAAGTGTAACTCAGTTAAAGGAGCCAAGGTCACGGCGATGGGTAAACCTAAAGGGAAGCAACTGTGAAAGATCGAGTAAAATCAAGAAAAAAAAAAAGCAAAGTGCAACTCGGTTAAAGGAGCCAAGGTCACGGCGATGGGTAAACCTAAAGGGAAGCAACTGTGAAGACAGTTGCCAACCTCAGACCTGTGGGAAAACCCTATAAGATAAATAATAGGACTAAATTGACAGATTTAGGAGGTTTAAAAGGCAATAAAAATGCTAAGAAAAATACAAGAAAATTTAGCCAATCGGTAAAGACAGTTATAACCCGATAAGCACAATGAATGGCATTTTGATCATTTCATCCTTAGTGTTGAATTTTGAACTAAATGCCAAGTGAAAAGAGAGAGAATAAAATATTAAAAAATAAATCAAAATTATGAATTATGGAATGGAAAAAGGGAAAAGAAAAGGGAAAGAAAGAAATAAAAAAAAATTAAATGAATTATGATGTAAGCATGACATAAGATGACATAATTAAAAATTTTAAACCAATTATATAAATATATATATATATATATATATATATATATATATATATATATATATATATATATATATGAGACAAAGAAATTAATTTAACCTAATAATTTTTTTTCTTCTTATTATTTTTTTTAGCTTGGCCGACTTCCATGGGAGAGAGAGAGCTCCCTCCATTATCAAGCTCCCAAGCTTGATTTCTCCTCCTTTTCCACCCTTAAAACCCATACCTCTCTTCACTAAAAATTATCCCCATATCTTGAGGAAGATAGTAGCAGCCAAGAAGTGAAGGAAACTTCAAGTTTTACAAGATCACACTTAGCTCCAAAGAGGTTAGTGCACTACATGAGTTTTTTCTTTCTTTTATAGTTGTTAACATGCAAAACTAAGTTAAAATTTTATGAAATTAAAAAGAAAACCTTGAGTATATGAAAACCTAATTTTCGGCAGTCATGGGAATAGGGGGAAATTGATGTTTTTTATTATTCTACATTTGTTAGTAATGGTGTGTGATGAGTGTAATTAAGTTAGATTGTGAATTTCAAGTATTGTGCATGAATTATGGAAATTTAAGTTATGGTTTTGACCAAAAATTGGGGTTTTTATGTTGTGGCCTGAAATTAAGAATGTTGAGATGACTTATTGCTTATTAGAAGTGCTATGAATGCCAATTGAAGTTTGGGAGTTGGAGAAATTGAATTTGGGAGTGTTAAATTTTCATGCAGGAATTTGGACATAAAAGTCTAGTGTAGTATTTGAGTTATAAGTAGAGTTGTGATGCTCCAATTGGTGTGAGGCCAATTAAAGATGAAATTGTTAGTAGTATGCCCTAGAGCATATCATTTTTGTATGTGTCTTGTACATATTTAATTAATAAAAGGCAATTTCACTTTTTCATTTACATAATCTATTTATATGTAATTGAAAAGGTCCATTGATATTTTGTTAGAAATTCTATTCTTAAGTTATCAAGAATATGAGTGACAATATTCCTAGTACAAAGTATCATAAATTGATTCACAATCGAAGATACTTCACAAAGGACATGACTTATCCAGAAAGATTGTAATTATGTTTGTTCTCAAAGTATTAATATGAGATATAAATAAGTTGGAGTGGTGAGTATCATACCACATAACAAACATGATAGGCACTTATACATGATAGGTAGGCCAAACTAGTGATGCTTATGACAAGCACATGGAGTTTACTCTTGTCAATGCATTGTCATATATCATATCAGTGCATATAATCCTTAGACCTAAGATAACACAGTTATCTTGTATATAGGTGGTTTGAGTTTGATACTGCTTTCATACTTGTACTATATATGGGTATATGGGCATGTGTTGGCTCCTACTAGTTATATATGGAGATAGGTGTTAATCAAGATGGAATCCATTACCCTAAGTAAATAGGGATGAAATCCTATGTTCATTTAATTATTCTTTATGATTTAAGTTCTTGGCTAGGACAGATAGATTTAGTCAGAAAAGAGTTTTTGATAAGAAAATCTAATTAATCAAGAATTGGAATTAAAAGAGAACATAATGTTCATAGCAAATGGAGTTTGACATTAACCATGATTCCAGTTGGAATTGGGATTTTGTAACGGAGAGATTCTAGTGCATGGTAACATATGATTGAAGGTTCATTTAAGGTATTCCTTATTACTAATTAGGTGGCTATGGCATGTTATGCTAGGTGTCAACCATGGTCTATGATATGCCTAAAATGATTTAGAGAAATCATTTAATGTAAGAAAGAGTTCTAATGATATTATGGGATAATATCATTTATCATTGCCAATAAGTAATGAGCCTAGTAACTCACATCTGTACAAGTTAATCACCAAGTAAAATGTGATTTAATTAATTAATTAAAGAGTTTAATTAATTAATTAATTAATTAGGTTTGGTTTGCAATAAGATTGCAAAGCCCCTAGCATGACTTGAAATCAAATCTAGGTTATTGGATGTATAACATAAATTAAATTTATATTTAAATTGTTTAAATATGAATTTAATCATAAGAAATTAATTAATGAAGATTAATTAATTAATTAATTTATATTTAATATAAATTAATTTGAAAAGGAGAAATTATAATTTTGGGTTGAAAATTCAAATTAAAAAGTAAGGGTAAATTGGTCATTTCAATGGTGACATGTGCCATCATGAGATGGTGACACATGGCACCATATAAGCTTGCTATTTGTCTTCCAATCATGCAAGATGATAAAAGTCAAGATTCAATCTACCTTTGACACTTGGCTTGATGAGATTAAGTCAACAAAAGTAAGATTAAATCAAGTGGTGACATGTGGCAAGGGAGTTAGTGAGACTTTGACATAAGTATAAAAGCATAAGGGAAGAAGAAATAAAAATTACTCTCTCTTCCTCTCCTCAAAGTGAACGGCAGTTAATGTCCCTTTCACCTCTTCTTGCTTTCTCAATTAATTCAAAGAGAATCCTTCCATTTCCTTTGAATTAAATTTACTAGAAAGTGTTCAAGGTTGTCACCTCCTCAGCAATGCATGTAGATAGGACACACATTAGTCATATTATATAATTTGTGCATTATAATTATTTATTATGTTGTAATGAAAATTAGGAAATTGTACATAATATGCACCTGATGTAAATTATGAATTTATACAATTAGTTTGCAAATTATGTAAACTAATGAAATTGAGAATTTTGATATATGTAATAAGCATGAATGAATTTGTACAAATGAGTATGGATTTGAATTACATATTGATTTTTGAAATGATGATATGAGTATGGATGAATTATTATATGAAAAATATTGTTGAGATTTCTAAACGGGTAAATAGTGAAATACGCCAAATGATAATAAAATAGGAGAAACTCTACTGATTTCTCCTTAAAAAAATAATTGATGTTAAAATATAACGAGAACAAATTATTAAAAGAAATAAAGTAAGATCAGATAGGGTGCTCCGGCTTCGAGTGTGACATGTCTTGCTCTGCTACACTATAGATAGGTAAGGGGTGTCACATTTAGTAGTATCAGAGCACGGTTTAAGCGTTCCTAGGTATCGATAGATAGAATAAGATCGTGTGCATAATATGCATTGCATTCATATGAGTTGAGGTGACACTAATGCAGATCTGTTTTCCCTGGTTATTTTAGGTTAAGGTCTGGACTCAAAATCACAGAGAGCTGTAGAGGAAGAAGTTGAAAGCCGTAATCCGGCTGGGAGTGATATGGGAAGCGGGGGAGATCTTGCTCCACCAATACAAGAGGTGCCTGTACGACCCCAATAGGCCTTATTTGTGCAGATGACTGAGTACTTTAGACAAATGACTGGGGCAATTCCACCACCACCGCCTCAGCAAAAATCACCTTTGGGAAAAATTAGGAAGTATGGAGCTGTAGATTTCAATGGTAGAAAGGAAGACGATTCTTCAGCTGCAGAGTATTGGTTAGAAAGGACTGAAAGAGTCCAGCAGCAGCTCCATTGTACCCCAGAATAGAGTTTGGAGTGTGCAGTTTCACTGCTACAAGAAGTTGCATATCTTAGTGGGATGTCGTAACCAAAGTAGTGCCACTAGCCGACGTGACTTGGGAATTCTTTCTGATAGAATTCAGAAAGAAATATATTAGCTGTGTTCATGAAAAGGAATAGAAGAGGAGTGGTGATTAGCAAAAGAGGGAATTTGGACAGTCCAGTAATAAGAGGCTGAGAGAATAGTTAAGTTAGACATCTGATCAAAGTAGGAGACCTAGACCCAGGCCTGTACCCAGAAGAGGACAACCAGAGACACCAGGAGTGAGTACACCAGGACTAGAAAAAAAACATGGCTATTGTAACAAGTGGCATAAAGGTGAATGTAGGGGATTGACTGGAGCCTGTTATAGATGTGGGGCCATGGGCCATCGTCTGAAAGATTGTCCTAAGAGGAATTTACCACAGACCCCAGACAGAGGCCGTGGAAGGTTATCAGGTGCAACAGTAACACTACTTGCAAATGTCACTCAAGCCGGAGAGGAGCAAGATGCTTCGGATATGAATTTGAGGTAAAGTATCCTTCCTGCCTAAGTGTATGATGATAGATTCAAAAAGAATAAATAATGCCGTATATATAAAAGGAGTAGACAGAGGGAGCAATAGAAAGGTAAAGGAATTATCTCAGATACCTAAATCTGGTAAATTTTGAGGATGAAATTTTTGTTAGAGGGGAAGAGCTGTAACGCCCTCACTTTAGATAGCCCGTATGTTCTACTGTTTTGATGTCCAATGTCTGTCCTGACAACCAGAATGTCTGGAACTATAATTAGACTAGAATGAGGAGTCATAAATAATTCAAATAAGTGTAAGAAAAATTAAGGAAAAATTTTAGAAATAAAATACAATGAAGTTAAATGAGCTGGTGCCCCGGTGATGAGTGACCCTAATGGGAAGTTACTGTCTTCATAGCTAGTAGCTCTAAATCAGAGGGAAATCCCATGAAATAATTTTTGGGACTCCAAAGAAGAGTCATTCAGGTTTCAATGGCATTAGAATGTCAAGAAAATGCTTAAAAAATTTTTTAAATCGGTACAAATAATTTTAGTCTGTTAAGCTAAAAGGAGGGCATTTTGGTCATTACTTCTTTAGAGACGATTTTTGACAAACTTGTCCAATTAAGTAAATACATTATATGACATAAAATGTGAATAAATATTGCTCAAAATTTAATTAAAAATGATCAAAGAAAGAAGAAAAAGAAAGTAAAAACAAAAATGAAATTTAAGTTAATTATTACACAAGAATGACATCATTAAAAAGCTTCCCACCAATTAAAATTTAACAAGCCTACTTATAAGAAATAAAAGGGATTAAAATACAATAAAAAAATCAGCTCATATTCTTTTCTAATTCTCCATGGCCGAACCTCCAACCAAGAAGCTCTCTTCCATTTGTGGTTTTCAAGAGCTTGATTTCCATGCTTTCTTCACCCCAAAACCTAATTGTCCTTCACAAAAATTCATCCTCACATCAAGAGAAAACTTTTGATTATCACAAAGTAAAGAAATTCTAAGGTTTATACAAGTCCAAGAAGTGCCACTTAAAGGTTAGTGCCTAATCTCATTAACTCCTTTGTTTAATGCTTGATTTGGACTTAAGAAGAGTTGAAATGACTTGAAATAAAAAGAAAATGATGAATTTTTTGAGGGATTAAATTTTCAGCAACCATAAGAATTGATGGGATTTTGATGAAATAAGGGTTATACTTGTGGTTACAAGTGTTGATTAACAAGTGAATGTGATTAGCATGGTAATTTACATGTGGTGTGCATAAATTGAAAATTTTGATTTAGGGTTTGTGATCATGAATTAAGGCTTTGTGTAATTGTTGGAAATTAGCCTAATTGAGCTTGTGTTTTGATCATTTGAAGTGCCATGTATGTCAATTGAAGTAAGGGAGTTGGTAGATTGAATATTGAGAGTGCTTCTCTTATGCAGGAAATTCGGACCTATGAGTCTAGGGTTTTGTTTGACCTATAACTGAAGTTGTGTGACTCCAATTGGTATGAGGCCAATTGGAGGTGAAACTAGACTCAAAATAACCCAATTTTCATGAAGAAACCCTGCCTAAATTTTGTCCATAAGTTGACCAATTTGCTAGTCCAATCTAGATATCCAAACACTGAACCCAGAAAAATAACCAAATAAATAGTACATGTTCATCTAGCCATAACTCTCTCTAGATAGGTCCAAATGACCTGAATTTTATACCATTGGAAAGCTTAGACATAGGACTACAACTTTTATTGAGAACCCAAAGCCCAGAAATGCCTCTAACCTAATGAAATTGTTAACTCAAATTAGGATACCAAATTGACCTGAACCATTCTGCCCAAAATTTTTTGGACATAGACTACCCAACCAGTTTTGGCAAAATGGCCATAACTTGGTCTATAAAAATTTAAATGCAATGAAACCAATGGAAAAAGTTTTATAAGACATAGGTCTACAATATTGGTCTTTTGACCAAAACCCAGAACCCAAAGGAACTAGGTCAAATGGTTAGAAGAATTTAACACATTAAAACTTAGAGTTTTACCAAATCACAATTGACCCCAGAATAGTTTTTATAGCATATCTACCTCTAGGAAACTCTAATTAGGTTGAGTCATACTGATCTGGAACCCTAAGAAATAGGGCTCCAACTTTGTTTTAGACATTGTCCTCAAATTATGAACATAAGAACCCTAAAATGGAGGTTAAATTTACTGATCTGAACCTGGACCCTGAAGACACAGGGTACTGGAGTCTAGGCCAATTAAATTAGTATAATTAATTCTAAAAAACTTGGAAAATTGTAATTAAAATTTTTGAGTGACCATAAGAGATAGGGCAACAAATTATATGAAGAATGCTAAGCCTAAAAGTAACTACAACATGTCCAATTAAATTGGAAAAAGGTAATGCCAAAATCTGCCTAATTAAAGAGACAGAATTAGGAAATGAACTAGTTATGGTTATTTGACCATAACTAGAGTTACAAAACTCCAAATGCAGTGATTCAAAAAGTGAATTAAACTAGATGCATAAAGGAACAACTTTCATGAAGAAAGTTTAGCCAAATTCTCACTTTAGTATAGACCAATAGAACAGTAAACCTAGGACATAAAAACTGAATTTTTGAAAATATTTTTAGGAGGCTTTGAATTGCAATTGGCAATCAATGCCAACAAATGTAGAATGCAAAATGTGGGATCTTAGTGCAATTGGAATTAACATAACTATTATATAGAAAAAAAAAGTCAACATTTTGAGTAAATAATAATGTGAATAGTGACCCCAATGATTTAGGAAATAGTAAAATAAATTAAAGAAGCTAATATGATCATTAATATATAATGTGATTAATGAATTTAAATTGTTGAAGTTGAGTGACTCTAGGATTTAAGGAAAATTTAGTTAAATTTGAAATCCATGAAATGTTCATGGATTACTTGGAATATGAATGATAAGTTATATAAATAGTGTAATGAATAAATGAATCATATTAATGTATGAAAGAGATATTAGTTCTCATTATTGTAGAAAGAAAAATATTTAGATGTACAAATGGTACATGAAAATTGATTGATGTGAATTGAAATTATCATAAATGGTATGAATAATTGCATAAATTGTGTAGGAATAAGATTTCGGTATTTATGCTTTTGCTATGAATAAAAATTAAAATACTATAAATTATAATAGAAATATTTAATAAAATAATGGTATAATGTGCCAATGTTCCTAGACACGTGTGTCAGATTGGATAGATTGGCATGCCAATAGGGTATTATTTTAGCAATACTGCGTAAGGCTTTATGCCTGTATTCATGGCTTTATGCCCGCATTCATGGCTTTTATGCCCGATTATTTGTTATCATGGCTTTTAGCTATACTAATATATTATCATGTCTTTTTAGTCATACTGACTGCATACGTGGTTGACGTACTGAGCTTACACGTCCCATGGTATGACGGCCCGAGGCACTGCGGTGTCCAGTGCCAACGACTCGTTATCTAGTTTAGTCAGCTTGTCATAAGTTACTTGGGTAGTGAAATTTATTGAAATAAGTTAAGAATATTAACAATTAAAAATATTGAAAATTAAATAAATAAGAAGACCTAAAATAAATTAGATTAGTTATTTGGTCGAAAGAATTGAAATGAACTGGACTGATGTTAAAAATTTATCTATTATGAAATGACTCTGAGAGCCTCAGTTATTATGAAATAATCAAAGATAACCTAGAAAGTATTGATTTAAATGATACAAAAGATTAGTAATAGAATTATAATTTAAATAAATGTTACGATGAAATATGTTTTATTTCCATCTGTATTTTGTATATTATTTTCTTTATTATATTATTGCACCACTAAGCAGCAATGCTTAGCGCGATGGATTAGTTTCCTAGCACAGGTACTGAAGATAAAGCCCAGTGGATATTAGACTGGAATTTTGGAGTTCTGATTTGCAGAGTGTTCAAGGTTGTCACATCTTCAACAATGCATGTAGATAGGGCTCACATTAGTCATATGATGTAATTTGTGTATTATAATTATTTATTATGTTGTAATGAAAATTAGGAAATTCTATGTAATATGCACCTGATGTAAATTATGAATTTATGCAATTAGTTTGCAAATTATGTAAACTAATGAAATTGAGAATTTTGATATATGTAATAAGCATGAATGAATTTGTACAAATGAGTATGGATTTGAATTACATAATGATTTTTGAAATGATGAAATGAGTATGGTTGAATTATTGTATGAAAAATATTGTTGAGATTTCTAAACAGGTAAATAGTGAAATACGCCAAACGATAATAAAATAGGGAAAACCCCGCTGGTTTCTCCTTAGAAAAATAATTGATATTAAAATATAATGAGAACAAATTAATAAAAAAATAAAGTAAGATAAGATAGGGTGCTCCGGCACTGAGTGTGACATGTCTTGCTCGGCTACACTGTAGATGGGTAACGAGTGTCACAGTGCCTGAGGTCATTAAAATTATTTGCATGCCTACTAGCTCAATGGGATCAACTTAACTAATGCAAGATAAATCAATAATAGATGTGCCTGAGATTTTGAGCATTAGGGGCCAAATAAATGATTGAACCTCACATGAGATGTGATGGGCAAGGAGTTGCTCACTTATAGTTTATTGTAATTCCAATAATGGATGTGCCTGAGGATGATCAGTAAGACTATAAGAATTCAATCACCCACTAGAAATCTATCCAACTAGGATTTCCGTTTCCTACTTTAGAAGTGCAGGATTCGCCAAGTTAGTGAGAGGGCTAATTTGATTGAAAGACCATAATCATTTTGGTTAATTACTTGATACATTTGCTAATTAATCTTGTTATTTCTGCAATTTATTTTCTGATAATAATGAGAACACAACAACCACCACCATCTAATATCCTTGCGAGTATACTTGATCACAATAGGTTGATAAGACCTAACCTTTCTGATTGGCTCAGAAATTTAAAACTTGTCATGAACCTAGAACGTATTGGATATGTTATAGATTCAAAGATTCCTGGCCCCTTACCTCCAGGGGCCACTCCAGAGGAATCAGAGACTTTGGATAAGTGAAAGGAGCATGATATAAGAGCCAGATGCTACATGCTTGCTTCTATGACTAATGAGTTACAAAAGCAACATAAAAACATGCAAAGTGCAAATGAGATCCTTCTTCACCTGCAAGAGTTGTATGGTGAGCACAACAGGAATGCTAGATATGAGATATCTAGACAGCTATTCCGCATGAGGATGTCAGAGGGACAAAACGTAGGAGATCATGTCCATAAGATGATTCAGCTCATTGAGCAGTTGGAGCATCTTGATTTTCACATGGATTTCCAACTGCAAACGGATTTGATCCTTCAGTCCCTACCAGAGTCATTTGGAAATTTTGTGACAAATTTCCATATGACTAAGTAAGAATGCACTCTGGTTGGCTTGCTTAACATGCTGGTTATTGCCCAAAAGAATATGCTGGGCAATAAAGGAAAAGAGGTAGCTTTGGTTGCATCTTCTTCTTCTGCTGGAAAGTCCAAGAAGAAGAAGGGCAATAAGAAAAAGAAACCTCAAGTTCTTGGACCTTCAAAGAAGATAGCCAAACAGAAGGGCAAGACCGAAGCTGACAAAGGTAAAGGAAAGTGTTTCCATTGCCAGAAGGATGCGCACTGGAAAAGGAACTGCCCAGAGTATCTTGCTTCTCTGAAGGACAAGAAAGATAAACCTTCAGAAGGTATGTCTATATCTTGTTATTTAGATTCTGATGATGCTCATAGTTCATCTACAGCTTGGGTTTTAGATACTGGTGCTAGTTCTCACATTACTTTTGATATGCAGGAACTAACAAGTAGTAGTAGCTTGCAGACACGAGATGTTATGGCTCAACTGTGCTTTAGCCATAGGATCTAAATCTTTGTACATATATGGACATGTTTTGTATTTAATTAATATTTTGTATGTACTTGATGCTTTTAAGAATATCATTTTTGTATCTAGTTTGACTAGAAATGGTTATGAATTTCAGTTCACAAATGATGTTTGCAATATTTATTTTGGAAATGAATATGTTGGCTCGGGTTATATGCATGATGGACTTTATTATTTGGATAATAATATTAAATATAAATCTAATGCAAGCAATCTAAATGAATGTAATGCCACGATGAAAATCAACTCAAGTTCAAAATATATTTGGCACTTAAGATTAGGTCATATTGCAGAAGATAAGATTACAAAGCTGGAGAAAATGGAGATTTTATCCTCATTGGATTCTGAACCTACTCCAACTTGTGAATCATGCCTTCAAGGCAAAATGACTAGATCACCTTTTGTTGGACAAGAGTTAAGAGCTAAAAATATTTTGGAACTTATATCTAGTGATGTATGTGGTCGATTTAAAGAAATGGCTAGAGGCGGGTTTCATTATTTAATTACCTTTACTAATGATAAATCAAGGTTTTGGTATTTGTATTTGATGAAATACAAACATGAATTCTTTGAAAAGTTCAAAGAATTTAAATCTGAAGTACAAAATCAAACAGGAAAAAGTATTAAAACTCTTCGATCAGATCGTGGAGGTGAATACTTAAGTACTGAATTTGATGAATACTTGAAAGAGCATGGCATTATCTCCCTGCTGACTCCTCAAAGAACGCCACAATTAAATGGTATTTCTAAAAGGAGAAATCGTACCCTATTAGATATGATATGCAGTATGATGAGCTTTACTGATATGCCAATCTCCTTTTGGGGATTTGCATTAGAATCAGCTTTGTATATTCTGAATAGGATTCCATCAAAATTAGTCTCTTCCACACCTTATGAGATATGACGTGGAAGAAAGTCAAGTCTTAAATATGTTAAGATTTGGGGTTGTCCAGCTTACATTAAAAAGCTGAAGACTGATAAATTGGAAACTAAATCAGAAAGGGGTCGATTTGTTGGGTATCCAAAAGAAAGTTTTGGATATTATTTTTATTTGCTACATCACAAAAGGTTGTGGTAAGTAGAGATGTTATATTTCTTGAACAACAGTTTATTCAAGAAGGTGAAAAAGGAAGGCTAATAGAGTTAGAATTAGAGAATGCTAACCAATCAACAAATTAGATGGATATAGATCCATCTAGTCTGTAACACCCCTCACCCGTCTATAGTGTAGCCGAGCAAGGTGTGCTACATTTGGTGCCGGAGTACCCTATCCTGTCTTATCATTTACAATATTATTTAATATCCATTTAATTTTATTATCTCACTTGTAAAAATTTTTTTTATCCCATTTTATTTTTATGGAGACCCAGAAAGAGTCCCCTCTGTTATATTAGTGCATGGTGGGTTTATGTTACCTGTTAAAACAATTTATATTCATTTCATCATATCACATCTCATGCTCATATCAATTTCAAGAAAATAAATTACATTTCATTCATATAAAGTTTACATATACAATAATTTACAATTTATATACAATCCAAAATTATTTACATCATTTACTTATGTACAGTGATCCAAAATGCAAAATTTAAATACACATGAAGTAACGATCGGGCTCCAACCACTAGAGAAATCGTCCGCTTTGGCCCTAAGCCTCATGGTTTTGTCCCATAGGTGGAATGGAGAACTTCCCAGGAGGTCACCCATCTTAGGATTTCTCTCAAGCGAGCACGCTTAATTCTGGAGTTCTTCTAACTCTCCAAGCCATTCCACCAAAAGGCGCCTCTAGTGATTAGTTCCCCCATTTTATATATCATTACTTTTTGAACCCAAGACCATCTCCGTGCTTTGCCAATGTAGGATTTGCCTAAGGGACCTTTCTCCCCCCCTTTCGGGACTCAGCGTCCTCGCTGAGGTTTGCCCCACCATCGCCCAAAAGGACACGCGAGTAGCTCTGATACCAATTGTACTCAAAATATTTTTCCCTTCTACAATAATGAGAACTCAAGTCTCATTCATACATTAATATGGTTCATTTATTCATTACACTATTTATATAATTTATCATTTGAAATTTAAGAAATGTTTTTGCTTACTAAGTATTTATGATTACTCTTAATTTCACTCATGTACCATTAAGTGTCAATAAGTTTTATTTTATTTTATAGTGGGAATACAATGTCCAAATTCATTTTTATCTAATGCATATGTTCATAAATTTCATTTGCATAGTTCATTTACAATTTCATCTCTAATCTATCACACCAATTCACATGTACCTAGGTTTAAGTAAATTTTCATTTTTATTCAACAAAAAGGGAAAGTCCCCAAATATTATTTACACATTATTTATACCTTTAATATCTCATTTATAGTAATTTACAATTCACATTCCAAATTATATCAACTATTTCTCCTAAGTTCTATTTGTGATGAGCCTAAAAATCCCATCTAACTAATCACATGATTTAAACAAACCTTAAATCATTTAAGTGAGGTATCATTAGCAATTTAAGTTTTGGTCTTTTGTATTCATTTCATTGAGATTACTATTTACTTAACTATTCTTATACAAAAGTTGACTTTTTAATACATAATAGATTTGTTGAACCTAAGTTCACCAAGATACCACATTTTGCATTTTATTTTTGTTGGCATTGATTTCCAATACCATTTCAAAGCTTATTTTATGTTATTCAAAATTTTCAGATTTTATACCTTAAGTTTACTGTTCCATTGGTCATTGTTACAGTGGAAATTTGAAAAAATTCTCTTCATCAAAGTTGTTCCTTTATGTATCTTCTTTAATTCCCTTTTTGAATCGCTCCATTTAGAGTTTTTTAGCTCAAGTTATGGTCTAAATACCATAACTGGCCGGATTGGTCTTATCCAGAAATTCTGGACAGAATTTGTTTCTGCCAGATTTAGTATCCTAACTTGGGCTAGAAATTTCAATTGGTTAGGTTCAAAATTTAAGTTTGTGTTCTTTATAAAAGTTGTTCTAAATTGTCTAAGCTTTCCATTGATATAAATTTCAAGTCAATTGGAAATTTCTACAGTGAGTTATGAACAAATGACTGAATACTGTTCATTTGGTCATTTTGCCCAGATAGAATGTGTGTTACCCAGATTTGGTACTATTTTAGGGCATCCTAAGTTTGTTTTCTGGAGGGTTCCTTCATTAAAGTTGTGCCATTATGTGTCTAATTTCATTTTCAATTAGCCTTGCACCAATTGAACCTACACAACTCAAGTTAAAGCTGCCCAACCTTGCTGGACTCACATCTAGCCCTGCAGGTCACTCAAGGCAGCACACCCAACCTCAATTCCAAAGCCATAATTCACTTCATTTCCTCATCATACACAACCAAATGGTCACTAATTGACCATTAGAACTTCCATCCACCAACACATAAGCAAACCCTAGGTTTTCCCCAAACCCTAACTCCAAAATTTCAATTTGCTCAAACAACAAACATTCAAGTGTTCTAATCATCAAAACCATGTTCAATGACATCAATACACAATTATAATTCACTTGAATCATGGAAACCCTATAGTACCTTAGGGCTGCCAAAATTTAGTGTAGCTATAACATGCATATTTTGCTTTCTTTTTCTAAAATTCTTAGTTGAATTTGATGTCTTAGCATGAAACAATAAGAGGGAGAGAGAGATATGGCACTAACCTCTTGAGTGCAGAATTTTTCCAAGGTATAACTTCACTTTTTCCTCTTCAAATTACTACCCAAATATTATGCTAATGGTAAGGATCAATTTTTGTAAAGGGAAGATAGGGTTTTATGGTGAAATGGTAGGGAAAATCAAGCTCACAATGGAGCTTTAATGAAGGTTAAGAGAGAAAAGAGAGAGAAAATGAAGGCTGCCGAAAATGGAGAAGAAAGTGAGCAGAATTTGTGTTTCATTTTTGACTTATTTTCCCTTTTTAAATGAATTTAATGGTGTTGTTAAATGGTGATTGGTGGAGAGCACACTAATGACATCATGTGATGTCAAAATTCCAAATTTTCTTTCATTTTTTTTCTTTTCTTTTCTACTCATTTTCAATTAAATTCTTAGTAATATTTATTCATATTTTATATCATAATAATTATTTATTTAACTGGACAAGTTGGCCAAAAATCATCTCTGAAGACAAAATGACCAAAATGCCCTCCGTTTGGCTTATTAAGCCAAAATCGTCTGTACCGATCTAAAAATTTTTCTAAGCATTTTCTTGGCATTCTAATGCCATCGAAACCTCAATGACTCTTATCTGGAGTCTCAAAAATTATTTTATGAATTTTCTCTCGGGTTTAGAGCTCCTAGCTGCGAAGACCGCAACTTTCCACTGGATTACCCATCGCTAGGGCACCGGCTCATTTAACTTAGTTGTATTTTATTTTTAAAATTTTTCCTAAATTTTTCTTTTTATTATTTGAGTTATTTATGACTCCTCACTCTAGTCTAAATATTTTTCCAGACGTTTTAGCTGTTCGAACCGACACCGATCACCAGAACAATAGAATGTACAGAATTGCTACAGTGAGGGTGTTACACATGAGCCCTACCCAAAATGAACTGGCGAGGTGACACCAACCCTGTAGTAGATCTAATCCTCTTTATCTGTACTCTCTAGCTACTGCTGCGGCTACTGGTGCTCTCCAATACCTACTCGTGGTAAGAACCAACGCACTAAGCATAACGCTTAGTGGTGCATAAAAAAGGAAAAATAACTAAACAATTTAAAATAATTAATTCACGTATAACCTTATAAATAAATATCAATTTTCAAGTATTTAAAATCTTTTACATGTTTTCTAGAACTTTGGAAGTAAATAAGCTAATAGGGATTTTTCTGTGCATATACCTTATATTCAGTCTTATAAAATTCATATTAATGATTTTCTCATGTACTTATTTATATTTAAAGCTTATTGCTTTTATCTGTGCCCAAGTAACCTATGACAGACTATAAAGACTGGATACATGGGAGTATACTAGTCAGACATCCTTATGTCTACCCAGCATACAACGGTCATATCAGGCACAAGGCCAGCAGGTAAGCATAAGCTAGTAATAATGAAAATTGGCACTATGGCCATCGGGCAGGCATAAAGCCAATAGAACAATCATCTTAGACATATGTTGTCTGTCAATGATTATCCCTGTGGGTAGTACTACAATATGTAGTCCCTAATTGGTATACCAATCGATCTAAGCTATATAAATAAGTGTAGGTGTACTTTGAGCAAAAATAATATTATTTCATACCTATAGTTTCATTAATTCATGTCATTTTTATGCTTAACAAAGTATTCTATTTTATTTCATATCATATGCTAAGTTATTTTATGAACCTTTCTAAAGGTCTAAAAATTGGTAGTTTCTAGAGTTTGTTTGTGTCTAATTAATTGGTCATGTTATAGTCATTTTTAGGCCTAAGGTTCTTCATAGAAGTTGTTAGCCTATGTCTTATAGTCACTCAAAAATTCTTATTACAATTTTTTAAGTTTTGTATAATTAATTATGGCCAAATCACTAGCCTAGACTCATGTACCCTATTCTATCAGAATTCATGTTCAGGTCAGAAACTTTGACTCTTATTTTAGGGTTCTTATATTCATAATTTGAGGACCAAGTCTAGAACAAAGTTGGAGCCTTGTTTCTTAGGGTTCCAGATCAGTATGGTTTATCCTAATTAGAGCTTCCTAGTGGGAGATATGGCTAAACGAGTGTTCTGGGGTCAAATGATCACTTAGGTAATTTCCATAATTCATATGCTAACTTAACCTAATAAATTGGCCTAGTTCCCTTAGTGTCTGGATTTTGGTCAAAAGACCAATTTTGTAAATCTATGTCTTATAGAAAATTTTCCACTAGTTTCATTGAATTTGGGTTTTTGTAGACCAAGTTATGGCCATCTTTCCAAAACTGGACGGGTGAGCTTTAGTCCAGGAAATTCTAGGCAGAATGGTGCAGGTCTGTTTGGTTTTCTAATTTGAGTCAACAATTTCATTTGTTTAGAGACATTTCTGGGCTTGGTGTTCTCAATAAAAGTTATAGTTCGATGTCTAATCTTTCCAATGGTATAAAATTCAGATCATTTGAACCTGTCTAGAGGGAGTTATGGCCAAATGAACATGTTCATTTGGTCATTTTTCTGGGTTCAGTGTTTGGATGCTCGGATTGGGATAGTAAATTGACCAAGATGTTGATAGAATTTGTGAAGGGTTTCTTCATGAAAAATGAGGTATTTTAAGTCTAGTTTCACCTCTAATTAGCCTCATACAATTGCAGTCACACAACATCAGTTATAACTCAAAAAAGACACTAGACTCATAGGTCTGAATTTCCTGCATAAGAGAAGCACTCCCAATATTCATTCCTCCTTACTCCCAACTACAATTTATCATTCATAATACTTCAAATGATCAACAAATAGTTTCAACAAGATAAATGTCAAGCCATAACACCAAGGTACTAAAATTTATTAAAACCATAACTCAAAATTTCTCAAATCATGCAAACCTTATACTAATCATCCTATATACCTTGTCTTCCATCTATTTTAAGTTAGAAATCAGATTTTGTTTCAATTAATTCCATTATCCATCACTACCCTAGGCTGGCCAAAATTTGGCCATGTAATATACTCAACAATTCTTTTTAATTTCTTTCAATTTTTTTACTTCCTTATGCATGCTTATCATAGATTAAGAAGAAAGAAAGAGTTATATAGCACTAACCTTTTAAATCTCAATTTAAGCTCCCCAAAACTTTAATCTTGCTTCTTTTTGTTGTTACTAATAGCTTTTTCAAGACTAGAAATTAAGTTTTTTTGAAGATAACTATGGGTTTTATGGTGAAAAACAAGAGGAAATCAAGCTTTATGAAACTAAAAATGGTGGAAGGCTCTCTTTCTCTCTCTTTCAAGGTTTTGGCCAACATGAAAAATGGGGAGAAGATGACTGATTTTTAACTTAATTTTTCCCTTTTTATTTGTTTTAAGAAGGTTTGTTTAAATGTGATTGGTGGATAGATTTTAAATGACATCATTATGATGTCATAATTAGGCATTTGATTCATTTTCTTTCTCTTTCTTTTCTATTCATTTTCAATTAAATTTTTAGCAATATTTATTTATATTTTATGTCATATAAATTATTTACTTAATTGGACAAGTTAGCCAAAAATCGTCTCTGAAAGTGAAATGATCAAAATGCCCTCCGTTTGGCTTAAGGAGCTAAAACTATCTGTACCGATCTTAAAAATTCTCTTAACCTTTTCTTGGCATTCTAATACTACCGAGGGCGCCGTAACTCTTCTCTGGCATCCCAGAAATTATTTTACAAGACTTCCCTCAAGTTTAGGGTTACTAGCTGTCTTCACCGCAACTTTCCGTTAGGGTCACCCATCACCAAGGCACCGGCTCATTTAACTCATTTGCAATTCACTTCTTTTATTTTTTCTTAATTTTACTTAGTCTTTATTCAGTCAATTTATGCCTCTTCACTCTAGTTGGAGTGTAGTTTCAGTCATCCTGGCTGTCTGGACAGACATTAGTCGTCAGAACAGTATAATGTACGGACTACCTAAAGTGAGAGCGTTACAATTCTCCCCCTCTAATAAAAATTTCATTCTCGAAATTTACTCAGAGTAAATAGTTGAGGATGTAACATCCTCCCGGTAATCATTCCGTACATTCTACTGTTCCAGGATCCAGGTCGGTCCCATACCTAACGTCCGAAAAATATTTAAACTAAAGTCAGAACCATAATTAACTCAAATATTAATAAGAAACACTTAGTAAAAATTTTAGAAATAAAATACAACCAAGCAAACGAGCCTGCCCAAGCGATGGGTAACCGAGGGAAGTTGCGCTCGCAACGAGGAGCCCTAGACTGGGAAAAATTATAAAATAATTTTTGGGACTCCAGAGAAGGGTAATTGAGGTTCCCATGGCATTAGAATGCCAAGAAAATACCTAGAAAAATTTTTCAATCGGGACAGACGATTTTGACCCGTTAAGCCAAACGGAGGGCATTTTGGTCATTTCGCCTTCCGAGGTGATTTTTGGCCGACTTGCCCAGTTGAGTAAATAATTAATATGACATAAAATATGAAGAAATATTGCTAGAAATTAAATTGAACTTGAGTAGTGGAGGAAAGAAAAGAAATTGAGGAAAAAAGGCTATTTATGACATCATGGGATGTCATTTATAATTTTCAACCAATCACCATTAATCTACCATTTGACTAAACAAATAAAAGACATAAATAAAGACTAAAGAAGACCAAAATTCCAGCAGCCACCACTCCCACAAAAGCTACCCGTAGCTCTAAAAACTCCATAGCCAAACCTCCATTTTCTTCATTTTCAAGCTCTCAAACCTCTCAAACCTCACCCCAAAACCCTAAGTCATCTTCACTAAAATTAATCTACACACCTTAAACAATCTTTTGGCAGCCAAGAAGAAGAAAGAAAGTGAAGCTTTCTCAAGCTTGGATTGGCATACAACAAGGTTAGTGCATATATGTAGTTAAAATTCCTTAATCCCATGATTTAGGCTTGAAATGGATGAGAAATTGTAATTTAAATGAGCAAAACTCATGTGTATGAAACATGAGTTTTGGCTGCCCTAGCTATGGGATAGGAGGGAATGTTTTGATGAGCTTGAAGTGAGCTAGAATCATGTTAGAAGTTTATAAACACAAGCATAATGAATTAAAAGCTAACTAAAGTAAATTGTATAAAACATGGAATTGAATTAGGGTTTAGGAAAGGTGAAAATTGATTTGGCTTATGAAATTGTTAGAGGACATATTAATGGTCAATTAGTGACCATTTTAGATGTGTTGACCATAAATGGGACAGAAAAATGAGATTGCAAAGTGAGGATTGCAGGCTGCCTAGACAGTAGCATAGGGACTGAAAATTCAGTCCCTTTGCACTGCCATAACTTGGGCAGTGGTAGTCCAATTGGTGTTTGGCCAATTGGACATGAAACTAGGCTTATAATGGCACATTTTTGCTGAAGAAACCATGCCCAAAAGACCAAAGCAAAAGGGTCAAAACTCAGCCACAATCCGGATGCCCTGCACTGAATTCTGCAGAATTTGCCAAATGAACAGTAACTGTTCATTTGGCCATAACTCACTGTAGATTTGGTCAATTGGCCTGAAATTTTTACAGCAACAAGTTAAGACATAGACAAACAACTTTCATGAAGGAACTTACCCCAAATTATGGCCAGAACCCATTCAACCAAGTGACTCAAGTTACTGTTCATGCACTGTAGATATGGTAAATTTCTGCAGAATGCATATCCGGACACCTTGGGTTTTTGAGCCATATCTGGAGCTACAAAACTCCAAATGGAGTGATTCAAAAAATGAAATTCAACTAGACAAAATAAGGAACAACTTTCATGTTTTACATTTCCTCAAATTCCAACAGTAACAGTGTCCAATGGAACAGTGAAGTTGACTCACCAAAATTGAAAAATCTGTTTGTGTTGAGTTACACTTTGGAATGGCAAAAACACTTAATGCCAACAAGTTTTAAACACCAAATGTGGTATGTTGGGAGTGCCAAAGTTGATGCACACATTTTTATTCTAAAAGTCAACATTTTTGTTGACCAATGATGAATAGTAACACCAAAAAAAAATTGAAATTCACAAATTGACAAATTTAAGAGTTTCAAATGCCCTAGTATACCTAACAAGATTGGTTTGGATAGTTTGGCATGCCAATAGGGTTCAGTTAGCAGTACTGCACATGGCAAAAATGCCATTCTGTGATTTCATGGCTTTTAGCCATTCTGACTTTGTATTGAGACTTGGCCTTGTGCCGAATATTATTTACAGCTTGTTAGCTGTTCTGTTGCACACCGGGAGATACGTATGTGACCGATGGTGTGACGGCCCGAGGTACTAGGTACCCAGTGCCAGTTTACCCGTTATCCAGTCCAGTCATCTAGTGTAGGTTACTTGGGGCAACCAAATGAATAAAAGTGAACAACGTAAATGAAACAATGAATATATCAATACCAAACAAAGAAAGCATACACATTCTATACACATTTATTTTCTTGCTATTTTCTTTTATTATATTATTGCACCACTAAGCATTATTGCTTAGCGCGTTGCTTTTGCCATGCGTAGGTACTGGAGATCCCGATCGCGAGCCCAGTAGACCACGCATCGGGTGAGTCCATCCGCAGCTTCTGCCGATGTCCGTGTCACCTCGTCACCTGCAATGCATTGGTAGGACACTAGATGTCATTTTGTCATTTTGTAATTAACTTTTTATTTTCTCATATGTATTTGGGATTTATGTAATGTATTTTGAGGTTCATGTAAATAATAAAGATTTATGGTCATGTATGGTATTAATTTGAGTATTTAATGGTTGTTTATATATGAGAACCCTGAGAAAGGGATATTTTGAGAAATGAAAAGGTTGTTGAGACCTGAAATTGACAAATTATTGAGATATTGATATTGAGTTTTGTTGATAATATTGGAGTTGAGTATGAATGAAATTGTATATTGGAAGTGTTTTTAACAGGTTCCGAAGAACTGTTTTCTCCATTTTTAGCCGGTACTCCGCCGGATTTTCCTTAAAATCTTCGGAACCTCAAATGAATAATACTTTTGATAAATGGTTAAAACAAATCATATTTCATAAATTAACTTTAAAAGCATGACACAAATTAAGTAAGGTATATTAGAGAGTGCCAGTACACCGTGTGGCATTACTTACTCGGGTATACTGTACACGGGTAAGGGGTGTCACTGCACCTATCATCTTTCATCTCATATACAGAGTTTATCATTACATATACTAAAGTATTATAATGAGAAATATACCTCTGACAGCATATGCCGGCTCTGGCTCCTCCTGTGCCCTCATAGCATATACATGAGGTGCTACTCATGCCTCGGGTCGCTCAATGATATTAGAAGCTGGTCTCTATGATGTACTCGTCGCCTCTGGCCTCGCAGGTCGTCTACCTCTTTGAGCTGCAGGGGCATATCTCTCAGTCGGTGGTGAGGCAGTGGGAACACTTCTATGGGGACAAATCCCGTAGAAAATGGTCAGTAGCTCCACATCGGAAGCATCCCTCTATCAATAATCGGCACTCTCCTTGGTGCCTCCTCTCACAGTAGGAGCATAATGGCATGGAGGTAAATCCCTCTACTACGGTGCCTGGAGAACTCCCTACTGATGCTCTGGACTATCCTCCTCTCTGAGTAAACTGAGACCCCTGTCTCTGGCCCTGGCCCTAGGAAACCTTGGGCTTCTTACCCTCAGAAATTGGTGTACTGAACTGACCTTATCCAGAACTCCTCTTTCGCTGTCTATCTCTCCTAGACTGCTCCTCATTTCGTACTCTCTCTATATTAAATGATACAGCCACTAGCCGGGAGAAATCCGTATACCCATGTGCCGTCACTATAATTCTGATATTATCATTCAGTCCATCCTCGAACCTACGGCACCTCTCTACCTCTGTAGGTATTACCTCCTGTGCATATCTAACTAGCCTCACAAACTCCCTCTCATACTCAGAGATCATTAACTGTCTTTGCCTCAAGGTCAGAAACTCTCTCCTTCTAGCCTCTAAGTATATGTGACTAATATACTTCTTCTTGACTGCTCCGTCAAGAAGAAGTCCCAAGTAAACTCCGTCAGCTGTACCACTCTGGGAACCGTGTCCCACCACTGATAGGTTTCCTACTGTAGTAACGACAGAGCGCACTCTAGCTGCTGCTCTGGCGTGCAATGTAACTGCTTCAGCACTCTCTCAGTCCGTTCTAGCCAATACTCAGCAGCGGATGGGTCGTCCTCCTTCTTACCCATAAAGTCAACAGCCCCATACTTTCTTAACTTCTCTAGTGGGGACCGTTGTGTAGGCTGTGGGGTGGCTCCAGTAAACTAGAGGAGCATCTGAGTCATTTGCTCCAAAAACACCTGCTGCGTTCTACCCACTGTACCTCGGGATGACTCATCTCTCCTGTCTCGCCCCTAACTGTGGAAAGGTGCATGACTACTAATCTCCTCCTCCTCCACTGGTCTGTAAGACCCTTCCTCTGAAGGATCAGACTCTATATCCCATTTCATTTTTATGGAGACCTAGACAGAGTCCCCTCTGTTCTATTACTGCATGGTGGGTTTCATGTTAACTGTTAAAACAATTTATATCCATTTCATCATATCACTTCTCATGCTCATATCAATTTCAAGAAAATAAATTACATTTCATTCATATAAAGTTTACATATACAATAATTTACAATTTATATATAATCCAAAATTATTTACATCATTTACTTATGTACAGTGATCCAAAATGGAAAATTTAAATGCACATGAGCCCTACCCAAAATGAACTGGTGAGGTGACACCGACCTTGTAGCAGATCTGATCCTCTCTATCTAAACTCTTCTGCTACTGTTGCGGCTGCTGGTGCTCTCCAGTACCTACGCGTGGTAAGAACTAACACGATAAGTATAACACTTACTGGATCATAAATAAGGAAAAACAACTAAATAATTTAAAATAATTAATTCACGTATAACCTTATAAATAAATATCAATTTTCATGTATTTAAAATCTTTTATATGTTTTCTAGAACTTTGGAAGTAAATAAGTTAATAGGGATCTTTTCTGTGCATATACCTTATATTCAGTCTTAAAAAATTCATATTAATGATTTTCTCATGTACTTATTTATATTTAAGGCTTATTGCTTTTATCTATGCCCAAGTAACCTATGACAGACTATAAAGACTGGATACACGAGAGTATACTAGTCAGATATCCATATGTCTACCCAGTATACATCGGTCATATTAGGCACAAGGCCAGCAGGCAGGCATAAGTCAGTAATAATGAAAATTGGCACTATGGCCATCGGACAGGCATAAAGCCCATAGAATAATCATCTTAGACATATGTTGTCTGTCAATGATTATACCTATGGGCAGTACTACAATATGTAGTCCCTAATTGGTATACCAATCGATCCAAGCTATATAAATGAGTTTAAGTGTATTTTGGGCAAAATAATGTTATTTCATACCTACGGTTTCATTAATTCATGTCATTTTTATGCTTAACAAAGTATTCTATTTTATTTCATATCATATGCTAAGTTATTTTATGAACCTTTCTCAAGGTCCAAAAATTGGCAGTTTCTAGAGTCTATCTGTGTCTAATTAATTAGTCATGTTATAGTCATTTTTAGGCCTAAGGTTCTTCATATAAGTTGTTACCCTATGTCTTATAGTCACTCAGAAATTTTTATTAAAAATTTTCAAATTTTGTAGAATTAATTATGGCTAAATTACTGGCCTGGACTCATGTACCCTACTATACCAGAATTCATGTTCAAGTCAGAAAATTTGACTCTCACTTTAGGGTTCTTGTGTTCATAATTTGAGGACCAAGTCTAAAACAAAGTTGGAGCCTATTTCTTAGGGTTCCATATCATTATGGCTTATCCTAATTAGAGCTTCCTAGTGGAAGATATGGCTAAATGAGTGTTCTGGGGTCAAATGATCACTTAGGTAATTTCCAGAATTCATATGCTAACTTAACCTAATAAATTGGCCTAGTTCCCTTAGTGTCTGGTTTTTGGTCAAAAGACCAATTTTGTAAATCTATGTCTTATAGAAATTCTTCCACTAGTTTCATTGAATTTGGATTTTTGTTGACCAAGTTTGGCCATCTTGCCAAAACAGGTCGGGTGAGCTTTAGTCCAGGAAATTCTGGGCAGAATGGTGTTGGTTAGTTCGGTATCATAACTTAAGTCAACAATTTCATTTGTTTAGAGACATTTCTGAGCTTGGTGTTCTAAATGAAAGTTGTAGTCCTATGTCTAATCTTTCCAATGGTATAAAATTTAGGTCATTTGGACCTGTTTAGAGGGAGTTATGGCCAAATGAACATGTACTGTTTATTTGATCATTTTTCTGGGTTCAGTGTTTGGATGCCTGGATTGGGACAGTAAATTGACTAAGATTTTAACAGAATTTGGGTAGGGTTTCTTCATGAAAAATGAATTATTTTGAGTCTAGTTTCACCTCTAATTAGCCTCATACCAATTGGAGTGGCACAACTTCAGTTATAACTAAAAGAAAACACTAGACTCGTAGGTCCAAATTTCCTGCATAAGAGAAGCACTCCCAATATTCATTCCTCCTTACTTCCAACTGCAATTTATAATTCATAACACTTCAAATGATCAACAAATAGTCTCAACAAGATTAATCTCAAGCCATAACATCAAGGTACCAAAATTTATTGAAACCCTAACTCAAAATTTCTCAAATCATGCAAACCTTATACTAATCATCCTATATACCTTGTCTTCCATCTATTTTAAGTCAGAAATTGGATTTTGTTTCAATTAATTCCATTATCCATCACTACCCTCAGCTGTCCGAAATTTGGCCATGTAATATACTCAACAATTCTTTTTAATTTTTTTCAATTTTTTTACTTCCTTATGCACTTAACATAGATGAAGAAGAAAGAAAGAGTTACATAGCACTAACCTTTTATATCTCAATTTAAGCTCCCCAAAACCTCAATCTTGCTTCTTTTTGTTGTTACCAATAGCTTTTCTAAGACTAGAAATTAAGTTTTTGTGAAGATAACTATGGGTTTTAGGGTGAAAAACAAGAGGAAATCAAGCTTTGTGAAACCAAAAATGGTGGAAGGCTCTCTCTCTCTCTCTCTCTCTCAAGGCTTCGGCCCACATGAAAAATGGGGAGAAGATGACTGACTTTTAACTTAATTTTTCCCTTTTTATTTGTTTTAAAAAGGTTTGTTTAAATGTGAGTGGTGGATAGATTTTAAATGACATCATTATGATGTCATAATTAGGCATTTGATTCATTTTCTTTCTCTTTCTTTTCTATTCATTTTCAATTAAATTTTTAGCAATATTTATTCATATTTTATGTC
Source organism: Hevea brasiliensis (assembly GCF_030052815.1). NCBI lineage: Eukaryota > Viridiplantae > Streptophyta > Magnoliopsida > Malpighiales > Euphorbiaceae > Hevea > Hevea brasiliensis. Next base: position 58,081,049 of record NC_079494.1, read on the forward strand.
ATATAAATTATTTACTTAATTCGACAAGTTGGCCAAAAATCATCTCTGAAGGCGAAATGACTATAATGCCCTCTGTTTGGCTTAAGGAGCCAAAACTATTTATACCGATCTTAAAAATTCTCCTAACCTTTTCTTGGCATTCTAATGCTACCTAGGGCACTGTAACTGTCACACCATACTCCCCTATAAGATGTAACATGATCCCGTAGTACACCTAATGAATTACCGTACTTCGCCTACCGATAATCTATTAAATATACTACAAGGGATTTTAAAACAATTTTCATGAAATTTAAATCATCGATTAAAATATGGTGTTATAAAATTTTTTTCAAAATTTCGGCAAAGTGCCGGTTGTATTTTGGGAAAACAGTTCTTCAAAACCTGCAAAGAACACACTCTCAATATGTTTTCTCAAATACAACTTCGATAACTTCATTAGAACTCATAATTCAAATCTCAATAATCAAATTAATCTCCTCATAAAAGAAACATTTCATTGATTACAAGACTCAAAATTAATATTACAAAACTATTCAGATAAATGAAATCCCAAATTTACATTTACAATAATTTACATTTAATTACATACCAAAATATTTTACAAGAGTTTTTATACAACTGCTCAAATAATTTACATACATATTATTACATGCATACATTAAAACTTATGTACATGGGTATATCTATGATATACCTGGAGCTGATCTGAATGTGTCTTCAAAGAAACTTACTCACTGCTCTATGCTCTTCTTACCTGCGACAGCATACAAAGCAATCGTTGAGTGGTGAACTCAGTGGTGCACAACTATAATTTAAAACATAGTACAATATACATTGACAAAATTTACAGCAAATAATTTGAAAATCTGAATACTCATCAAATTCCAAAACTCAAAATATTCATTGCCAATAATGTAAATCATTTGTATGAAATGACTTTGATCACGAAATTCAATTTATCAAATCATGACTAAACATTTAAGGTAGTTCCAACAAAATAAATTATACATAAATCATAACTGAAATCACAATTCTTTACTATTCAAAAACATTATGTATTTCAAAAACCATGTTGTAGCTCAAAAATCATGTTGTATCTCAAAAATCATTCTTTATCTCACTAACTATACAAGACTAATTCGAAAGGGCCATATTCGAAGTGATTCTAACTCCCTATGGTAGGGGAGGTCGAATCAGATTCTAACTCCCTATGGTCGGGGAGGTCGAATCATCATGCACAGTACACATCACAATAATGAATCTTCCGCAAAGGCCATAACGAAAAAAAAAAGCCTTAGATCTAACCTCAAATCAGAGGAAAATCTAAGCCTGTGCACGTACCATGGTAATCAAAACACAACTAACTCCATTGTCTTCTCAACAAATGAGAGAGACAGGTAATAACCTAGTCAAGTATCTATAGTGAGATATAAAATAATATCACAATCCTTTTAGTGAGCATAAATCACAATATAATTCGATTCAAATTCAATTCCAATATCCAATAATTTTTATGCTCATCACAATTTAAATCATAAATTTGCATTTTTCCATGAAAATTACCATCACAATTCAAAACATGTTCTATCACAATTTTCTAAAACATAATTTATTTAATCCATAACAATGCTTAAAACTTGTGGAAATACCATTTCACAAAGCTAAATTCATACATACTATAACAATTTCAATAATCATTGAATTAAATCCAATGCTTGTTAAACATAATACATAAGAAAAATATGTCATTTAATCATATGAAATATTCAAAACAAAATCAGTTAAAAACTAGTTATGCACAAACCTCTGATAACTGTCTCTTGGCTCTGACTCAGTGTTTCCTTCCCCTTCCCTGAGTCTTTGCTAACTGAGAAACACAATTTTGAAGTGTTTCAATACTCATTTAAACTGTCTCTAAGAATAAGGTTCAATAATTAATTTATTAAATTCTATTATTTTCTTAAGTCAATCTAAGATGTCAACCCTCGATGCAGTCTAAGTGAATTAAGTTTTAATGTTACCAATATGTCACATTTGTATCCTTTTAGTATTGGTACATGTTACCAAATTCATTTCCATGTATATTGCGTTTTATTGCAATTTGTCGGATCCCGGTATACTAATTTGACCTAGCCAGATGACCTAGTTCCCTCGGCTTTCGAGTTTCGGTCAAAACTAAAAACTTTTAGATCTATGTCTTATTGCACGCGGGGCAAAATTTCAGGTTATTCTGAGTTTACTAGACCAAGTTATGGTCATTTTACTATTGCTGGTTAGAATGTACCAAAATTGCTCACTTTAGGTCATTTTAGGTTCGGCCAGTTTTTGGACCTGAACTTGTGCAAGCTGTTTGACTTGCTTATGGTTATTTATGGGCTTTGGTGTCCTTATAAGACTTGTAGATATATGTCTTAACTATTCATGGTCAAAATTTCAGGTCAATTGGACCTGTTTTGAGTGAGTTATGGCCAAAATACTAACTGTTGCCCAAATGGTCAATTTTTAGGCCTTAAATGCACTAATCCGGATTTGGTCACTTTTCAAGTTACCTTACAAGCAGAATTTTGATAAGCTTCCTTCATGAAAGTTGGCACATTTTGTGCCTAGTTTCACCTTCAATTGGTCTCATACTAATTGGAGCCACACACTTAAGGTTCTAGGTCCAAAACATAAACTGCCCTATTGCCTTTTATTCATTACTCATCAAAGAACACTTTTAACAATTACCAAACTACACATTCATGCCAATTTTGGTTTGTACCATAACCTAAATATAATTCACAACATATTGTTGGTCATTTTGGCAGCTTACAATCACCCTCAATATGCACCATTTAGCACAGAATTTTTCAAGATCAAATTACAACAATTCAATCACTTAACCTAGCTCATTTACATGTCCAACCTCACACCATCATACATATACCCAAGCTGCCATAACAACTATCACAATTCAACATTAATATTCCATAAACCAAACATGAAATTACATCTTTATGGTTTACCAAACCAAGCTGCCGATTCATACATTAAAGTCCATTAATTTCTAAGCTTCCAAATTTAAGTACACATTCACATATACTAAGTATACATCACCCAAATTAATTCCTACACACATAAACATTTAATCAACCCTTTAATCTACCATTTACAAGCAAGAATAAACTGTCCTCAAGGAGTTTCCATGGCTGCCAAAAATAAACATCTCCCTTAGAACATCAAACTCCAAAATTCTTTCCACAATTCAAGTACCCATAACCTCCTCACAAACTTTAATGAAGCAATAACCAAAAACACAAACTTACAACTTTGGAAACTCTTCAAAACCTTGACTAAACTTGATCTTCTTGCTGCCTATCAACTGCCCAAGTGGTGTAGAACAGTTTTTGTGAAGGAAGCTAGTGAAAAATATCGCTAAATCATGGTTGCATGGTGGTTGAAGTGAGGTTGGCCATGGAGTTTCCATGGGAGTTTTGGGAGAAAGTTCAATTCGGTTTGGAAGAAGAATGAAGAAGATGAAGCTTACTTAGTGGAGAAATCTGTCCACTAATGTTATATTTTAATGTCCATTTAGCTCACTTAGTGGACCACTAAGTTTAGTTAATGAATAATTAATCCAAAGTTTCCAAATTTGCAATTTTGTCACCACTTCTTTCACTATTGATATAATGTACCACAATTTAATTTTTATGACATTTTTAAAGTTTAATATCATTTATTTTTAATGGACATTGAGGTCAACTCGGGGTGTCAAATAGCCACAATGCCCTGTTCGGGTTGCATTTCTGATTTTTCAGTAACACCGAGTTTTGTCCGTTTTTCGATTTCTCACTTTTCTTTGTACTAATTAATTAATTTTTCTTTGATATTTCTAATGGTATTTATGCTTCAATAGATGTCTATTTGAGTCTTAAAAATATTTTTCCAGGGTTCTCCACGGTCCAGGGCTAGTCAACGGTCCACGCCGCAACTTCCCGGTGCGGTCACCCATCGCTAGGATTCTCGGCTCGTTTAACTTGGTTACATTTATTTGCTATTATTTTTCTTTTGTTTTTCTTGTATTTTCTTTTCTTGTATTTCATTATTTTATGTCTCCTCACTCATATCTAAGTGTAGTTCTAGGCATCCTAGCTGTCCGGATAACACTGGTCACTGGAACAGTAGAACGCACTACCGAACTTAGGGGTGTTACAGTAACTCTTCTCTGGCATTTCAAAAATTATTTTATTGGATTTCTCTCAAGTTTAGGGTTACTAGCTATCTTCACTGCAACTTTTCATTAGGGTCACTGGCTCATTTAACTCATTTACAATTCACTTCTTTTATTTTTTTCTTAATTTTACTTAGTCTTTATTCAGTCAATTTATGCCTCCTCACTCTAGTTGGAGTGTAGTACCAGTCATCCTGACTATCCGAGCAGACATTAGTCATCGGAACAATAGAATGTACGGACTACCTAAAGTGAGGGCATTACATAGTCAACCTATGCCTATTAATGAAACATCTATAATAATTCCTCTCAGATCAACCAGGATATCTCATCCACCAGAGAGATATGGTTTTCTTCATGTAGATGAACAAGAGTTGTTTGCTTATGAAGAAATAGATCATGGAGATGATCCTTTTACCTATGAAAAAGCTATATCAGATATATACTCTTCTAAATGGATTGAAGCTATGAAATCTGAAATTGATTCCATGCATAAGAACCAAGTTTGGGATCTCATTGACCCACCTAAAGGTATTGTACCTATAAGAAATAAATGACTTTTCAAGAAGAAGATTGGTTCTGATGGAAAGGTAAAGACCTATAAGGCAAGGCTAGTTGCGAAACGGTTTCACCAAAGGCAAGGAATCGACTATGAGGAGACTTTCTCGCCTGTTGCCATGCTTAAATCAATTAGTATTTTATTAACAATAGCTGCATATTATGATTATGAGATTTGGCAGATGGATGTCAAAACAGCTTTTCTCAATGGAAACATTGATAAAAACATTTTCATAGAATAACCTAGGGGTTTTGAATCCTAAGATAGTTCCAAGGTGTTTAAGTTAAAATGATCCATTTATGGGTTGAAACAAGCTTCGAGGAGTTGGAACATCTGTTTTGATGAAGTCATTAAGTCATTTTGTTTTATAAAAAATGTGGATGAACCATGTGTACATAAGAAGGTTAGTGAAGGTGCTGTCACTTTCCTTGTCTTATATGTAGATGGTATTTTGTTGATAGGCAATGACATAGGTATGTTGACAACTGTCAAGTTATGATTGTCAAATACATTCTCCATAAAAGACATAGGGGAAGCAACCTATATTCTTGGAATTCGCATCTATAGAGATAGAGCGAAAAGAATAATTGGTTTATCCCAAAGTCTATACTTGGAAAAGGTGTTAAAGAGGTTTAACATGCTTGATTCCAAGAGAGGATTGTTACCAGTAAGACATGGTATCCATCTTTCTAAGAAAATGTCTCCAAAGACACCTGAAGAAAGAGACAAGATGGTCAAGATTCCATATGCCTCGGCTATTGGAAGTTTGATGTATGCAATATTGTGTACTAGGCTTGATATCGCGTATTCTGTTAGTTTGACTAACAGGTTTCAATCCAATCCAGGTTTGGAACACTGGATAGCTGTCAAGAATATCCTTAAGTACTTGAGAAGAACTAAGGATTTATTCTTGATTTATGGAGGTGGCGACCTACAATTGGATGGTTACACTAATTCTGATTTTCAATCTGATATCGATGATGGAAAGTCTACCTCTAGTTTTGTGTTCATTTGTAATGGAGGTGCAGTCAGTTGGAAGAGTTCCAAACAGAGTATGACTGCTAATTCCACTACAGAGGCCGAGTACATTATTGCATCAGATGCTGCAAAAGAGGCTGTTTGGATAAAAAAGTTTATGATAGAACTTGCAGTAGTTCTTTCTATTGAGTCAGCAGTTCCTCTCTACTGTGACAACAATGGAGCGGTCATACAGGCTAAGGAATCCCGGTCTCATCAGAAATCCAAACACATAGAAAGGCGTTATCACATTATTAGAAAGATAGTTGGGCGAGGTGATGTAGCCATGCAGAAAATAGCATCAGCCGAAAATCCAGCTAATCCATTCAAAAAGCCTATGTCACAAACTCAGTTAGATCGACATCTTGAGAAGATAGGTCTAAGATATTGTAATGAATGGCTCTAGTGCTAGTGGGAGATTATTAGTAGTATGCAAAATGGCTCTAGTGCTAGTAGGAGATTGTTTGTAGTATGCCCTAGAGCATATCATTTTGTATATATCTTGTACATATTTTATTAATAAAAAGCAATTTCACTTTTCTGTTTACATAATCTATTTATGTATAATTGAAAAGGTCCATTGATATTTTGTTAGAAATTCTATTCTTAAGTTGTTAAGAATATGAGTGATAGTATTTCTAGTACAAAGTATCTTAAATTGGTTCACAATCGAGGATACTTCACAAAGGATATGACTTATCCAGAAAGATTGTAATCATGTTTATTCCCAAAGTATTAATATGAGATATAAATAAGTTGGAGTGGTGAGTCTCATGCCACATAATAAACATGATAGATAGGCCGAACCAATGACGCTTATGACAAGCACGTGGAGTTTACTCTTGTCAATGCATTGTCATATATCATATCAGTGCATATAATCCTTAGATTTGAGATAACACAATTATCTTGTATATAGGTGGTTTGAGTTTGATACTGCTTTCATACTTGTACTATGTGTGGGTATATAAGCATGTGTTGGCTCCTACTAGTTATATATGGAGATAGGTATTGATCAAGATGAAATCCGTTACCCTAAGTAAATAAGGATGAAATCCTATGTTCATTTAATTATTCTTGATGATCTAAGTTCCTGGCCAGAATAGATAGATTTAGTCAGGAAAGAGTTTCTGACAAAAAAATCTAATTAATCAAGAATTGGAATTAAAAGAGAACATAATGTTCATAGCAAATGGAGTTTGACATTGACCATGACTCCAGCTGGAATTGAGATTTTGTAATGGAGAGATTCTAGTGCATGGTAACATATGATTGAAGGTTCATTTAAGGTATTCCTTATTACTGATTGGGTGGCCATGACATATTATGCTTGGTGTCAATCATGGTCTATAATATGCCTGAAATGATTTAGAGAAATCATTTAAGGTAAGAAAGAGTTCTAATAATATTATGGGATAATATCATTTATCATTGCCAATAAGTAATGAGCCTAGTAAGTCACACATCTACATAAGTTAATCACCAAGTAAAATGCGATTTAATTGATTAATTAAAGAGTTTAATTAATTAATTAAATAGGTTTGGTTTGCAATAAGATTGCAAAGTCTCTAGCATGACTTGAAACCAAATCTTGGTTATTGGATGTATAGTATAAATTAAATTTATATTTAAATTGTTTAAATTTGAATTTAATCATAAGAAATTAATTAATAAAAATTAATTAATTAATTAATTTATTTATTTATATTTGATATAAATTAATTTAAAGAGGAGAAATAATAATTTTGGGTTGAGAACTCAAATTAAAAAGTAAGGGTAAATTGGTCATTTCACATGGTGACATGTGCCACCATGAAATGGTGACACATGGCACCATATAAGTTTGCCATTTGTCTTCCAATCATGCAAGATGATAAAAGTCAAGATTCAATCTACCTTTGACACTTGGCTTGATGAGATTAAGTCAATAAAAGTAAGATTAAATCAAGTGGTGACATGTGGCAAGGGAGTTAGTGAGACTTTAACCTATGTATAAAAGCATAAGGGAAGAAGAAACAAAAATTACTCTCTCTTCCTCTCCTCTAAGTGGATGGCAACCATGGTCCCTTTCTCCTCTTCTTGCTTTCTCAATTAATTCAAAGAGAATCCTTCCATTTCCTTTGAATTAAATTTGCTAGAAAGTGTCTCTAGTCTTTCATACATTCATACAACCCCACTAAAGTATAAACCCCAAATTTCAAGTGGTTGAATAGGCTTGGGAAGTCAAATTGGGGCTGCCATTGGTGTGCTTGTGGTGGACAAGCTAGAGGGACAACATTTGGGGTCCTAAGAGCATCCAAAGAGTGGGAATTGCATCAATTGTGCATTAAGATATTAGTACTCAAAATCCCTCTTTTTAATTAGGCATTAATGAATTAATTTGTTAATTCACATTCTTAAATAGCAAATGAAGATTTTAATGCATGCTAAAATGTATTTTGGTATGCTTATGAGCATTGAAATTTATTTGGCACATAAAACATATGGTATGTTGCATGTAACCCTAGGTAAAGTTTTAAATTTTAATGCTTAAATGCCATAATTCCCATGTTTCCATGCCTTCAGAAACTAGGGTCATAATGCCCCATTTTTTATGAAGAGACCATACCTAAAAACTGTCCCTAACCTGACCTAAAAAGAGTTTGAATCCGGACAACCCTAATCTGGACTTAGGAAAATGACTAAATAAATAGTAAATATTTAAATGGCCATAGCTTACACTAGAAAGGTTAGAAAGACCTGATTTTTAAAACCATGGAAAGCTTAGACATAGTAGAACAACTTTCATAAAGAACAGAAATCCAAATTCTGACCATAACTAAGTCAAATTACTAACCAAAGTAAACTTGTCAAAATCGCCAGAACCAAAATTGCCCAGAATTTCTAGACCTTAAACTATATGACCAGTTTTGGAAAAATGTCATAACTGTAACACCCCTCACCCGTCTACAGTGTAGCCGTGCAAGGCATATCATACGGAGTGTCGGAGCACCTGATCTTATCTGATTTCATTACAATTCTTGATTTATTTATTCAAAAACTTTATCTAAGGTTTAGGCTATTTTTACTTTTATCAAAATCTAACTAATTTTGGAAATTTCAAAAATTTAACGATAATCAGGCAGAGTGCCGGCAGTAATTTGGATTAACAGTTCTTCTGAACCTGCCAAAAACAATTTCAATATATACTCAAATTAATAAATCAGATTATCTCAAAGCATTCTCAATAGTTTCTCAAACTCAGATTCAGTCTCAAAATTTCTCAAACTCAATCTCATTCAGAATCATTATGATTAGATAGTCAACTCATATATCAGAATTCTTATATTTCATTAACTTATATAATTTGCCAATTAAGTACATAAATTTATCAAGTACAGGATATATAAATGAAATTACAGTTACTAATTCACATTACAATATAAGCAGTAATTATAATGTACAGATTAAAAAATATGCTTAAAATGAGCCCTATCTACATGCATTGCTGAGGAGGTGACAACCTTGAACTCTTCTGACACTTCTGTAGATCTGGACTCCAAAAATCTCAGTCAACTATTTACTGGTTTTACCTTCAGTACCTGCACGAGAAAACAATTCCATCGTGCTAAGCATTTCTGCTTAGTGGTGCAATAATATAACAAGAAATAATATATACAAATAAAGAAAGAAATAAATCATAATTCAGATATCTAGGAATCAATTTAATTTGGTATGGTATTTCTAACATCAACTATCTTATATACTAGTTTGTTTCTCTTTGGAAGTGTTAAGTTATAACCTTTCAGTAATAATACCCAGTATACAAATTATTCTAACTGTATTGTATTTTAAGTCTCTAGGGTTTTGCAAATTGTATTTTTATTATGTTTCTCTTGCTAATCTCTTTTATTCATTTCATTCAATACTTAATTTAATTGTACTAAAATTTCATTATAGTTAACTGTCTGAATTGAATAATGTTTTAATTGATTGCCCGTGTAGCCTATACACTGACCAGATTGGATAAACGGATATACTAGCACTGGGTACCTAGTACCTCGGGCCGTCACACCATCAGTCACAAAGTATCTCCCGGTGTGCAAACAGTGTGGCTAAATAGCTATATAATCAATCAGGCATTAAGCCGAGTATAATAACACAATCCGTATAGCGATAGGCTATTAAAATCATAGTATGGCATAATAAGCCAAAAAACACAGTATGGTGTGAAGCCATTTACAGAACAGCTGTCAGAACCCTATTGCATGCCAACCTATCCAAACTAGTCAACTAGAAATACCAGGGTATTTACAAACTTAAATATTTAATTCTTTATTTTTAGGATTTATAGGTCATTATACCTTTCACTGGTCAACAAAATTATTGACCTTTTTATGCATCATGGATCGGTTGATTCTAGTATTAACATGTCATAATTATTTAGTAGATCATTAGATAGATCACATTTCATATCAATTGTTCTGAAGTATCATTGTGCTCAAAGCATTTTTCCTGTCTCTGATAATAAGGACTAATATCCTATTTATACATTCATGTAATTTATTAAGTCATTATGTTTCTTATTCACATTACTAGTCAAACATAAACGTTGACTTTTCCACACTGAACAAATATGTTAGCTCTAGTTGCACTAGGATTCCTCATTTTGAGTTTACACTCGTTGGCATTAATTTCCAAACTTAATTCAAGGCTAATTTTATGTGATTCCAAATTTTCATATTTCATGGCCAATGGTTAATGTTCCATTGGGTCAGGCTATAGGGTGAAATTAGTAAAATTCTCTTCATCAAATTATTTCTTATTGTGCCATCTTTCATTTCCATTTTGAATTACTCCATTTTGAGTTGTATAATGAAGGAACGGAAGCGTGAAAAACACAAGTTTATACCATTGAATTCAAAATTTTCACCTAGGGTCACATGCATCATGCAAGATTTATTTTTATCTATTTGATTTCAATTATAAACAACATATTAAAACTCTTTTAATATGTTTTTGGATCTGTATTTGCCATTTAAGATTTTAAAATTAATCAGATTAATTTTAGAACCCTAGATTAAATCAAGAACGATTACACTAACCTCTTGATGCACTGCAGCGTGTCTGCGCCTTTGAGATTCGTCTTCAGGACACCAGATGTTGTCCCTCTAGCTTGTCCACACCAAGAACACCTATGGCAGCCCTTGAACAGCTTCTAAAGCTTTTTTCTATTAATTAGAAATTCAAGTTCTGCCTTTTAAGAGATTAGAGATGTAAACAGGACACTAAAAACAATTTCTAGTATTCTTAATTCAAAAGATTGATGGCTAATCTCTTTGAATTGATGAGAGATGAAGAAGAATAGATGAAAAGCCTCAAAGTGGCGTGACAAAGGAGAGGAGTGGCTGCTGGTTGCTTTTCTTTTCATAACAACACTTAAATAGCTAGGTTAACACATTAAACCCTTGCCACATGTCACCCTTTGATTAGCTCTAGGTTTAAGTGACCCAATCACATTGTGCCAAGTGTCAAACCTATATTTAATCTTGATCTTAATCATCTTACATGATTAAAAAAATATTTGGCAAGCTTATGTGTAATCCCATGTGTCACCATCTCATGGTGCCACGTGTCACACTGTGAAATGACCAAAATGCCCCTGTGTCTTAATTTTGAGTTCTTAACCCAAAATAATTATTTTTCTTCTTCTAATCAATTTATATCAAATATAAATTAATTAATTAATCTCTATTAATTAATTTCTCATTAATTAAATTCATATTTAAACACTTTAAATATAAATTTAACTTATACTATACATCCAATAATCTAGATTTGGTTTCAAGTCATGCTAGGGACTTTGTAATTTAATTGCAAACCAAACCTATTTAATTAATCAATTAAACTCTTTAATTAATTAATTAAATCATATTTAAATAGGTGATAACTTGTGTATGTGTGTGACTTACTAGGCTCATCACTAATTGGCAATGAGACATGATATCAACTCTTAATATCATCAGAACTCTTTCTTACCATAAATGATTTCTCTAAATCATTTTATGAACATCATAGACCATGGTTAACACCTAGCATAGCATGCCATGGCCACCCAATTAGTAATAAGGTTTACCTTAAATGAACCTATAATCATATGTTACCATGCACTAGAATCTCTCACATAAAATCCCAACTCAAGCCGAGTCATGGTTTATGTCAAACTCTATTTGCTATGAATATTATGTTATCTTTTAATTCCAGTTATTGATTAAAAGATTTTCTCATCGTAACTCTTTTCAATAAATCTATCTCTGTCTCCGCCAGGAACTTGAAACATCAAGAACAATTAAATGAACATAGGATTTTATCTCTATTTACTTAGAGGAACAGATTCCATCTTGATCAACACCTACCTCCATATATATAACTAGTAGGAGCCAACAGATGCCCATATACCCATATACAGTACAAGTATGAAAGCAGTATCAAACTCAAACTACCTATATATAAGATAACTGTGCTATCTCAGGTCTAAAGATTATATGCACTGATATGATTTATGACAAAACATTGACAAGAGTAAACTCTATGTGCTTATCATAAGTGTCACTGGTTCGGCCTACTTATTATTTATAAATGCCTATCATGTTTGTTATATGGCATGAGACTCACCATTCCATCTTATTTATATCTCATATAAATAACTTGGAACAAACATGAATACAATCTTTCTAGATAAGTCATGTCCTTATTATGAAGTATCCTCGATTATGAATCAATTTATGATACTTTGTGCTAGAAATATTGTCACTCATATTCTTAACAATTTAAGAATAATATTTCTAACAAAATATTAATGGACCTTTTCTATTACACATAAATATATTATGTAAACGGAAAAGTAGAAATGCCTTTTATTAATAAAAATATGTACAAGATACATACTAAATGATATGCTCTAGGGCATACTACTAACAATCTCCCACTAGCACTAGAGCCATTCATTACAATATCTTAGACCTATCTTCTCAAGATGTCGGTCTAACTGAGTCTGTGACATAGGCTTAGTGAATGGATCAGCTGGATTTTCAGCTGATGCTATTTTCTGCATGGCTACATCGCCTTGCCCAACTATTTCTCTGATAATGTGGTAGCGCCTTTCTATGTGTTTGGATTTCTGGTGAGACCTTGGTTCCTTAGCCTGTATGACTGCTCCATTATTGTCACAGTGTAGTGGAACTACTAACTCAATGGAAGGAACTATTGTAAGTTCTGTCACGAACTTTTTTATCCAAACAACTTCCTTTGCAGCATCTGATGCAGCAATATACTCAGCCTCTATAGTGGAATCTACAGCCGTGCTCTGTTTGGAACTCTTCCAACTAACTACACCTCCATTACAAATGAACATATATCCAGAGGTAAACTTTCTATCATCGATATCTGATTGGAAATCAGAATCAGTAAAACCATCCAATTGCAAGTCTCCACCTCCATAAATTAAGAATAAATCCTTAGTTCTTCTCAAGTACTTAAGGATATTCTTGACAGCTATCCAGTGTTCCAAACCTAGATTGGATTGATACCTGCTAGTCAAACTAACAGCATATGCGATATCCAGCCTAGTACACAACATTGCATACATTAAACTTCCAATAGCCGAAGCATATGGAATCCTGGCCATCTTATCTCTTTCTTCAGGTGTCTTTGGAGACATCTCTTTAGAAAGGTGGATACCATGTCTCACTGGTAACAATCCTCTCTTGGAATCAAGCATGTTAAACCTCTTTAACACCTTTTCCAATTATAGACTTTGGGATAAACCAATTATTCTTTTCGCTCTATCTCTATAAATGCGAATCCCAAGAATATAGGTTGCCTCCCCTAAGTCTTTCATGGAAAATGTATTTGACAACCATACCTTTATAGTTGTCAACATACCTGTGTCATTACCCATCAACAATATGCCATCCACATATAAGACAAGGAAAGTGATAGCACTGTCACTAACCTTCTTATATACACATGGTTCATCCTCATTTTTGATAAAACCAAAGGATTTAATGGCTTCATCAAAACGGATGTTCCAACTCCTCGAAGCTTGTTTCATCCCATAAATGGATCGCTTTAGCTTGCATACCTTGGAACCATCTTGGGATTCAAAACCCCTAGGTTGTTCCATGAAAATGTTTTCTTCAATATATCCATTGAGAAAAGCTGTTTTGACATCCATCTGCCAAATCTCATAATCATAGTATGCAGCTATTGCTAATAAAATCCTAATTGATTTAAGCATGGCAACAGGCGAAAAAGTCTCCTCATAGTCGATTCTTTGCCTTTGGCGAAACCCTTTCGCTACTAGCCTTGTCTTATAGGTCTCTACCTTTCCATCAGAACCAATTTTCTTCTTGAAAACCCATTTGTTCCCTATAGGTACAATACCTTCAGGTGGGTCAACAAGATCCCAAACTTGATTCTTATACATGGAATCAATTTCAGATTTCATAGCATCAATCCATTTTGAAGAGTCTATATCTGATATAGCTTCTTCATAGGTAAGTGGATCATCTCCATGATCTACTTCTTCATGAGTAGACAACTCTTGTTCTTCTTCATGAAGAAAACCATATCTCACTGGTGGGTGAGATACCCTGGTTGTTCTACGAGGAACAGCTGTAGATGTTTCATCAATGGGTATAGGTTGACTAGATGGATCTATGTCCATCTGATCTGTTGGTTGGTCAGAATTCTCCAATTTTAACTCTATTTGCCTTCCTTTGCCTCCTTCTTGAACAAACTGTTGTTCAAGAATTATGGCATCTCTACTTATCATAACCTTTTGTGAAGTAGGCAAATAAAAATAATATCCAAAACTATCTTTTGGATATCCAACAAATCGACCTTTTTCTGATCTGATCTCCAATTTATCAGTGTTCAGCTTTTTAATATAAGCTGGACAGCCCCAAATCTTAACATGCTTAAGACTTGGTTTTCTTTCATGCCATATCTCATAAGGTGTGGAAGAAACTGATTTTGATGGAATCCTATTCAGAATATACAAAGCTGATTCTAATGCAAATCCCCAAAAGAAGATTGGCATATCAGTATAGCTCATCATACTACGTACCATATCCAATAGGGTACGATTTCTCCTTTCAGATACACCATTCAGCTGTGGCGTTCCTGGAGGAGTCAGCTGAGAAACAATGCCATGCTCTCTCAAGCATTCATCAAATTCAGTACTCAAATATTCACCTCCACGATCTGATCGAAGAGCTTTAATACTCTTTCCTGTTTGATTTTCTACTTCAGATTTAAATTCCTTAAACTTTTCAAAGGATTCATGTTTGTATTTCATCAAATACAAATACCCAAACCTTGATTTATCATCAAGAAGGTAATAAAATAATGAAAACCCCCTCTAGCCATTTCTTTAAATGGACCACATACATCACTATGTATTAGCTCCAAAATATTTTCAGCTCTTAGCCCTTGTCCAACAAAGGGTGATCTAGTCATTTTGCCCTGAAGGCAAGATTCATAAGTTGGAGTAGGCTCAGAGCCCAATGAGGATAGAATCTCCATTTTCTCCAGTTTTGCAATCCTATCTTCTGCAATATGACATAACCTTAGTGCCAAATATATTTTGAATTGAGTTGGTTTTCACCATGGCATTGCATTCTTTTAGATCACTTGCATTCAATTTGTGTTTGTCATTATTATCCAAATAATAAAGAACATCATTCATATAACCGAACCAACATATTTATTTTCAAAATAAATATTGCAAACATCATCTGTGAACTGAAATTCATAGCCATTTCTAGTCAAACTAGATATAGAAATGATGTTCTTAAAAGCATCAGGTACATATAAAATATTATCCAAACACAAAACATGTCCAAACATGTAAAAAGATTTAGATCCTATGGCTAAAGCTTCAACAGTTGAACCATTGCCAATCCGGACTCTAATATCTTGAGAACGCAAGTCGCATCGCTTGCTAGTTCCTGCATATCATTAGAAATATGAGAACTGGCACCAGTATCTAAAACCAAAGCTGTAGATGAACTATGAGTATCATTAGAATCTAAATAACAAGATATGGATATACCTTCCGAAGGTGTATCCTTCTTGTCCCTCAGAGAAGCAAGATACTCTGGGCAGTTCCTTTTCCAGTGCCCATCCTTTTGGCAGTGGAAACACTTTCCTTTGCCTCCATCAGCTTTAGTCTTCCTTTTCTGTTTAGCTATTTTCTTGGAAGGACTAGGAATCTGAGGTTTCTTTTTCTTATTGCCCTTCTTCTTGTTGGACTTTCCAGCAGAAGAAGATGCAACCAAAGCTACCTCTTTTCCTTTATTGCCTGGCATATTCTTTTGGGCAATAACCAGCATGTTGAGTAAACCAGCTAAGGTGCATTCCTGTTTAGTCGTATGGAAATTTGTCACAAAATTTCCAAAAGACTCAGGAAGGGACTGAAGGATCAAATCTGTCTGTAGTTGGAAATCCATGTTGAAGTCAAGATGTTCCAACTGCTCAATCAGCCGAATCATCTTGTGGACATGATCCCCAACATTCTATCCCTCAGACATCCTCATACGGAATAGCTGTTTACATATCTCATACCTAGCATTCCTGCTGTGCTCACCATACAACTCTTGTAGGTGAAGGAGGATCTCACTCGCACTCTGCATGTTCTCATGTTGCTTTTGTAACTCATTACTCATGGAAGCAAGCATCTAACACTTAGCTCTCATATCATGCTCCTTCCACTTGTCCAAAGTTTCATGTTCCTCTTGTGTGGCCTCTGGAGGTAAGGGACCAGGAACATTTGAATCTAGAACATATCCTATATGTTCAAGGTTCAGGACAAGTTTCAAATTTCTTAGCCAATCAGACAGATTAGGTCCTATCAACCTATTGTGATCAAGTATGCTTGCAAGGATATTGGATGGTGGTGGTTGTTTTGTGCTCATTTTTATCCGAAAATTAACTGCAGAAAATAACCAGATTAATTAGTAAATGTATCATGTAATTAACCAAAATGATTATGGTTTTTTAATCAAATTGGTCCTCCCACTAACTTAGCGAATCTTACACTTCCAAAGTAGAAAACGGAAATCCTAGTTGGATGGATTTCTAGTGGGTGATTGAATTCTTATAATTCTATTGATCATCCTCAGGTACATCCATTATTGGAATTACAATAAACTATAAGTGAGCAACTCCTGGCCCATCACATCTCATGTGAGGTTCAATCCTTTACGTTGTCCCTAATGCTCAAAATCTCAGGTACATCCATTATTGACCTATCTTGCATTAGTTAAGCTGATCCCATTGAGCCAGTAATTATGCAAATAATTTTAATGTCCTCAGGTACATCCAATATTAGCCACTAAACCATTTACATATTTACAACATCTCATGCTTAACAATTATTCTTAAGAAAATCGCTTACATTAATTGCATCTTATGCAACTATTTAAAATTTCTTAAAACAATTGCCCCAATGGAGGGCCTATGTTATAATTACTTTAATTATAGCATTTCCAACTTAATCATTTGTTTGGAAGATTTTATGGTCATTCTAATTACTATTAAGGTCTCACTTTGCACATTATCCAATTAGCATGCATATATCATATAATAGCATACATTCCCATACATCTCATGCATTCATGGATAAGCAATAAATATGGTATGATCATGGACTTTCTAAGGGATTCAATTCTGAGCCACCAAGAATTGAATCAGGGCATTCCTAGGTGCATTTCATTCATTCATTCATTTTACAAGAGTTGCTGAAGGAGTACATAATCAACACTTGATCTTGTATTCCTCCCACTGGTCCTACCAATGCTCTTGACCTCCTTGAACTTCTTGCAATCCAATATTACATAGTAATCCTTGGCATACCAAGGCGAATTTACAAGAACTTAAATAAATGAAATTACAACCCAAAATTTATTACAAACTTAATAATACATGCCCAAAATAAATTAATTAATTTACAATCCCAAAGAAACATAAAAGAAATAAATCCAATCACATTGGTCTTTTATAGTCCATGATCATCCATCATGCATATCATTATTTAACAATTAAATAAAACATACATACTTAAATTAAATTGAATATCTCATATTCAACTTAAAAATCCAGATTTGAATATGATTCAAATAAATTTAAAAACTCAGATTTGAATCTCATTCAAACAAATTTAAAAATTCATATTTGAATTACATTCAAACAACTTTAAAAATTCAGATTTGAATCACATTCAAACATTTTTTTAAAAAATCAGATTTGAATCACATTCAAACATTTTTTAAAAAAGCAAATCTGAATTTTATTCAATCAATTTTAAAAATTCAGATTTAAATATGATTCAAACAACTTTAAAAATTCAGATTTGAATCACATTCAAACAACTTTTAAAATTCAGATTTGAATCACATTCAAACAATTTTTAAAATTCTGATTTGAATCATAATTTAATTGTGTGATTAAAATCCCAATTAAAAATTTTCATTAGTCATATGATGAACCTTTCATCATGCAACAATTGCAGAATTTAATAACAACCATGCGCACCATGATCTTCCCAAGCCATGCGCACCATGTTGGAGTTCATCAGGCATACCACCACACCTCTTGATCCAACCAGCAATGGATCAATCATCTCATGATCAAATCACACAATTAAATCATATAATCAACAATCTAAATGGCAAATATAGTGGCTCTGATACCAATTGAAGGAACGGAAGCATGAAAAACACAAGTTTATACCATTGAATTCAAAATTTTCAACTAGGGTCACATGCATCATGCAAGATTTATTTTTATCTATTTGATTTCAATAATAAAAAACATATTAAAACTCTTCTAATATGTTTTTGTATCTGTATTTGCCATTTAAGATTTTAAAATTAATCAGATTAATTTTAGAACCCTAGATTAAATCAAGAACGATTACACTAACCTCTTGATGCACTGCAGCGTGTCTGCGCCTTTGAGATTCGTCTTCAGGACACCAGATGTTGTCCCTCTAGCTTGTCCACACCAAAAAAACCTATGGCAGCCCTTGAACAGCTTCTAAAGCTTTTTTCTATTAATTAGAAATTCGAGTTCTACCTTTTAAGAGATTAGAGATGTAAACAGGACACTAGAAACAATTTCTAGTGTTCTTAATTCAAGAGATTGATGGCTAATCTCTTTGAATTGATGAGAGATGAAGAAGAATAGATGAAAAGCCTCAAAGTGGCGTGACAAAGGAGAGGAGTGGCTGCTGGTTGCTTTTCTTTTCATAACAACACTTAAATAGCTAGGTTAACACATTAAACCCTTGCCACATGTCACCCTTTGATTAGCTCTAGGTTTAAGTGACCCAATCACATTGTGCCAAGTGTCAAACCTATATTTAATCTTGATCTTAATCATCTTACATGATTAAAAAACATTTGGCAAGCTTATGTGTAATCCCATGTGTCACCATCTCATGGTGCCACGTGTCACACTGTGAAATGACCAAAATGCCCATGTGTCTTAATTTTGAGTTCTTAACCCAAAATAATTATTTTTCTTCTTCTAATCAATTTATATCGAATATAAATTAATTAATTAATCTCTATTAATTAATTTCTCATTAATTAAATTCATATTTAAACACTTTAAATATAAATTTAACTTATACTATACATCCAATAATCTAGATTTGGTTTCAAGTCATGCTAGGGACTTTGCAATTTAATTGCAAACCAAACCTATTTAATTAATCAATTAAACTCTTTAATTAATTAATTAAATCATATTTAAATAGGTGATAACTTGTGTATGTGTGTGACTTACTAGGCTCATCACTAATTGGCAATGAGACATGATATCAACTCTTAATATCATCAGAACTCTTTCTTACCATAAATGATTTCTCTAAATCATTTTATGAACCTCATAGACCATGGTTAACACCTAGCATAACATGCCATGGCCACCCAATTAGTAATAAGGTTTACCTTAAATGAACCTATAATCATATGTTACCATGCACTAGAATCTCTCTGTTACAAAATCCCAACTCAAGCTAGAGTCATGGTTTATGTCAAACTCCATTTGCTATGAATATTATGTTATCTTTTAATTCCAGTTCTTGATTAAAAAGATTTTCTCATCAAAAACTCTTTTCTGAATAAATCTATCTGTCCTGGCCAGGAACTTGAAACATCAAGAACAATTAAATGAACATAGGATTTTATCTCTATTTACTTAGAGGAACAGATTCCATCTTGATCAACACCTACCTCCATATATATAACTAGTAAGAGCCAACATATGCCCATATACCCATACACAGTACAAGTATGAAAGCAGTATCAACCTCAAACTACCTATATACAAGATAACTGTGCTATCTCAAGTCTAAAGATTATATGCACTGATATAATTTATGACAAAACATTGACAAGAGTAAACTCCATGTGCTTGTCATAAGTGTCACTGGTTCGGCCTACTTATCATTTATAAATGCCTATCATGTTTGTTATATGGCATGAGACTCACCATTCCATCTTATTTATATTTCATATAAATAACTTGGAACAAACATGAATACAATCTTTCTGGATAAGTCATGTCCTTATTATGAAGTATCCTCGATTGTGAACCTATTTATGATACTTTGTGCTAGAAATATTATCCCTCGTATTCTTAACTACTTAAGAATAATATTTCTAACAAAATATCAATGGACCTTTTCTATTACACATAAATATATTATGTAAACAGAAATTAGAAATGCCTTTTATTAATAAAAATATGTACAAGATACATACTAAATGATATGCTCTAGGGCATACTACTAACATATAACTCAAGTTATGGTCAATTAACCATAACTACTGAATTTTGGTTTCCTTAGTAGTCATTTTGATTCTGGACTTTACTAATTTATTTGTTCTGCTTATAATGACATTTAGGCCTAGTGTACTTCATAGGATTTGTTGCCCTATGTCGTATAGTCATTTAGAAATTTTACTTGTTATTTGTCAAGTCTTATAGAATTATTTATAGTCAAATTGTTGATTTGGACTCAAAGGTCCTATATTGGCATGGTCCTCAATTAGGTCAATGGCTTTGACCTTAAATTCTGGCCTTATACATTTATAATTTAAGGAAGTTGCCTAAAATAAAGTTTTAGGTCTCTTTCTTAGCTTTCCAGATTGGTATGGCTTATTACATTTGGAGACTTCTTGAGGGAGATATGCCTATTTGAATTTTCTGGACTTAATGGTCAATTGTACCAATTCCAAATTTAGTGTGTTAACTTAATCAACTTAATTGGCCTTGTTCCCTTGATTTTTGTGTAACACCCCTATTTGTATAGCCAGGTATAAATCTGTTCCGGTGACCGATGTCGGTCCGGACAATTAAGGGGATTAGAACCACATCTAAGACAACTAGATAAGCCCTAAACACAAATAATTAGTAATTATCAATTAGTTAAGTATAAATAAGAAAAACATAATATAATAAGTTAAATGAGCCGAGAGTCACAGCAATGGGTAACCTACTCGGGAAGGACTGCGAGGTCGATTTAAACTCTAATTTCGAACTGTAAAATGTGACGTCGTAGTCCCTAGGACTATTGCGAACACAGTGGAAAAGAGAGAATCATGAAAAAGAATTGTTAAGCCAGTCAAATAATTAGGTCAGGGATCCGAAAGAAATATTGAATTATTTGCAAACCGGATTGAACCGGCGAGGGGCAATTTGGTCAATTGACCCCTGGAGCTGACTCCTGACCTAACTGTCAAATAAAATTGGAGAAAAGAAAATTTTAGGATCAAGAATTAAATTAAATAACTAAAGAAAAATAAATGAAAAAAAATAGGAAAAAGAAAAAGTTGAAAAAGTGAAAAAGGTTTATTACATCATGCATGACATGCATGATGCAATAAACTTAATAATTAAGAATTTAAAAATTATGGGATAATTATGTATTAATTTAGCTAAAATTTAAAAGAAAAGAAAAAAAATTTTTGCTTCTTCTTCCTTCATTGTGGCCGCCACTCCTTCTCTCTCATTCTCTTTTCCTTTTCTTCCATGGATGCCTATTTCAAGCTCATTAAACCTTGAATTTTCCACAAATTTTCATGATTCAATCCTTAGAAAACCTCTAAATAACCTATGAATGGAAGATTAAGCATAAAAAATTGAGAGAAATTGAAGGAAATAGAATATTGAAATTCATCAATTGAGATAAGTTAATGTTCAAGCAAAATTACTTTAGATATCTTGAAATTTAGCTTAATTATGTTTAGTTAGCATTAGAAATGAAGTAATTAAATTGAGAAAATTGAAAAAAAAATTATATGATTGAAAAGGGAAGAATTTCGACCAGCCATAGATTTATGAGAGTATGATGTGTTTTGATTGAATTAAAAGAGTATGTAAGCTTGAACGAGTTGAGAAATGGTGTTGGTATGCTTGGAATCAATTAAATGTAACAAATCAAGTGAATTAGGGTTTGAATATAGGATTTTGGAACACAAAAATTGGAGAATTGGTCAAATGGTGTGTTTGACCTTGTTTGAGCTGAAAAATGGCCATATGTGACCAATTGTGGTATGGTGGAAGTGTTAGAATTAGGTCTAAATTCGGATTGCTTAGGGCCATTATGCAGGCAACAGGACCAAGGTCCCTTTTAGGGACCAAAACTAAAAAATTACCAACCCAATTGGTGTAGGGCCAATTGGGAATGAAACTAGACACAAAATGACACATTTTTCATTTAGGAATCATGCTCAAAAAGTGACTAGAGCATAGTGAACAAATTGGCGAAATCCGAATGTGAGTGTTCTGCCCTGTACAAAAACGACCAAATGAGTATTTGTTCATTTGGCCATAACTTGGACTAGGCAGGTCTAAATGATCTAAAATTTTACTAGTAGAAAGCTGAGATATAACACAAACCCAAATTATGACCTTAACCAAGTCATTTAGCTACCCAAAGTTGGTGACCTAAAACTGCCAGAACTCAGAAATTTACCCAGAAATCTGGATAAGTCCAATCCAGCAACCATGATTCAAATGGCTATAACTTGAGCTACAAAACTCTAAATGGAGTCATTCAAAAAGGAGAATAAATTTAAGACAATAAGGAACAACTTATATAAAGAAAACTTAGCCAAATTCTAACAGCAACATGACCAATGGAACAGTGCAAAATGGGACACCAAAACTGAAATTTTGAAATTTTGCCTAAAAGACTTAAGTTTTGAGAAAATGACCAAAACCAACAAGTTAGGTAACCAATATGTGGTATGTGGGTACAATTGGATTTCCCATACCTATTAAGCATAAGAAAGTCAATATTTTGACTTGAATAGTACCATGAATAGTAACCTCAACATGAAAATTTTCAAGAATGTAAGTTTAAGCATAATGGGATTAATTATTGGAATTAGCGTGAGGCAAAGATACTGAGACACTATAAATTTTGTGTTTCAGCTGAAAAAGATCCGGAAAGTCTAAGAGACTGAGTCAAGGCCTAGAGGTGACTCACGTCAGGTTTGTGCACAACAAACTTAAAATTCTTTGTTTCTACTTGACAAATCTTGAAATAAATGTTGCGAATAATTTTGATTATTATGACTTTGAAAATATTATTTGAAAAATAGTGTGTTGCTTACTTTGTAAATGAAAAGTTTGGAATGAAATATGATTTGTGAATTGTATGAAATGTTTGAATAACTTGATTTAAATTATTTTTTATTCACACTTGGCATGGCAATATCACTATGTTCCTCCTCCATTTATGGGGTGATTTTGACTATATTCCTCCCTCTTTGGCTTTCTCGTCAGGAGGTGAGTTTGGATGAGTACTCATTAGCTAGCTAGCCACCTCCCTCATTGATTTCGATTAGTGGGGTGAGTTTGCCTTATCGTGGTGCACAACACGACATGTTTGGAAATTTTGTGTCATAGCCTAAGTTGTATTATTGATTGACAACACTATGATTATTAAATTATTTGATCAAATTTGTGTTATATTAAGCTTTGAAAATTATGATTTGTTATAAATGTGACTTGAAAAAAATTATGAAATGCGATTATAAGATTTTTGAATTATAAATTGTTCATAAATATTTTATATTATGCATTTTATACTTTATTGTGCACCACTGAGTATTTTTATACTCAGCGATAGCTTTAACTTGCTGTCGCAGATAGAGAAAAGGACATAGCAGCAGAGTGAGCTACTACAATAAGAGAGGAGCACAGTTGAAGAATTTTTGTACGGGTATTTGTCTATACCCTGGTAGTTTAGTTTGATGTAAATATGATAGTATGCATATGTATCTCTGTAGTTTGAGCAGTTGTATAGATAAAATTGTAATGATATTATTTCGGATTTTCTTTCTGTATATTAAATTGTGTATGTAAAAGTAATTTTAATGCCACGTTTATGGATGGAATTATTTTAACAATATTTTGAAAAGTGAATTTTGATTTAAATTGTAGTTGACTGTGTTGTTTGGGATATTATTGGAGATTGAGGTTGTGAAATGAAATTATTTGGAAGTGTTTTTCACAGGTTTTGAAGAACTGTTTCCTCAAAATTAAACGACACTTTGCCAAAATTTTTATAAAATTTGCAGAAAAATAAAAATGGATAAAAATTTTTACTAGTTTTGAAACTTCAATTAAATGTTTTTAATTCCTACCAAAACGCTCACCACTTCCAAAATGAAAGAAAATGGTTTTAAAATCCCTTGTAGTGTATTTAATGGGTTACCGGTAGGCGAAGTATGATAATTCATTAGATGTACTATGGGATCATGTTACATCTTACGGAAGGGTAGGGTGTGACATGTTTTAGTGGTATCAGAGCATGGTTTTGCAATGAATTTTAACTATGTATGTGAATATTTCTTTGATAAGTACAATTGCTCAAGTGTCTTTAATTGATACATATGACATATTTACATCATGAATATGCACTAACGGAGTCAACCTCCTTGTGTTTGTTATCAGAGAGTAGAAAATTTTTGAAAGTTGAATGGAAGAAGGAGATCATTCCGTAGAGCAATCTGTCGAGGCTGAGGCTCGATGAGAAGCCCCAGCACTCCAGAATGTGAGTGGATCAGCCACTCCAGCTCCTCCTCAAGCACCGCAATTCCCTGCTCAATTTGCACAGTAGATGGCTGCGTTCTTTCAACAAATGGCAGGAAATGTGTCATCACAAGCTCAGATGCAAGCACCTGTAGCACAATCACAGCCTCTGGCTCGGCAAAATGAGAAGTTAATGAAATTTGGGGCTACAGAATTCAAAGGAACAGTGGATCCACTGGAAGCAGAACAGTGGTTAGAGAGGATGGAACGGGTTTTCAAAAAACTACAGTGTGCTGAAGAGTTGAAGTTTGAATATTCAGTATTACTTCTACAAAGGGATGCATATGAGTGGTGGAAGACCATCTCCCACAGCCTGGTAGAGCCACCAGTCCTCACATGGGCACACTTTTTAAGGGAATTTCGGTAAAAGTGGGTCCTCGATACTTATGTAGACATGAAGCTGCAAGAGTTTTTAAGTTTGAAGCAAAGAGACAAAACTGTAGCAAAGTATGAGCGAGATTTCTCTCGACTAAGCCACTATGCCGGAAGTTTGGTCACCACCCCCAGAGACCGGTGTAAGAGGTTTGAGGCTGGGTTGAGGCCTAGCTTGAGAATGCAAGTGGTAGGGTTCCGCCACCAGAATTTTTCTGAATTGATTTCACAAGCCTTGGAGCTGGAAAAGATAGAATCAGAAGGGGCAGTGAAAAAGAGTACAGAAGAGAAAGAGAAAACAGAAAAAGCTACTGGTCAAACTACAGAAAGTAGTTCGGGGAAGAGAAAACATTTTGGAGGATCTAGCTCATGCGAATCGGGTAGAGGTAGATCTTCTAGACAAAAATTGCCCCAATCCAATCAGCAAACTCAACAGACACGTAGAAATACGCTGTCAGATCGACTTTGTGAGACTTGTGGTAAACCACATAGTGGAGTATGTTATAGAGCTATAGGAGCATGTTTTAATTGTGGAGGGACTGGTCATTTTGCTAAGGATTGCGTAAGTCCATGCCGTTATGGATCATTTACCACGTCAGAATGATCAGCCCAAATTTCTACCTCGAAGAGTTCACCAGCAGTTGGTAGAGGCAGAGGCAGAGGTAAAGGTGGTACACCTGGAAGTCAGAGTACTGTGAATCAACCAAGACAAGGTGATACTCCAGTGAGAGTATACACTATGCGACAGAGGGACGAGGATGAGACTTCTGATATGGTTACTGGTATTTTCTCGATTCTTAACTAAGATATTATAGTATAGGTGAAAAAAAAAAATTTTGATATGTTAGTGATTAGTGTTTTTAAAATTAATTTTGGAAGAGTTTGTCAGTGAAAAATATTTGCTAGCACACAAGAATTTGTAAAGTTAATTGGTAAGCCTAATTAGGTATGGCAAGAAAACCTAAAAGTAAGTTATAATAATATAGCTACCTTAGATGCAGGTAGGTATTACTGCTGATAGATGTCAGTGGGTACCATAATCAAAATAAGTTTAAGATATTAGTGGATTTGAAAGAAATAAGATAAGAGGAAGTTTGATCTATTGGGATGTATCGTAGTAAATATACAATATTCTTGATGTTGTGCTGTAAGCTGTAGATTACAGTACTGACTTGGGATTTATTGTGTAGAGCTACGTACTACCCAATAGTACACAAGGATAAAAATAGTTACAAATGGCATATGTTTTGGTATAGTTATGATAAGATAAAGTTTTCTTATTGGAAAGGAGTTTGAAAATCCTAACCTAGGATTTAAAACTCTAAAGTTAGAATATTGAAAGGTTATAGTTTAGTACAAGAGAAAGTAATGACTACACATCAGTGCAAAATAAGCTATAGAATATCGATAAATAAAAATAAATAGAACAATAAGAAATGAGAAAAACACTAGATAAGGAATTACCACCAAGGCAAGCAACTTGCTTAAGACGCGTAACGATATCTCGAACAATTTTATCAAGAAAGAAATAAGTTAAACCAAAGAAAACAAGATAGTGCAAAATAGCATATAGATCTTGGTCATAAATGAGATGGTAAGATAATGGTTCCTATGGCCAAGAAGGAGGCAAGCAGTTCATATATGACCAACAAAGTCAAAAAAAAAAAAAAGAGAGAAGAGCAGACTACAAAGGAAAATAATTGCTAAAACAACAGCAAGAAGAGAGTAAAACTAAGTTCTCACCCATAGGATCGTACAAGATCCTAAAAAAAGCAGATCCACTAGTACATAGATTTGCTTACCTCTAAAATTGAAATGAATTTGAATCTAACTTATAACAGAAGCTCATAAGAAACTGGGCACACGAGGTAAACAATTGATGAGTAAATAGTATTGGTTAAAGTGCTATGAACCATTATTCCGATTATGAAGCTACATAGAAATGTGAGAAAAATATGAGAAAACAACATGTATGACTACTTGAGGACAGATAGTGGACACAATTTCGAGGACGAAATTTATTTTAAGGGGGGAAGAATTGTAACACCCCGATTTGTATAGCCAGGTATATTTCACTGTTCCGGTGATCGGTGTTGGTCCGGACAATTAAAGGGATTAGAACCATATCTAAGACAACTAGATAAACCCTAAACACAAATAATTAGTAATTATCAATTAGTTAAGTATAAATAAGAAAAACAGAACATAAGAAGTTAAATGAGCTGAGAGTCACAGCAATAGGTGACCCTTCTCGGGAAGGACTGCGAGGTCGATTTAAACTCAAATTTCGAACCGTAAAATGTGACACCGCGGTCCTTAGGACTATTGCGAACACAGTGGAAAAGAGAAAATCACAAAAAAGAATTGTTAAGCCGGTCAAATAATTAGGTCAGAGATTCAGAAAAAATATTAAATTATTTACAAACTGGATCGAACCAGCGAGGGGCAATTTGGTCAATTGACTCCTGGAGCAGACGCTTGACCTGACTGTCAAATAAAATCGGAGAAAAGAAAATTTTGGGATCAAGAATTAAATTAAAGAACTAAAGAAAAAGAAATGAAAAAAAAAATAGGAAAAAGAAAAGGTTGAAAAAGTGAAAAAGGTTTATTACATCATGCATGACATCATGCATGATGCAATAAATTTAATAATTAAGAATTTAAAAATTATGGGACAATTATGTATTAATTTAGCTAAAATTTAAAAGAAAAGAAAAATTTTTTTTTGCTTCTTCTTCCTTCATTGTGGCCACCACTCCTCTCTCATTCTCTCTTCCTTTTCTTCCATGGATGCCTAGTTCAAGCTCATTAAACCTTGAATTTTCTACAAATTTTCATGATTCAATCCTTAAAAAACCTCTAAATCACCTATGAATGGAAGATTGGGAATAAGAAATTGAGAGAAATTGAAGGAAATAGAAGATTGAAATTCATCAATTGAGGTAAGTTAATGTTCAAGCTAAATTACTTTAGATATCTTGAAATTTAGCTTAATTATGTTTAGTTAGCATTAGAAATGAAGTAATTAAATTGAGAAAATTGAAAAAAAAATTGTATGATTGGAAAGGGAAGAATTTCAGCCAGCCATAGATTTATGAGAGTATGATGTGTTTTGATTGAATTGAAAGAGTATGTAAGCTTGAATGAGTTGAGAAATGGTGTTGGTATGCTTGGAATCAATTAAATGTAACGAATCAAGTGAATTAGGATTTGAACCTAGAGTTTTAGAAGATAAAAATTGGAGAATTGGTCAAATGGTGTGTTTGACCTTGTTTGAGCTGAAAATGGCCATATGTGACCAATTGTGGTATGTTGGAAGTGTTAGAATTAGGTTTAAATTCGGATTGCTTAGAGCCATTATGCAGGCAGCAAGACCAAGGTCCCTTTCAGGGACCAAAACTGAAAAATTACCAACCCAATTGGTGTAAGGCCAATTGGGAATAAAACTAGACACAAAATGACACATTTTTCATTTAGGAATCATGCTCAAAAAGTGACCATAGCATAGTGAACAAATTGGCCAAATCCGTATGTGAGTATTCTGCCCTGTACAAAAATGACCAAATGAACAGTATTTGTTCATTTGGCCATAACTTGGGCTAGGCAGGTCTAAATGACTTAAAATTTTACCAGTAGAAAGCTGAGATATAGACATAAAACTTTCATGAAGAACAAAAACTCAAATTATGACCTTAACTTAACCAAGTCATTTAGCCACCCAAAGTTGGTGACCTAAAACTGCCAGAACCCAGAAATTTGCCCAGAAATCTGGATAAGTCCAATCCGGCAGCCATGATTCAAATGGATATAACTTGAGTTACAAAACTCCAAATGGAGTGATTCAAAAAGAAGAATAAAGTTAAGACAATAAGAAACAACTTCTATGAAGAAAACTTAGTTAAATTCTAACAGCAACATGACTAATAGAATAGTGCAAAATAGGACGCCAAAACTGAAAATTTGAAATTTTGCCTAAAAAGACTTAAGTTTTGGGAAAATAACCAAAACCAAAAAGTTAGGCAACCAAAATGTGGTATGTGGGTATAATTGGATTTCCCATACCTATTAAGCATAAGAAAGTCAATATTTTGACTTGAATAGTACCATGAATAGTAACCTCAACATGAAAATTTTCAAGAATGTAAGTTTAAGCATATTGGGATTAATTATTGGAATTAATGTGAGGCAACGATACTGAGACACTATAAATTTCGTGTTTCAGCTGAAAAAGATCCGAAAAGTCTAAGAGATTGAGTTAAGGCCAAGAGGCAACTCACGTCAGGTTTGTGCACAACAAACTTAAAATTCTTTGTTTCTACTTTACAATTCTTGAAATAAATATTGTGAATAATTTTGATTATTATGGCTTTGAAAATATTATTTGAAAAATAGTGTGTTGCCTACTTTGTAAATGAAAAGTTTGGAATGAAATATGATTTGTGAATTGTATGAAATGTTTGAATAACTTGATTTAAATTATTTTTTATTCACACTTGGCATGGCAATATCACTAAATTCCTCCTCCATTTATGGGGTGAGTTTGATTATATTCCTCCCTCTTTGGCTTTTCCAGTCAGGAGGTGAGTTTGGATGAGTACTCATTTGCTAGCTAGCCACCTCCCTCATTGATTTCGATTAGTGGGGTGAGTTTGCCTTGTCGTGGTGTACAACACGGCATGTTTGGAAATTTTGTGTCATGGCCTAAGTTGTATTATTGATTAGCAACACTATAATTATTAAATTGTTTGATCAAATTTGTGTTATATTAAGCTTTGAAAATTATGATTTGTTATAAATGTGATTTGAAAAAAATTATGAAATGCGATTATGAGATTTTTGAATTATAAATTGTTCATAAATATTTTATATTATGCATTTTATACTTTATTGTGTACCACTGAGTATTTTTATACTCAGCGATAGCTTTAACTTGCTGTCGCAGATAGAGAAAAGGACATAGCAGCAGAGTGAGCTGCTACAGTCAGAGAGGAGCACAGTTGAAGAATTTTTATACGGGTATTTGTCTATACCTTGGTAGTTTAGTTTGATATAAATATGATAGTATGCATATGTATCTCTGTAGTTTGAGCAGTTGTACGGATAAAATTAGAATAATATTATTTCGGATTTTCTTTCTGTATATTAAGATTGTGTATGTAAAATTAATTTTAATGCCATGTTTATGGATGGAATTATTTTAACAATATTTTGAAAAGTAAATTTTGATTTAAATTGTGGTTGACTGTATTGTTTGGGATATTATTGGAGATTGAGGCTGTGAAATGAAATTATTTGGAAGTGTTTTTCACAGGTTTAAATCAAAAGTGAATTTTGATTTAAATTGTGGTTGACTGTATTATTTGGGATATTATTGGAGATTGAGGCTATGAAATGAAATTATTTGGAAGTGTTTTTCACAGGTTTTGAAGAACTGTTTTCTCAAAATATAAATGACACTCTACCGAAATTTTTATAAAATTTGTGAAAAAATAAAAATGGATAAAAATTTTTACTAGTTTTGAAAGTTCAATTAAATGTTTTTAATTCCTACCAAAATGCTCACCACTTCCAAAATGTAAAAAAATAGTTTTAAAATCCCTTGTAGTGTATTTAATGGGTTACCGGTAGACGAAGTACGGTAATTCATTAGATGTACTACAGGATCATGTTACATCTTACGGAAGGGTAGGGTGTGACATTCTGAGTTCTGGTTAAAATTTCAATATTGTAGGTTTATGTCTTATTAAACTTTTGGCACTGATTTTAGGTCATTCTGAATTGTATAGACCAAGATATGGTCAATTTACTAAAGCTGGACAGATTGCATTTTCAATGCAACATTAGGTCATTTTTAGGTCAAGTTCAATTCTAGCAGATTTGGTACCGTAATTTGGGCAATCAATTTGAATTGGTTCTAGTCATTTCTGGGCTTTGGTGTCTTCATAAGAGTTATAGCTCTATGTTTAATCTTTCCATTGATATAAATTTCAAGTCATTTGGACCTGTTTTGAGTGAGTTATGGTCAAATGAGTGACTACTGTTCATAGAGTCAAATT
The DNA here is from genome assembly GCF_030052815.1 of Hevea brasiliensis. Lineage (NCBI taxonomy): Eukaryota > Viridiplantae > Streptophyta > Magnoliopsida > Malpighiales > Euphorbiaceae > Hevea > Hevea brasiliensis. The sequence continues at coordinate 58,112,421 of NC_079494.1, forward strand.
CTGGGTTGCAATGGTTCTGGACAGTTTTGTTACCTCAACATTTGCAAGCAATTTGACTTAGTAAGTGACATTTCTAGGTTATGTGATCTTCACCAAAGTTGTAGCTCTATGTCTAAGCTTTCCAACGGTATAAATTTTAGGTCATTTGGAGTTGTGTAGACTAAGATATGGTCATTTTACTATGGCTGGTCAAGTTGCACTTATATTGCACTATTAGGTCATTTTTAAGTCAAAGTCAAGTCGGCCAGTTTTTGTAACCCAACTTGGGCAATCAATTTGACTTGCTTAATGGCATTTCTAGGCTTGGTGGTCTCTGCCAAAGTTGTAGCGCTATGTCTAAGCTTTCCAACGGTATAAATTTTAGGTCATTTGGACCTGTTTTCACTGAGTTATGGCCAATTTCGTAAATACTGTTCATATGGTCAGATTTAGTGTTTACACATTACCAAATCTGGATAAGGTCTAATTTATGGTCACTTTCCGGACAGAATTTTAACAATGTTTCCGCATAAAAGTTGGCACATTTTATGTCTAGTTTTACCTCCAATTGGCCTCATACCAATTGGGGTCACACAATTAGGGTTATAGCTCCAAAGCATACTGCCCTTATACAATTCTTAAATACCAATCAACTACACATTCAAATCTCTATACTTTAGCTCCCCATACCTAAATTCTGGATTGGTAACATGGTAACATACTAACATCATTCATCACATCTCATTATGGTCAATTGGAGTAGTATATACAAATCCTCAACACACTAAATACAAACCTAATTCACAAAGTCAACATTAACATAATATCCACATAAAAACACCCAACAATTATATATAATTCTAACAATAATTTACATACACTTCCATTAATCCCTTAGTACCATAATTCATCAAGTAAATTCATGAAATCAAGCACTCTTTATTGAACCTCAAGGCTACCAAAAATCACCATTGGCCAAAGTCTTCCACAATTTCTTTCAAACCTCAATTCTAAAGCTCAATCACACATATACATGGAATTAATTCACTAACACATCAAATTACTTTAATTAACCTTAATTTCCATCAAATTCATGTAAAAATAAACCACTTACCTTTCACTTCCATGGCTGTCCAAAATTGAATATATCAATAACTCATCAAATCCTTCAAATTTCTTCACCATTCAACTCATCTCAACCTTAATACAAACTTTAATGAAGCAAGGGATGAAAAACTAGCACTAACCTTTTATGGAGCTTGACAAATCCTTGGAATTTCTCTTCCTTTTTGCTGCTCACATACTGCCCATGGTGTGAGGACCACTTTTAATGAAGGGAGTTTGAAGAAATATGGCTTGAATCATGGTAAATTTGAGCTTATGCACGAATGGCCATGGAGGAAGCTTGGAAAAAAACACATTCGGCCATGGGAGAGAATTAAAGGAAATGAGATGAATTAGTGGAGAAATCTGTCCACTATGGGTTTGTATAAGTCCCTTTAAATCAAGTTAGTGGAGCACTAAGTTGACTTAATGAATTAATTAATCTAAGCTTCCTTAATTTGCAATTTTGCCACTAATCTTTCACTATTTATATTTTATACCCAATTTCTTATTTTCATGACATTTTCAATGTTTAATATCACTTATTTTTAATGGACATTTAGGTCAAAAGTTAACTCTAGGTGTCAAATGACCAAAATGCCCCTATTCAATTTGTATTTTCAATTTTTCGGTAACACCGATTTTTATCAATTTCTTGATTTTTTGTTTTCCTTTGTACTAATTCATTAATTTTCTTTGACATTTCTAATATCAATTACACCTCATTAGGCCTTCAATTAGGTCCCGAAAATATTTCTCGGGGTTCCCCGCGGTCCAGAGCTAGTCAACGGTCCTTGCCGTAACTTTCCGGTGTGGTCACCCATCGCTACGGGTTTCGGCTCGCTTAACTTAATCACATTTCATCTCTTTTATTTTTCCTTAATTTTTCTCATCACATATTTCATTATTTTATGCTTCCTCACTGCCAATTAAGTGTAGTTCCAGAAATTTCGACTTTCCGGGGCAGACATTAGCCGTCGGAATAGTGGAACACACAGACTACTTAAAGTGAGGATGTTACAATAACTTAGTCCACAAAATTGCAAATGTAGTGAAACCAAAGCCAAAATCTCTACAAAACCTAGAACTACAACTTTGGTATTTTGACCAAAACCCAGAACCTAATGGAACTAGGCCAATTAAGGACAAGTCAGCATACCAAAACTTGAAATGAACCAAATAACCACTTGACTCCATAATAGTGTTTATACCATAACGTTTAGTAGAAAACTCGAAATGGGATGAGCTCAACTGTTCTGGAAACCTAAGAGATAGGGCTCCAACTTTGATTTAGGAACCTTCCTTAGTTTTGAGTGTAAGAACCCTAAAATGGGAGACAAAGCTACTTATTTGAACCTGGGATCCTGAAGGCATAGGGTTCTTGAGTCAAAGACAGTTAGTTTGCCATAATTAATTCTAAAAAACTTGAAAAATTGTAAATCTTAAATCTGAGTGATCCTAAGATATAGGATAACAACTCCTATGAAGAACATTAGGCCTAAATGTAACGCCATTACCATAGGTAGTCCGTACGTTCTATTGTTTTGATGACTAACATCTGTTCAGACAGTTAGAATGTTTGGAACTACACTTAAACTAGGGTGAGGAGACATAAATTGATGAAATAAAGACAAAAAAAATTAAGAAAAAATAAATGAAATGAAATGTAACTAGGTTAAAGGAGCCGGAACCATAGCGATGGGTGACCATACTGGGAAGTCATTGCGTAGAGAGTTGATGACCCTAAACCTATGAGGAACCCTAGGAAATAATTTTCGGGACGTAATTAAAAGGTTTACTGATGTATAATTGACATTAAAAATGTCAAAGAAAATTTAGTTAATCAGTACAGATGAAAATGAAATTTAAGGAACCGTCGGATTAGGGATTTAGACTGTATTACCGAAAAAGTGTGACTATAATCAGAAGAGGGGCATTTTGGTCATTTGGCATCCAGAGTTGACTTTTGACCTAAATGTCCATTAAAATGAGTGATATTTAAATTTTGAAAATCCCATAAAAACATGAAACTATATATGTAATGTAATTAAAGAAAAAAAAAGGGTATTATTTGAAATATTAAAATTTTGATTATTATAATAATTAAACCAAAGTTAGTGGGGGTATATAAAGGCAATAAGTGACAAATCTCTCCACTCACTTTCATCTTCTTCTTCAACTCTTATCCATGGCCGAATTTGGTTCTCTCAATTCCTCTATGGATTTTCTCTTCATGCAAGCTTAAATCCTCTTCATTTTCAACATAAAATCACAAGTTCACTTCACAAGAATTAGTCCTCACACCTTGGGAAGAATATAGGAAGCAAAAGGAAGGAGAAATTTTGAAGTTTTAACAAGCTTAAGAAAGTGAACAAAGAGGTTAGTGCTTATATCCTCTTCCTTGCTTCATTAAAAATTGATTTGAAGTTAGGATGAAGTGAATTATGTTTGAAATCAAAAGAAATGGTAACTTAGGAGAAGTGTTTCATTTCGGCAGCTGTAATTTTCTTGAGATTTTGATGAATTCCTAATTATAAAGATGACTGGTGATGTTAATTGATACACTTAGATGCATTAGAAGTGATATTGCATGTGTATGTTTGAGGTTGACAATTTGAATTAGGGTTTGAATAATTATTGAAGACTTTGTGCAATTGTTTCAACTCGACAACCTTGAGGAACTTAGGAGATTGATAATTTTATGTATGTAAATGTTGATTAATGGTGTTGATGAATAAGTAGATAAGGGCTATATGTTGATTGATAAAGTTATTTGTGATAGAAATTTTATTTCATGTGTATATTGTGATTGACCTTGACAATGTGGATTAGGGTTTTGAACTACATATTGGAGACTTGATGCAATTACTGGAATGTGATTGTATTGAGATGATATTTAGAAGTGCCATGAATGCCAATTTGAAGTAAGGGAGTTGGAGGAATGATATTTGGGAGTGTAATTTCTTTGCAGGTTGGGAATTTGTTGAATTTAGTGTGTATTTTGAGCCATAACCAAAATTTTGTTACTCCAATTGGTATGAGGCTAATTGAAGGTAAAACTAGATATAAAATTCACCATTTTTCATGAAGAAGCCATGCCCAAATTCTATCCAAAACTTGACCTAATTGTTGCCCCAATTTGGCTGACCATATAAGGAACCCAGAAAATTGACCAAATAAATAGTGTACATTTATTTGGTTATAACTCACTCTAGACAGGTCCAAATGACCTGAATTTTATACCATTGGAATGCTTAGATATAGGGTTACAATTTTTATAAAGAACACAAAGCCTAGAAATACCTTTAACCAAACCAAATTGCTGGTCCAAATTAGGTAACAAAACTACCCAGTACCATATTGCCCAGAAATTGCTAGAAATAGGCTTAATTGACTAGTTTTGTCAAAGAGGCCATAACTTGATCTACAAAAATCCAAATGCAATGAAATCAGTGGAAAATTTTCCATAAGACATAATCTACAATATTGGTTTTTGGATCAAAACCCAGAACTCAAAGGAATTAGGTCAATTGGCTAGGTCAAGTTATTATGCAAATTTTAGAAATTGCCTAAGTGACTATTTGACTCTAGAACAGTCTTTTAGTCATATATCTCACTAGGAAACTGCAATTGGGATGAACCATATTGTTCTGGAAACCTGAGAAATAGAGATCCAACTTTGTTTTAGACACTTTCCTCAAATTATAAATGTAAGAATCCCAAAAGTTGAGTCAAATCTACTAACCTGAACTAGAATCCTGTTGGCACAGGGTACTTGAATCCAGACCAATTATTTGGCTATAAGTGATCCTATAAAACTTGAAAAATTGCAATCTAAAATTTTGAGTGACCATAAGATATAGGGCAACAAACTCTATGAAGAACACAGAGCCTAAAAGTGACTACAACATATCCAATTAAATTGGTAAAGTTTAACTTCAAAATCTGCCTAGTTAAAGAGCCAGAATTAGGAAATGAACCAGTTATGGTTAATTGACCATAAGTTGAGTTCGAAAAACCCAAATGACATGATTCAAAAAGAAAAAATAAGACAAGACATAGAGGAACAACTTCCATGAAGGAAGTATGGCCAAACAGTGGCCACAAAGTGATCAAATTAATAGGTAAAGTTAAGACATTAAAACTGAACCTAAAGAAAGGTCATAAGACAACATATCTTATGGTAGAGTTTTAACCCTAGTATATTGCTAAATGCTAAATTATATGAAATAGGTATGTGGGATCCACTTTCTCACTATAAAGTGACATGAAATTTCTAATAAGTAATTGATAATGCTTAATTGCCCAAAGTAAACCTAGGCTTATATATATAGTTTGGATCGATTGGTATACTAATTAGGGACTATAGATAGTAGTACTGCCTATATGAATAATCATTAATCAACAAAATATGTTTGATATGATTATTCTACAGGCTATATGCCTACCAGTTGGCCATTGTGCATAATTTCATTATTGGCTTTAAAAGCCTGCCCGCTAGCCTTGTGCCTGACATGATAGTTGTACACAGGGTAAACATATGGTTGTCTGACCAGTATACTCTCGTGTATCCAGCCTTATAGTCTGTTATAGGTTACTTGGGCATTGATATGATTTTAAAAGACTGAGAATGAAACAAATGAATAGATAAGATACTGATAATTAATTTATTTTCAAAGTGCAATAAAAAGTGCAATAAAAATATAGTTGACCTAGAGTTATGACATTCCACCTAGAATTATTATTTTTAATTATCCATTTATTTTTTTTTTTAAGTTATGCACCACTAAGCAATTCGCTTAACGCATTGGTTTTCCATCGAGTAGGTACTGGAGACCAGACACAGCCGCAGCAGCAATAGTAGCAGTAGTGTTCTAACAGAGTTTTAACAGATCTAAGAGTCACCTCAGTATTTTATATTTATTTTGGTAGGGCCCATGTTATTAGGTATTGAATTTTGGTTTATCGTACATAAGTAGATACAGTGTAACTCTTTTTGAACATTGTAAATAAATTGTAATTACATTTTGGATTGTAAATAAAGTTGTAAACTTTTATATATAAACTTCCATATAAATGACTGAATGAATGAAAAATATATTTTCTTGAAATTGTATAAGCAAAAATGATATGATGTATATGTAAATATGAGATAGACATGAAATTGTTTTTATCAGGTGAATAGTAGAACCCACCAGATACTAATAAAACAGAGGAGGCTCTGCACGGGTTTCCATAAAAATAATGTGATAAAAAAAATTTACCACAGGCTTTCTATGAAATTTAAAATTAACAATGGACAGGACAGGATAAGATAGGGTGCTCTGGCACCGAATGTGGCATGCCTTACTCAGCTATACTGTACACGGGTAAGGGGTATCACACTAAAAGTGGCTGTAACATGTCCAAATAATTAAATAAAGTTTGACTCTAGAATCTGCCTGGTTCTGGAACTAGAATGAGTTAATAAACCAGTTTTGATTATTTGACCATAACTTGAGTTTTAAAACTCCAAACGACATGATTCAAAAAGGAAAACAAAGACAAGACATGGAGGAATAACTTCCATGAAGGAAATGTGGCCAAACAGTGGCCACATCTTAATTAATTTGCGAGATGAATTTAAGATACCAAATCTAGACCTTGAGAAAGGTTTATAAAATAACTTGGCACATGATATGGAATGAACTAAAGTAATTTGCTAAACATAAAAATGCTATGAAACACCACTAGTATATAACATGAATTAATGAAACTATAAATACTTAATAATTCTACTTGCCCAAAGTATACCTGTACTTATTTATATAGCATGGATCGATTGGTATACCAATTAGGGACTACAGATTACAGTACTGCCCACATGAATGATCATTGACAGACAACATATGTCTGAGATGGTTGTTCTACTGGTTTTATACCTGCCCGTTGGCCATAGTGACTATTATTATTACTGGCTCTATGCCTGTCCGCTGGCCTAGTACCTGACATGACCGTTTTATAGTTGATAGACATACGGATGTCTAACTAGTATACTCCCATTTATCCAGTCTTTATAATCTGTCATAAGTTACTTAGGCACAGATATGAGTAATACACTTTAAATTTAAATAAGTAAATGAAGAGATCACTATTATGGATTTAATAAGACTGAATATGAAATATATGAATAAAAAGATCCCAATAAATTATTTTCTCTCAAAGTTCCATAAATATGTAATTAATTCAAAAATTTAGGAAATTTTATATGGAATAATTTTTTCAATTATTATTTATTTTTATTTCAATTATTACACCACTAAGCAGAAATGCTTAGCGCGATGGGTTGTTTCCTCGTGTAGGTACAGAGGACCACCACCAGTAGTAGCAGTAGCAGTAGAGCACTGATAGAGGATTGATCATATTTGTAAGAGTGTTGGTGTCACCTCATCAGTTATTTTGGTAGGGCTCATGTATATATTAGATGTTATATTTTGATCATTGTACATAAGTAAATGTTGTAAATCATTTTGAGATATGTAATTAAATTTTTGGATCGTATATAAATTGTACATTATTATATGTAAATTTTATATGAATGAAATGAAATTTACTTTCTTGAAAATTTTATGAATAATGAGATGATATGACATGGCATATAGAAAGAATGAGATGGATAGTATAATATATGATATGAAATTATTTTTAACAGGTGAATGGTGGAACCTGCCATGCACTAATGAAACAGAGGAGACTCTGTCTGGGTCTCCACAAAAAAAAATAAAATGTGATAAAAAAAAATTTTCTACACATGGAATAATATAAATAAATATAATTTAAATTAATACGGTATGAGATAAGATATGATAGGGTGCTCAGGTATCGAATGTAGCACACTTTGCTCGACTACACTGTAGACGGGTGAGGGGTGTTATATTAAAGTTTTTCTTGGTTTTAAGCTAATGGAAGTATAGAGAAACAATTTTTTCTACCCTTAATTTAAGAGTGACAACTTCAAATTTCTCTTGAATTAATCACAAGGAAGAAGATAAGAAATCTTGGCTTGAGAGAAAAGTGGAGAAGAGGAAGAATAATAACCCCTTTTAATCTTTCATTCTCTAACTCTTAAAGACTTTTAATTCCTTTAAGGTCAATTAGCAATTGACAGCTAATCATTACCTCCTTTACAAGTGTCCACATCTAATTTCTCCAATTAGATGTGTTTTCTTACTTTAATTTAGCCACTCGTCAAGTTAAGTTAATTTAGGGAATTAAAATGTCACACCCTACTCCTCCGTAAAATGTAACATGATCTCGTAGTACACCTAATGAATTACCATACTTCGCCTACCGGTAACCCATTAAATATACTACAAGGGATTTTAAATCAATTTTCGTGAAATTAAATCATGGATTAAAATTTGGTGTTACAAAAATTTTTCAAAATTTCGACAAAGTGCCTACTGTATTTTGAGAAAACAGTTCTTTAAAACCTGTAAAGAAATACACTTCCAATATTTTTGCTCAACCATAACTCCATTTCAAATCATTTCTCAATACAATTCAATCTCAATAATCAAATCAATTCATTTTCAAACCAACCTCATCATAAAAGCAACATTTCAGTGATTACAAGACTCAAAAATTAATATTATAAAATTATACAGATAAATGAAATCTCAAATTTACATTACAATAATTTGCATTTAATTACATACCAAATTATTTTACAAAAGTTCTTATACAACTGCTCAAATAATTTACATATATATTATTACATGCACACATCAAAACCTATATACATGGGTATACTTATGATATACCTGGAGCTGATTTGAATGTGTCTGCAAGGAAGCTTAGTCACTGATGAGCACTCCTACGATGCCAAGAAACACAACATCTAAAGATTAGAACCAAGATCTTTAATCATCCAAACAAGGCAGAATTTCAGATTGAAAACCCAAGTGTCAATACACAAATAATAACAAGCTAAAGCATATTGATCATCAAAATAAGACTAGCAAGGGGTTCATGCTGCTAGAATCCAAGTTCTTTCAAGAAACATGGAAGAAACATAGAAGAAACTCAAGCTCCAGCAATGGAGTTCTCTCCCTAATGCTCACACTAAAACTAGAAAAAATGAAGGCTACCAATATAATCTGAATATCTTGGGTTATATATAGCATCTTTAAAACCGTAACAGTGTGCCAAAACCCTAAAAGTGTGCCAACATGGCTAAAAAGACAAAAATACAAGGCTCCTCAATCAGATGGGGCGTCTCCATTGGGGGGGGGGGGGACCATTTGGGACCATTTGCTTTATAGCAGCCCTTTATGTAGTGGGGACCATAAGGTGGTAGCAACACTTTATGTGATAGCAGCCTTTTTTTAATGTAGTGGGGACCAATAAAAAGTGTCAGCACATGGAAAATCCAAATAAGCATAAGAAGCTCCTCCAATCCACTTAGCCGAATGGTCTTATGCCAAGTCATGCTGATGTCGCAAAGTCACGCTGATGTTGCGCCACTTGTCAAGTCTCCCATGCCAACTTGTGTGAGAATGATCCACCTAGATTCCAACAATATGCAAGAAAGTCCAATATGGCAATTTTGATCCCCCTTGTGTTCACAATGCTCCAACACCAATGCTTGCAGCTCTCTAGCTATGGCTCTGGAGATGGGTCCTCTAAATAATGGCATAGGCACTGGTGCTTCTTCATCATCCCCTCCTCCTTTGAAAGAATTCATCCTCGAATTTGATCCTGCATCAATGCAAGGGGAAAGATCAGTAATGTTAAAAGAATTGCTAACACCATACTCACCAGGTAAATCAATCTTGTATGCATTGTTGTTGATCCTTTCTAGCACTTTGAATGGACCATCACACCTTGGCTGTAATTTTGACTTTCTTAGGTTTGGAAATCGCTCTTTCCTTAAATGCACCCAAACAAAGTCACCTGGTTCAAACACAAGAGGCTTTCGACCTTTATTAGCATGAGTAGCATATTGTGCATTTTTCTTTTCAATTTGTAACCTAGCTTGCTCATGCAATTTCCTAACCAAATCTGCTTTCTTTTTACCATCAAGGCTATTAATATGATCAACAGGTAAAGGCAACAAGTCTAATGGTGTCAATGGATTAAATCCATACACAATCTGAAATGGTGAAAATCCAGTAGAAGAATGCACTACTCTGTTATAAGCAAACTCAACAAAAGGAATACAGTCTTCCCAATATTTCAAGTTTTGTTTAACCATCACACGCAATAAAGTAGTTAAGTTTCTATTCACTACTTCTATTTGTCTATCAGTCTGGGGATGACAAGTAGTTGAGAACAACAGTTTAGTACCTAACTTACCCCACAACACCCTCCAAAAGTGACTTAGGAACTTAACATCTCTATCACTCACTATAGTCCTAGGTATACCATGTAACCTAACTATCTCCTTAAAGAACAAATTTTCTATGTATGTGGCATCATCTGTTTTGTGACACGGTATGAAGTGTGCCATCTTAGAAAATCTATCAACAACCACAAATATAGAATCATGACCTCTCCTAGACGTAGGCAAACCCAAAATAAAATCCATAGAAATATTAGTCCAAGGTTCCTTAGGAACAGGCAAGGGTGTGTAAAGACCATTTGGCATTACTCTAGACTTTGCTTTCTTACATTCAACACACCTAGAACACATTCGATCAATATCTTTCCTCATATGTGGCCAAAAGAAGTGTTCTTGCAATATGTCTAAAGTCTTAGCAACACCAAAATGTCCCATCAAGCCACCACTATGTGACTCCAAAACAAGCAAGTATCGCATAGAGCATTTAGGCACACACAATTTATTCTCCTTAAACAAGTATCCATCATGCCTATAAAATTTCTGAAATGCACTTTCGTCACAAGCAGCATATACATTACAAAAATCAGCATCATCAACATACAATTCTTTCATGAACTCAAAACCAAGCAATTTAGCATTAAGTGTAGACAAAAGTGCATGTCTCCTAGAAAGTGCATCAGCTACAACATTCTCTTTTCCTTGCTTGTATTTAATCACATATGGAAATGACTCCAAAAATTCAATCCATTTAGCATGCCTTCTACTCAACTCATTTTGACTCTTAATATGCTTCAATGATTCATGATCTGAATGTATAACAAACTCTTTAGGCCACAAATAATGTTGCCAAGTTTCCAAGGCCCTAACTAATGCATACATCTCCTTATCATAAGTAGAGTAATTCAAGGCAGCTCCATGCAATTTCTCACTAAAATATGCTATTGGTCGTTTCTCTTGCATGAGAACCGCACCAATTCCTACACCACTTGCATCACATTCAATCTCAAAAGTCTTATCAAAATCTGGCAAACACAACAAGGGTGCAGAACACTTTTTTGCATTCGCATATAATTTCTCATTTCTCAACACATCAAAAACAAGTCTCAAGTGATGCAAATGCTCGTCTATGTTACTGTTGTAAATCAAAGTGTCATCAAAATACACAACAACAAATTTTCCAATGAAATTCCTCAACACATGATTCATCAAACGCATAAAAGTGCTAGGAACATTTGTGAGCCCAAATGGCATCACCATCCATTCATATAACCCATATTTAGTTTTGAAAGCAGTTTTCCACTCATCACCAATTTTCATTCTTATTTGGTGGTAACCACTTTTCAAATCTATCTTAGAAAACACACTTGCACCATGCAACTCATCAAGCATATCATCAAGGCGAGGCATTGGGTGTCTATACTTTATAGTGATTTTATTGATGGCTCTGCAATCCACACACATGCGATAACTCCCATCCTTCTTAGGCACTAGCAACATAGGTACAGCACATAGGCTCATGCTCTCCCTAACATAGCCCTTCTCCATAAGCTCCTCCACTTGCCTTTGTAACTCCTTTGTTTCTTTAGGATTTGTTCTATATGCTGGTCTATTCGGTATTTGTGCTCCAGGTACTAAGTTAATCTGGTGCTCAATCCCTCTGATAGGTAGCAATCCTGGTGGCAACTCATTCGGGAAGACATCTTCATATTCCTGTATAAGAGACAAAGCATCATTAGGCAAATGTGAATCAAGGTCAGTAACACATAAATTAACCTCCTTGTACATAAGTACACAAATAGGTCTTCCTGAATGTAAAGCCTCTCTAACTTCTCTTTCCTTCAGATACAAACTCATTCTTTTCTCTCTACTCTCCTTTTGCCCTGAGCTTTCCTTTTTCTCATTTGCTCTCATTTTCTTTTCTTTTGTTTCTCTTTGTAACACCCCTATTTGTATAGCTTGGTATATTTCACTGTTCCGGGTGACCGGTGTCGGTCCGGACAATTAAGGGGATTAGAACCACACTTAAGACAACTAGATAAGTTATAAACACAAATAATTAGTAATTTCCAATTAGTTAAGTATAAACAAGAAAAACAGAACATAAGAAGTTAAACGAGCCGAGAGTCACAGTGATGGGTGACCTTCTGGGGAAGGACTGCGAAGTCATTTTAAACTCAAATTTCAAACCGTAAAATGTGACGCTGCGGTCCTTAGGACCCTTATGAACACAGTGGAAAAGAGAAAATCACGAAAAAGAATTGTTAAGTCAGTCAAATAATTAGGTCAGGGAGCCGGAAGAAATATTGAATTATTTACAAACCGGGTTGAACCGGCGAGGGGCAATTTGGTCAATTGACCCCGAGAGCTGACTCCTGATCTAACTGTCAAATTAAATCGGAGAAAAGAAAATTTTGGAATTGAGAATTAAATTTAAGAACTAATAGAAAAAAAAAGAAGGAAAATAAAAAAGTGAAGGGAGATGACATCATGCATGACATCATGCATGATGCCATAAATCCTATAATTAATAAATTTGATTAAATGGATTTTTAGGTCTTCCATAAGACAAAATACATAAAAGAAGAAAGAAAAAAAAAAAGACAAAAAGTCATCTTCTTTCCCTAACTGCCGCCCTCACTTTCTCTCCCTCTCCCTCACCCAAAAACCTCCATTAAAGCTCATTTTGAGCTTGATCAAATCTCCAATTTCACCATAGAAAGTTAAACCTCCAACACTAAACCTTGATTTCAATCTTTGATAGAGGACTTGACAAAAAAAAAAGAAGAAAGGAAGAAGTTTGAAGGAAAGAAATTCTGCACTAAGGTTAATAGATTAAATTTGATTTTTTTTAGTTGAATTAGTTGTGTTTATAGCTTAGTTAACTTAAAAATATGCTTAAAATGAAAAGAAAAATTTGTTGAGGGACCAAGACTGAAATTCGGCCAGCATGTGTATGGGAGTTTTATTGCATGGTTTGATTGGTTTGAATGGGTATATGAACCTTAATTAGTTGAATGATTATAATTAAAAGCATTGAATTAGCTAAATACAAGGAAATTGTGAACTAGGTTGGACACTTAGGGTTTAGAGACAAAAAAAGTGAAAAATTGGTAAATGATGTCTTAGACCTAGTTTAAGGAAAGAAATGGTCAATTATGACCTAATGAGGTGTGTCAAGAGTGTTTAAATCAAAAGCCAATTCAGATTGAGTGTGGTCATGCTACTAGCAGCATGACCAAGTTACTTTTAAGGGACTAAAAATGAAATTTTACAAGTCCAATTGGTATGAGACCAATTGGGAATGAAAATAGACACTAAATGACACAATATTCATTCAGGAAGCATGCCCAAAAAGTGACCAAAACCTAGTGAACAAATTGACCAAACTTGGAAAATCACAGTCTGCCCTGTACAAACTGACCAAATGAACAGTGTTAGTTCATTTGGTCATAACTTGAGCTAGGCAGGTCAAAATGACCTGAAATTTTACCAGTGGATACTTTAGATATAGACCTAAAATTTTTATGAAGAACACAAACCCAAATTATGCCATTAACCAAGTCATTTGGCCACCCGAAGTTGGTGACCTAAAACTGCCAGAACCAAAATTGCCCAGAAAATCTGGGTTGAATCCAATCTAGCAGCCATGGTTCAAATGGCTATAACTTGGGTTACAAAACTCCAATTGGATTGATTCAAAAAGGAGAATAAACTTAATACAATAGGGAACATTTTCTATGAAGAAAGTTTTGCCAAATTCCAACAAAAAAGTGACTAATAGAATAGTGCAACCTTAGACACCAAAACTGAAAATTTATCAAATTTGCCTAAAAGACTTAGAATTTGAATAAACAACCAAAACCAACAAATTTAGTGAACAAAATGTGGTATGTGGATGAAGTTGGAATTCCCATACCTATTAAGCCTTAGAAAGTCAACAATTTGACTTGAATAGTATAGTGAATAGTAACCCCGAAACACAAAATTTCATGAACGTCATGTTTAGCACGTTAGAGCTAGGTAAAAGTGAAGTTAAATTTATTTTTGGATTTATGCTAAGTTATGGTACTGAAACACTGTAAAATTGTGTGTTTCAGTTGAAAAGAATACCGAGAAAGAACCCGAGGAACCGAGTCAAGGTCAAGAGGTGACTCGCTTGAGGTTTGTGCACAACATCACTATGCTTTAAAATTCATTGATAAAGTGAATGAAATATGTATTTTACTTTTGCTTTGAATTGTTGAAAGTTTATTTATGACATTATTTATGATGTTTTGATTTAAACTGTGAAAGTTATTGTGTATATTTGAAATAGCCATGTTTAGCAAATTGTTAAGATAAGTTTTGAAACCACAGTGTCATGACCATATATTTGAACACCTCACTAGCATGACTAGTGGGGGTAATTAGTTTCGAATTTTGATTCCTTCTCTGGAGAAGTGTTGAGGTGTGCCAGTAGAAGATGATTTGAATGGATATCCATATATTTGAGCTAGCTAGCCTTGTGATGTGACTTCTCCTTAGCCTTTGGCTATTGAGATTATATTTGTTTCGAATGGCATGATCTAACTGTGGGTTTTATGAAATGTGTTTGATACTTCGAAATGAAATTGTTTGGAATAAAATCTCATAATTCATGTTTTGTGTTTAACTCGCATGCTCAGTTCAATTTTTGAATAAATGTGATTTAAATTCTGCATAAAGATTCTTTTAGTATGTTGTGCACCACTGAGTCCTAGTACTCAGCGATAGCTTTTATTACTGTCACAGATTTAGAGACTAGAGGAGTAGCAGACTGAACTGTTAAGGTGTGAGGATCTATCAACTTGAAGTTATCGGGTATAATTTATACCCTGACTGTAAATATTTCTTTTGATGTATGTATTGCACATAAATGTATGGACATGTAAAAATTGGTCTTGAGCAGCTTGTATAAAATTTGTATAAAGTTGTAATAAATTTTAGTTTGAATTTCTCTTAATGTAAATTTTGTAATGATGTATATAAATTGTTTTGTCCTTAATGAAATATGAATGGAACTATTTTATTTAATTTGAATGAAATGGATTGCTAGTATTTTGATGATCATTGGATAGTGGATTTGAAATTTGGAAGTTGATAAATATGTTAAGAAATTTGTTGAGATTGAGTATGAATTTGAAGTAGTGGTTGAAAAATTATTGGAAGTGCTTTTTTTTTTTTTCAGGTATTTGAAGAACTGTTTTCTCAAAATACAAACGGAACTCTGTCAAAATTTTTATAAAATTTGCGCAAAAATAAAATGGATAAAAAATATTAACTAGTTTTAATTTTAATTAAATGTTTTAAATACCTATTAGAATATGCTCACCACTTATCAAAAATAAGAAAATTATTTTAAAATCCCTTGTAGGGTACTTAATGAGTTATCGGTAGGTGAAGTTCGGTTGTTCATTAGGTATTCTACGGGATCATGTTATGCCTTACAGAGGGGTAAGGTGTGACACTTTTTTTCTCTCTTTTTCTTCTTTCTTCTCTTTCTTTTCACTCTCATCCAGCTAGGCCTCTCTAAGTTTTTCTCTCCAAGTTTCTTTCTTTTCTTTAGTGGATCTAAGAATCCTCATTTGATCTTCATGCACTTGAGCTGGTGTCATAGGAAGCAATGAGTATGTTCGACCTTCCTTAGTGATTGTGTACCTGTTCTTCCTACCATCATGCACAACACTTCTGTCATACTACCATGGACGGCCCAACAAAAGATGAGTAGCAACCATAGGCACAACATCACAAAGTACCTCATCATGATACTTGCTAATGGTGAATGGCACCACCACCTGTTTTATAACCCTCAACTTCCCACAATTGCAAGCCATATGGTTTTGGATGTGTAGTAGTAGGCAAACCCAACTTGTCCACCAAGAGTGAACTAGCCACATTACAACAGCTCCCACCATCTACAATCACACTACACAACTTGTCATTCACCAAGCACCTCGTATGGAAGATGTTCTCCCTTTGCATTTCATCACCACACTCCATACTCACTTGTGCACTAAGTGTGTGCATGGTAACAAGGATATTGCCATCCATAGGTGGCTGATCTCCCTCATCATAGAAATCATCCTCATGCTCATCAACATTATGAGATTCTTCCTCCCTTTCCTCTTCACTTTTTAACTCTCCATTTTCCCTAACAACCATCACTCTTTTATTTGGACATTGTGAGGCATAATGTCCATTTCCCAAACACTTAAAACACTTCAATTCTCTAGTCCTAGTAGGAACTCCCTTGTTCTTCTCCTCTACTTTCTCCTTTCCTTTCCATTGTTCTTTCTTGAATTTGGGAACTTCTTTCTCCACCCTTGAAGGAGCAGACCAATTCAACTTCCAATTACTCCTAGGAGCTGAATGGTTGGCTGGTGCATATCTAGCCACATTCTTCCTTTTTAGTTGCTTCTCCACTTTAAGTGCCATTTGTAGCATATCCTCCACCTCCACACAAGGTTGCAGCTCCACAATATTAGCAATTTCAGGATTTAACCCATTCAAAAAGTGAACCATTGTAGCTTCTTGATCCTCCTCAACATCAGCTCTGATCAAAGCTATCTCCATGGCCTTGTAGTATTCTTCGACACTTTTAGTACCTTGAGTGAGTTTTTGTAACCTTTGAAGCAGCTCTCTGTGGTAGTAAGGTGGCACAAACCTGTTTCTCAAGATTCCCTTCATTTCGTCCCATGTCTCCATGGTTCGTTGCCCATTTCTCCTCCTCCTACTCAACAACTGATCCCACCATACAATTGCATACTCTTTGAATTCTACAACTGCTAACTTCACTTTCTTCTCTTCAGAATATTGGTGGCACTAAAAAATCAACTCCACCTGTCTCTCCCACTCCAAATAAACATCTGGATTATCCTTCCCATGAAAAGGTGGAATTTGCATTTTTATACTAGCTAAATTCCCATCAACTCTCTCCTCATTCCCATCTCTATCCCAATGATCATCGAACCTAAAATTTCTGCCACCCCTTCTTCCCCTAGGCCCTCTACCCCTAGGTGGTCTATACCCTCTTCCACCATAATGGTAGTTGCCATAGTCATAAGCTTCATCATACTCATCATCATTCCATTTAGCTTCTTGATACCCTTTATTTCTATGTTCTGCCCGAAATCTACCTTCATTTCTATTTTGATTTCCCACATTTGCTCCCCCATCATTCCTCCTATTTCTATCTTCTCTGTCCCTTCTCATCTCTTCCATAAACCTACTCATTTCAATTCTCATTCCCCTCAATACATCCAATTCATCTCTAAAGTCATTCATTTGCAAATTCATCCTTTCAAAGCTTTGTGCTACGGATTCTTTAAAAACTCGATCATCAGGAAACTCCCTTTTTTCTTCATTACCTCCACTACTACCACTTGTCTCTTGGAATTGATACATCATTTGGCTACAAGAAAATGAAGTTAGTAGAAATGGCTCATCCTCTCAAGTGTTTAGCTCAAGTGTTTTCGCACAAATTTTAGGCTCTTACCCTGTTTTGGCACTCACACACTCTTGCCTTTTACCATTCAAGAGTTTGCTTCTCTTGTTCCTTTGGGAACTAAAATTCACAAACAAGCATAAATACTTGCTAATTTTATAAAAAATAATCAACAAACGAAACTGGAAGAAATAAAATTGCAATAACCAGAGAGTGTGACACTAGAGCCAAAGAAATGGAAGACACCAAAAGTAGAAGCAAATGTGAACTAAATGGTATGATTTTTGAAAACTGTATGAGAGACAACCCAATAGAATGATGTCAAGCTCAAACATCCAATTTCATAGCCAACTTTGCACAAATACCAGCAGTTCACACAATTAACAAAAAATATGTGATAATTTTGGTTCACCATAAAAACGAATATATTTTGATCTGAAATTTGGTAGACATAGGCAGCCCAATACTGACTAACTACTAGTAAAATTTCAAGAGTTTCTGGATGGGTTTACTAGGTGAACAAAATTTGATTAGGTTTGCCGCAAAATTTTAGTTCGATAGGCAAATATGTCACAAAACCCCAAAAATTGACAAAAAAACTACTGAAATGGAGTATAATCAGCCTGTAAAGTTTCAGAGTTTTCTGGGTTAGTTTGGTGTGTTAACTAAATTTGATCAAGTCTGCCGCAAAATTTAGTTCGATATGCAAACAGTGGAATTTTCACATCAAATATGGCATGTGAGGTGTCTAGTAATACCCAAAGATGTTGGTAGATTATCAGGCTCAAATTCAATGTTTAACTTCACAATTCACAATTTCATCACTTATGTCAGCTTGCCAATTTTTCAGCACAACACAACTCAGCAATATATGCAGTAGCTAATTCAAGGATTTTCATTTACTATCCAATCTCATTCAATCTCAATTCAAATTCAATCAACTCAATCCAATCTCCTTTTTTTTTTTTTCCTTTTATACTGATGCAAAGGATAAAAATTGCAGAATCAACTACTGATACCACTCAAGTACTTTGGCAATCCAAATCAAGCTCTACCCACTAGCACACAGACACATCCCAAGCATTAATTATCCAATTTAACATACTCAGACTTGATATCATATAACTCAAGAGGCAAATAGCTTGTGTCAAAGATAGGTTTTAGCTTGATTAACTCTAATCCTACAAACAAACTCAAGGAAAATAAGATGAACAAGAGATTTAATCTAAGATTAAGCAAAATCCTACACTAAAATTAACACTGCAAAGTTTCAGCCAGCAAGAGTTCAAACAAAAAAAAAGAAGAAAAATCAGTACCCTAAAATGCAAATTTGATTTGGCTATAAAGAACAAGGTACCAGATGAAAAAACTAATAGATATCTAAAGGTCTTACAATGGCTGACTATTATAGTTAACCAAACAGAAAAGAAAAAGTAGTTTTAATGGATAAATACCTTGTTAGATGCCAAGGCTCTGATACCAAAATGATGAACACTCCTAGGATGCCAAGAAACACAACATCTAAAGATTGGAACCAAGATCTTTAATCATCCAAACAAGGCAGAATTTCAGATTGAAAACCCAAGTGTCAATACACAAATAGTAACAAGCTAAAGCATATTGATCATCAAAATAAGACTAGCAAGGGGTTTATGCTACTAGAATCCAAGTTCTTTCAAGAAACATGGAAGAAACATAGAAGAAACTCAAGCTCCAGCAATGGAGTTCTCTCCCTAATGCTCACACTAAAACTAGAAAAAAATGAAGGCTGCCAATACAATCTGAATATCTTGGGTTATATATAGCATCTCTAAAACCCTAACAGTGTGCCAAAACCCTAAAAGTGTGCCAAAATGGCTAAAAAGACAAAAATACATGGCTCCTCAATTAGATGAGGTGTCTCCATTAGGGGAGGGGGGGGGGCCACTTGCTTTATCGCAGCCCTTTATGTAGTGGGGACCATAAGGTGGCAACAACACTTTAGGTGATAGCAGCCTTTTTTTAATGTAGTCGGGACCAATAAAAAGTGTCAACACATGGCAAATCCAAATAAGCATAAGAAGCTCCTCCAATCCACTTGGCCGAATGGTCTTGTGCCAAGTCATGCTGATATGGCGAAGTCACGTTGATGTGGCACCACTTATCAAGTCTCCCATGCCAACTTGTGTGAGAATGATCCACCTAGATTCCAACAATATGCAAGAAAGTCCAACATGGCAATTTTGATCCCCCTTATGTTCACAATGCTCCAACACCAACGCTTGCAGCTCTCTAGCTTTGGCTCTAGTGATGGGTGATGAGAATCAAGCTACATCCACACCAAAGGATTTCATCCAAGGTCCAATTACTAGAGCTAGAGCTAAATCACTTTAGAATTTAATTTGTGAAATCTCAAGGAGCAAGGATTATAAGCTGGAATGGCATGAAGAAAATTATAAAGGATTAAATTTGATGAAAATTAAGCTTGGAAGTGACTAGGTGTCATGCGGAGCATTAGGTTATATGGAATAAACTATGGACATGCATGTACCAGATCCAACCCATGTACATGCATTTGCTGGCACCTTTTTGAAAGAATATTCCTTGCTGTTATAACCACCTCTCTTTTGGACTTAAATGCCCTTATTTGTTGCTGTATTAAATTTACTTTTTGTAAGGAGTTTTTAGACTTTTGATAGATTAATTTTTGTTTGGACTTAAAGCTCCTTGTAGCTGTTATTAAAGTAGTGATATTTTTGTCTTTAGCTTTAGAGCCAAGAGACTATAAATACAAGTGTAATGGCAGAGTGGAGGACACACTTTGAATATTAATGAAAGATTGTTTCTGCTCCTTTAGTGAGTAAATTGGTTGTTGCCTTTGTTCTTGTGAAGCTCATTAACTTGCTGAGATTTCTATCTTGCAAGGTTTAATGTGCATAATATTCTTGGTTTATTCATTCTCCATATGAATTAGGTCAAGAATCCCATTTCTGATATTTTCTTTGAATTACACAGCAATCTGATTGTGTTGGTTCAAAGAATCAAATTCATACATCTTGATTTGGTGCTTTCCATATTGTTCCTTTAATCCTTGAATGTGGGTTTTCAAGTTACCAATTACTTGAAGGTTCACATCAGTTTTGGTATCAGAGCAAAGGGATGTCCAAACAACGTAGATTCTCTATTTGCTTCTTATTCATTGTGTGTTTATTACCTTTTTCATATTTTCTGTTTGGCTCTAGTTCCATATTTTTTTCTTCTTCTTCATCTTGCGTCTGGTTCTTTCTTGCTAAACTTTGTTTTGCTTCTTATTGTGTTTCTGTTATTCACATTTTTGTTCATTGTATGCTTGACCGAAATTGGCTCTTGGGGTTTAGTATGACTTGTTTGTTTAAAAATTTGTTATGTTGAGTTTGTCTTAGGGTTTTGGGTTAATCAAGCCAAAGCCATTATTCTAGCTATCCATCTTGATTCCTTCATTTTGATATTAAGCATGAGAGATTATTTGGGTCATTGAGTTTGATTTACCCACTAGGCCTGAAACTTTACCACCATTATTTGGGTGTGTTTAAGACGTTGGGTGTAAATTTTGGGGGTTGTTTGATATTGTTTGCCTACTGAACCAAAATTTTATAACAGACCCGATCAAATTAAGTTCACATAGCAAATAAACCTAGAAATTCCTAAAAATTTACAGGGTGTTTACACCCCACTTCAGTAGTTCCCACATTAAATTTCAGCTTAAAGTTCAAACGTTTGTGTGGGGAACCAAAATTTTGCAGCAGAATCAATCAAATTAAGTTCACATAGCAAATGTGTCCAGAAATTTCTGAAAATTTACCGAGTGCTTAAACCCTATTTTAGTAGTCTCCAAAATAAATTTTAGCTTAAAATTCTTCCGTTTGTGTGGAGAACCAAAATTTTGCGGCAGACACGATCAAATTAAGTTCACATTGCAAATCAGCCCAGAAATTCTTGAAAATTTACAGTTTATTTGTGCCACATTTGAGCTGTTCTCAAATTAAATCTCAGCTCAAAGTCAGTATTGGGTTGCATTTGCCTACTCAATTTCAAATCAAAATACACTCGTTTGCTTGGTGATCCTAAATTTATGCAATTCTTGGTGTATTATGTGAACTGCTGGTAATTGTGATAAGTTGGTGGCAAACTTGGATATTTAAGCTTGATATCACTTCTTTAGGTTGGTCTTTTCCAGCTTATTACTCTTTTATTTTGGTGTCTTCTTTCTTGATTCCTTATTGCATTACATTTCCACGCTTGAGCTTTTCTTTTCTTGACTTCTTGAGTCACATTATTGCTTTCTTGATTACTCATTTTGATCCGTCTCGTTCAAGAATTTTATTGTGTGTTAAATTTTTTGTGAGTGCAGTCTTGGTTTGAGTTACTTGAGTTTGATAAGAACTTGTAGACATAGCTAAGAGAGGTAAAAGGCACAGAGTGGTGAGTTCATAAGAGGGGAAAAGCCTTGTTGAGTTAAACACGAGTGGAGTGTCCCCTGTTGAGTGTAAACACGTAAGGGAGTGAGTGAGGTGTTTTCTTTACACTAACCATTTTCTTGTAGGTCTGAAAACATGTATAGAAGGGGTGATGGTAGTGAGGGTGAAGGTGAAAATCCATTCTACATGCAGGCTGTCAAACAACAATTTGAAAGAATGAATGTTGTGTGCAATGGAATCATAGATAGGTTGGAAAGATTAGAGCAAAGAGGTAGGCAAAATGAGAGAAGGCCAAATAGGAGGGATCTTGTACCTCCCGTAGTTGAATCTGATGAAGATGAGGTTGATAACTATGATTTTGAGGTTGAAAGACCTAGGAGGGGTAGGTATGAGAGAAGAGCTGAAGATAGGAGGCATGGGGATAGGAGGATAAGAAGAGAGGAAAGAGAGAGGAATAGGGTAGTTGACAATATCAAAAGTATTAAAATAAGCATCTCTTCTTTCCAAGGGAAAAATGATCCGGATGTGTATCTTGAATGGGAAAGGAAGGTAGAAGCTGTGTTTGATTGTCATCACTATTCAGAGGAAAAGAAAGTAAAGTTAGCATCAGTAGAATTTACTGATTATGCTTTGGTATGGTGGGATCAAGTGTTGATTAGTAGAAGGAGAAATTATGAGCAATCAATTGCAACCTGGGGTGAGATGAAAACTATAATGAGGAAGAGATTTGTTCCTAGTCATTACTATAGAGAGCTACATCAGAGGTTACAAAGATTGACTCAAGGTTCTAAAAGTGTTGAAGATTATCATAAAGAAATGGAAATTGCTATGATTAGAGCAAATGTGGAGGAGGATAGAGAAGCCACCATGGCTAGATTCTTGAATGGGCTAAACAAGGAGATTGCTCATATTGTTGAGTTACATCACTATGTTGAGTTGGAGGATATGGTCCACATGGCTATGAAGGTAGAAAGGCAACTTAAAAGCAAGTCAAAATTTGGAGGAAATGTAGGTACTTCTTCATCTTGGAAGTCTAACTGGAAGAAAGAGGATAGGGAAAATGCTGTTAGCAAATATAAGAGAAATAAGGAAAAGGAAAAAAAGGTGGAGAAGAAATTTGTAGAAAGTAAAGGAAAGGAGGTTGCAACTACTACCCGAAATAGAGATGTGAAGTGTTTTAGGTGTTTGGGCAGTGGACACATAGCTTCTCAATGCCCTAATAAGAGAGTCATAGTCATGAGAGAAAATGGTGAGATAGAAACGGAGGAGAAAATTGTGAGTGATTCCACATCTTCAGGGGAGGAGGATGCAGAGGTAGAATATGCTGCTGAAGGAAGTGCTTTAGTGATTATGAGAGCATTAAATACTCAAGTAAAGGAGGATGTTGGTGATGAATTGCAAAGAGAAACAATTTTCCATACAAGGTGTCTTATCCAAGACAAAGCTTGTAGTGTCATCATTGATGGGGGAAGTTGTGCCAATGTTGCTAGTACTATTTTGGTGCAGAGATTAGGGTTGAGGACTTTGAAACACCCTAGACCCTATAAGTTGTAGTGGTTGAATGAATGCGGTGAGGTGAAAGTAACAAAGCGAGTGCTGATTTCCTTTGCAATAGGAAAGTATCAAGATGAGGTTATGTGTGACGTGGTTCCAATGCAAGCTAGCCATTTATTACTTGGCCGACCATGGCAATTTGATAGAAAGGTGATCCACGATAGGTATAAAAAATAGGTATTCTTTTGAAATGAATGGAAGGAAAATCATTTTGGCACCTATTACACCAAAACAGATTTATGAAGATCAAACAAGGCTTAAGAAGGCAATGGGTGAGGTAAAATCAATAGTGGCCGAAAAGAGAGTAGAGAAGAAAAAAAGGAGTGAAAAGAAATTGACTGAAAATGTTGTGAGTGAGCAAGACAAGGGTGGTTGTGAGGAAAGAAAAGAGTGTAAAGAAAACGTTCCAAGAGTGCTTGAAAAAGGTGAAACTTCGGCGCAAAAGGAGTGTTGTGCGGAAAGAGGGGAAAGAAAATTAAACTTGTATGCTAAAGGAAGAGATGTGAGGAATGCCATGTTTGCCAACAAGCAAATGTTATTAATTGTGTTTAAAGACTCTTGTTTATCCACATCTGACCTTGACCCCAATTTGCCTAGTGTTGTTGTCTCCCTTTTGCAGGAATATGAGGATGTGCTACCTGAGGAGATGCCAGCTGGACTACCACCTATTCGAGGGATTGAGCACCAGATTGATTTTGTACACAGGCGATTATTCCCAACCGTCCAGCCTATAGAACTAATCCTGAAGAAACTAAAGAATTACAAAGGCAAGTTGAGGAGTTGCTAGCTAAGGGTTACGTGAGAGAAAGTATGAGCCCTTGTGCTGTACCCATCCTTTTGGTACTAAAGAAAGATGGCACATGGCGCATGTGTGTGGATTGTAGGGCGGTCAACAAAATCACTGTAAAGTATCGCCATCCTATACCTAGATTGGATGACAAGTTGGATGAACTTTGTGGTGCTTGTGTTTTTAACAAAATTGACTTGAAAAGCGAATATCATCAAATTCGCATGAAAGTAGGTGATGAATGGAAGACTGCATTTAAAACAAAGCATGGACTATATGAGTGGTTAGTGATGCCTTTTGGGCTAACTAATGCTCCTAGCACTTTTATGAGATTGATGAATCATGTGTTGCATGCTTTTATTGGAAAATTTTTTGTTGTTTATTTTGATGATATATTGGTTTATAGTAGAGACATGAATGAACATATGCATCATTTAAGAGCTGTATTCGATGTGTTAAGAAAGGAAAAATTATATGCTAACTTGAAGAAATGTTCATTTTGCATGGAAAAGGTTGTCTTTTTAGGATTTGTCATTAGTGCTAATGGTGTTGAAGTTGATGATGAAAAAATTAGAGCTATTAAAGACTGGCCCACTCCAAATACTGCATCTAAAGTACGTAGTTTTCATGGACTAGCTAGTTTCTATAGAAGATTTATTAAGAATTTCAGTACCATTGCAGCACCATTGAATGATCTTGTCAAAAAGAATGTTAATTTTGTTTGGGAACAGAAACAAGATGATGCTTTTAACAAAATTAAAGAGATGTTATGTTCCGCTCCTGTGTTGGCTTTACCTGATTTTTTTAAGACTTTTGAGATTAAGTGTGACGCATCAGGAATAGGTATTGGAGCCGTTTTAATGCAGGATGAGAGACCAATAGCATACTTTAGTGAGAAGCTTAATGGAGCAGCTTTGAACTATTCTACATATGACAAAGAGTTGTATGCATTCGTACGTGGGAATTTGGCTAAATATCCTTTGTCAAAGTTATTCCTTATTATCTTAGCTTCAATTCCCTTTTTGAATCACTCCATTCGGAGTAATATAACTCAAGTTATGGTCAATTAACCATAACTAGATCAAATCTGAATTTTGGTTTCCTTAATAGGTAGATTTGATACTGAATTTGACTAATTTATTTGGATAGTTTGTAGTAATATTTAGGCTTAGCATTCTCCATAAGATTTGCTATCCTATGTCTTAGGGTCAATCAAAAATTTTACTTGTAATTTGTCAAGTCTTATAGAATTATTTAAAGCCAAATTGTTGACTTAGACTCAAAGGTCCTATATTGGCATGGTTCTCAATTAGGTCAATGGCTTTGACCTTAAATTCTAACCTTATACATTTATAATTTGAGGAAGTGGTCTAAAACAAAGTTTTAGGTCTCTTTCCTAGCTTTCTAGATTGGTATGGCTCATTACATTGGGAAACTTCTTGTGGGAAATATGCCTATTTGAAATTTCTGGACTTAATGGTCAGTTGTACCAATTCCAGATTTAGTGTGTCAATTTAATCACCTTAATTGACCTAGTTTCCTTGATTTCTGGGTTTTGGTCAAACTACCAATATTATAGATCTATGTCTTATTGAACTTTTAGCACTGATTTTAGGTCATTTGGAGTTGTGTAGACCAAGATATGGTTATTTTACTAATGCTGGATAGATTGTATTCTTATTGCAAAGTTTAGGTCACTTTTAGGTCATTTCTGATTCAGGCAGATTTTGTAACTGAACTTGTGCAAGTAAATTGACTT
Source organism: Hevea brasiliensis (assembly GCF_030052815.1). Classification (NCBI taxonomy): domain Eukaryota; kingdom Viridiplantae; phylum Streptophyta; class Magnoliopsida; order Malpighiales; family Euphorbiaceae; genus Hevea; species Hevea brasiliensis. The sequence continues at coordinate 58,138,824 of NC_079494.1, forward strand.
TCCTAAGGTCATTTCTGGTCTTTGTGATCTTAATCAAAGTTGTAGCCCTATGTCTAAGCTTTCCAACCATATAAATTTCAGGTCATTTGGACTTGTATACAAGGAGTTATGGTCATTTTCATGAGTACTGTTCAATTAGTCAAATTTCAAGTTTGTAATATTACCAATCCGGATTAGGTCAAAATTTAGGTATACTTTCTACATGAAAGGTGGCACGTTTTATGCCTATTTTTGCCTCCAACTAGCCTCATACCAATTGGGGCCACACATTTAGGGTTATAAGCTCAAATACATACTGCCCTTTTTATACTTTCCTCAAACACACATTTAACTTGCTCAACTTTAACTTCCCATACCTAATTCTGATTTTATACCATTTCATATTCATTTATCACTTCTTACTATGGTCAATTTGGACAGAATACAAATATTCTCAATACATCAAATGCAACCCTAAACCACAAAGTCCAAATTCAGCAATATATATACATAAATACACCTAATCATTATATATGATTTCCACTACTAATTTACATACACATTCATCAATCCTTGGTACCATAATTCATCCAATAATTTCATGAAATTAAGTACTCTTCATTGAATTTCAAGGCTGCCAAAAATTTCCATTAGCCAAAGTCTTCAATACCTCTTACCAAGTTCCAAAATTCAAATGCACTAATTTCACACATACACATGAATTAACTTGACTACTCATATAATACCTTAATTAATCATCATAAATCACTTCTTTCACACATAAATTAATCCATTCTCACGGAATCAAGGTTGCCTACTTTAATCAATTATAGTCAAAGTTCCCAATTCAAAATCAAATTCCAATTCAATTACACAATCTCAATATACACATAAAATTCACTTGCTAAAACCTTTAATTACTTTAATTAACTTCAATTCCCATCATATACATGTGAAAACAAACCAAACCCCTTAAATCACCATGGCTACTGAATTAAGGATTCATCAAATACCCCACCAATTCTTCAATTTTCTTAGTCATTCAACTCCTCTCAACCTTAAACCAAAGATTAATTAAGGGAGGAAGGGAAATTAGCACTAACCTTTGTTTGGAGCTTCATCAAACTTCATCAAATGCTTCCCTTTTTGCTCATAATATGCTGACCATGGTGTGTAGATCAACTTTAGTGAAGAAACTTAGAGGAAAAAATGGTTTAAACATAGGAAATGGGAGCTTGCATGGGTGGCCATGGAGGAAGAACTTGAAAAATTGAATTCGGCCATGCTAGTGCAAAATGAAGAAAATGAATTTTGAAGTGGTGTATGCTGTCCACTTATGTTTTATATAGTGCCACCTAACCCCACTAACCATAGGTTAATTATTTAATTAATCAACTTTTAATTATTCTAATTCATACCCCATAATTTCTCTTAATTTCATTACATATTAAATTTTCTTTTTCATGGGGTTCCCAAAATTTAATACTATTTATTTTTCATGGACATTTAGGTCAAAAGTTCACTCTAGGTGTCAAATGACCAAAATGCCCCTCTTCGTGTTGCATTTCCTATTTTTTTGGTAACACTGATTTTTGTCGGTTTCTTGATTTTTCATTTTTATTTGTACTAATTCATTAATTTTTCTTTGACATTTCTAATGTCAATTACACCTCTATAGGCCTTTAATTATATCTTGAATTTTAATTCCAAGAGTTCCTCGCAGTCTTGGGGTTGGTTATTGCCTGCATCCTAACTTCCCAGTGCGGTCACCCATCGCTTCGATGATGGCTCACTTAACCTAGTTTTATTTCCTCTCTTTTATTTTTTCTTAATTTTTCTTGTATTTTCTTACCTTGTATTTCATCATTTTATGTCTGTTTATTATCACTGAAGTGTAATTTTAGACATCCTGACTTGTCAGGACAGACATTAGGTCACCGAAGCAGTCGAATGTACGGACTACATAAAGTGAGGGCGTTACATAATATCTTAATTAATTAGTATTATGTAAAATGCTAATTAACTAATAATTTTCTCTCTCCCATGACTTCCTAAGTTGTTTTAATCAAAATTAAATCTCTTACCTTATAATTAATTAATCAAATTTATATTTAAACACTTTAAACATTAACTTGAATACTTCCATTGATGAATTTAGTTTCAAGTTATGCTAGAGATTTTGCAATCTTATTGCAAACTAAAACATTAATTTAATTAATTAATTAAACCATTTTATAACACCCCTTACTTGGACTATAGTGTAGCCGAGCAAGACATACCACACTCTGTGTCGGAGCACCTTATCTTATCTTACTTTATTGCTTGGTAATTATATTCCATTTTGTTATTTTAAATTCAATAATTCAAGTGGAGAAACTGACGTAGTTTCCCATAAATTATTAACAGTTTAGCGAATGACCACCTATTAAAAATCTCATCAAAATTTAAATTCACATATCTCCAATCATTTTATAATATCAAATCACACTCATTTTCAAACCATAACTTTACATTATGCTGTATGTTGATTCACATTCATTTCCAACATAACATTTATACATGAAATGTTCAAACTTAATAATTTACATCTTATACAAAATTAATATATAAATTTATAGTTTACATTACATGCCTAATGTTTAATTACAATGTCCAAAAATAAGATACAATAGCTAGTGGACCCTACCGAATGTACTGGTGGATGAGGAGGTGACACAATGACACACAAGTGCATATCCAATCCCAACACTTCCAGTCTGCTGTCTACTGGGTTTTCTCCTTATCTCCTATGCCTACGCATGGCAAAAAGTAACGCACTAAGCATAATGCTTAGTGGTGTAATAATAATATAAAAATAACCTAAATATGAGATATATGACATTTTTGACCAACTTGTCCATTTAAGTAAGTGAGTTATATGACATAAAATATGAATAAATATTGATGAAAATTTAATTACAAATAAGTAGGAAAGAGAGAAAAAGGAAAATGAAATTTAATCCTAATTATTACATAAGCCTTATGTATGGGTGATGCAATAAAAATCTCTTAGCCAATCAAAATTCAACAAGCACACTTAAAACAAATAAAAGAAGTCAAAATTGGAAAAAAAAATGCTTTTCTTCTCCTTCTTCCTTGTCCGAACCCATTCTCTCTCCTCCCTCCATTGTTTCTTCTTCATTTAACCTTGCTAATCCTTGATTTCTCACCCCAAAATTCATAAATTTCTTCACTAGAACTTGTCATAAAACCTCGCTAAGGTGTTTGACTGCCAAGAAATTAAGAAAAAGTGAAGTTGGCAAGTTGAGAATTTCATCAAACAAGGTTAGTGCATAATAAATCTTCTAATCTTGTTTATTCCTTTAGGCCATCCGACCAGTTGTGGCAAAAATGCCATAAATTACTCTACAAAATTGGAAATGTAGTGATACCAAAGCCAAAATCTTCATAAGACCTAGAACTATAATTTTTATCTTTTGACCAAAACCCAAAACCTAATGGAACTAGGAGAAATTGCTAGGACAAATTAGTATTCCAAATCCTGAAATTTAACCAGATAGACACTTGACTTCGGAATAGTATTTAGATCATATCTCCCACTAAGAAACTCCAATTGAGATGAGCCAAATTGCTCTGGAAACCTAAGAAACAGGAATACAACCTTGATTCAGGAACCTTCCTCAAAATTTGAGTGCAAGAATCCTAAAATAGGAACCAAATATGCTGACCTGAACCTAAAAACCTGAAGGTATAGGGTTCTAGAGTCTAGGTCAGTTAATTGGCTATAATTCACTCTCTATAACTAGAAAAATTATGATTTTTGAACCTGAGTGACCTTAAGACATAGAGTAACAACTCATATGAAGGATAGTAGGTCTAAAAATGACTGTAACATGCCCAAATAATTAGACAAAATTGGATTCTAGAATCTGCAATGAACCAGTTGTGGTAATTTGACCATAACTTGAGCTATAAAACTCCAAATGGAATGATTCAAAAAGAAAATTAAAGTAGAGCCATTAAAAAACAACTTTGATAAAGAAAAGTTAGCCAAAATCCCACTGTAGATTGGACTAATGGAATAGTAAACTTAGATGAAAAAAACTGAAATTTTGGAAATACTTCTAGAAAGACTTAAATTGTAATTGGCAGCTAATGCAAACAAGTTCATAACCCAAAATGTGGTACCACCATACATTTAGAATTTATATTCCTATTATTTATGAAATAGTCAACATTTACATGAATAGTGATGTGAATAGTAATCACAATGACATCAAACCAAATGAACCAAAGCCTAAATGACTTACACCTAAATCATGTGGATAGGTAGATGGGACTTATATTCCCATCACAAATAGAACACATAATATCTTAGTAAAATAACTTGAAATATGAAATGTAATTTACATAAATGGATTGTTAATTATATAAATGAGGTAAAGTAGTCATTAGGAATTATGTCTCCATTGTAAATAGAATAATAATACCTTGCATAATAAATGGCACATGAGAGGGAACAATGTGAATTATAAACACTTGTTCTCATCATGAGAGGAAAGAAGAATGTTTGAGTACAATGGTAAATGAAATCAATTGATGTGAATTGTCATCAATATGGATGATAAAATGAATGTATAAATTATTTAGAAATATGATTTGGAAAATTTTGCTTCCATCATAACTAGAACTAAAATACTATAAAATATAAATAGAACTTATAATGAAATAATTAAACTATAAATACTTAATGGTACTATAGTGCCCATGTATTGCCTAGACATGTGTGTCAGATTGGATAGATTGGCATGTCAATAGGGGATTATTTGAGCAGTACTACGTAAGGCTTTATGCCTGTATTTATGGCTTTATGCCCACATTTATGGCTTGTATGCCTAACTATTTGTTATCATGGCTTCTTAGCCATATTGATTGCATACGTGGTTGACGTTTTGTGTATTCATGTCCCATGGTATGACAGCTCAAGGCACTGCAGTGCCCTATGTTAGCTATATTGATTGCATACATAGTTGACGTTTTGTGTCCCATGGTATGACAGCCCGAGACACCATAGTGTCTAGTGCCAAGGATCCACTTATCCAGTTTAGTCAGCCTGTCATAGGTTACTTGGGCAGTAAAATTTATTAAGGATAATATAAATTAAATAAATGAGTAAGAAAAACCCAAAATGAACTAGATTAGCTCTAAAATTTTATTTATTATGAAACGATTCAAAACACCTAGAAAATGTTTAGTAAAATGATAAGAAGATTAGCAAAATAAATATAACTTAAATAAATATTACAAATGCATCTTCCATACAATATGAACATAAATTTAATATTTTTAGAAATTTTGTATATTTTCTATTATAACTGTAAATTTATGAACTAAGCACTACTAAAGAAGAACAAATTAGGATTAAAAAAATAGTTAATATTAGAGATTTCATATGAAATTCAATTAATTCTTGAGTATCCAAATTATGCTTCATTTCTCTTTTCATTTGTATAGTTTTCCCTTGTTATATTATTGCACCACTAAGCAGAAATGCTTAGCGTGATGGATTGTTTTCTCGCGTAGGTATTGAAGATAAAGTTCAGTGGACATTAGACTGGGATTTTGGAGTCCGGATTTGTAAAGTGTTCAAGGTTGTCACCTCCTCAGCAATGCATGTAGATAGGGCCCATATAGGTCATATTATGTATTTTGCACATTATAATTAGTTACTATGTCGAAATGTAAAATATGAAAATATACTTAATATGCATGTGATGTAAAATTTATAATTTGGCTCTTTCATATGTAATTAATTTGTATATCTTGTGAATAAAGAATTTATGTAATTAGTTTATAAATCATATAAATTAATCAAATTTGAGAATTTTGATATGTGAATTGAGTATGAATGGATACGCATGAATGTTAGTTGCAAGAATTAAATGTTAGATGATGATGATGTAATTATGTATTATTTTATTGAAAATTTATATAAAATTTTTAAACAGGTAAATAGCGAGACATGCCAAACGGTAATAAAATAGGGGAAACTCTATCAGTTTCTCCTTAGAATATAATTTATTTTAAAATATAACGAGTTCAAAATTATTAAAGGGATAAAGTAAGATAAGATAGGGTACTCCAACATCGAATGTAGCACGCCTTACTGGCTACACTGTAGACCGGGTAGGAGGTGTTACATGTGACCAACTTGGACTTGTGTTTGGTGGTTTTGCAACCCCGCAAATGCATGGATCGCGAATAAGTAATAGAGTAGTGAGTAGAGTGTCGTCCCACGATGAATTTAATTAGTAACTACCAAACTACATAGTGATTTTGACTATTTAGGCTATTGAATAATGAGGGAATATGTCACGACCCAACCTATGGGCCGGACCGGCACTAGGACCTGGGCCAGCCTAAAGCCCCCGAGGCCCGTAGTAAGCCTTAACTGTTCATTTACCCAATTCTAAGGCCCATTGGGCCCAAATTCAAGAAAACAAACGGACAGAGTCCGGCCATAAAATGGACTTTCCAACGGGGAGTTTTCGACTCACCCGACCTGTAAACACAATATATAGTCAATTGGGGAGCTCAGCTCACCCTCCACATACTCATCAACATAAAATAAATGGGAGCTCAGCTCCCTCATCCAATCCATCAAACATGCATAGCACATTTAAGTTTACAGGTCCAAAAATAATAATTTAGTTTACAGACCCAAATCAAATAAACATTTCTAACACATGCGGAAATTCTAAGATTTAACAAGTTTATACAAACAGTAGTAATCGACCTGCGAGGGAGAAAGCAGGTTAACCTCAAAAAAATATCCTCCTGTGGCCTGTAAAAATTTTTGAACAGGAGTGAGCGTTCGACTCAGAGAGTAAAATATCAATTTTAACCATAATCTCTATAACTATCTGTAACTAATGCACCCTGTAGCGTGAAATGCAACATCAACATCATATTCACATCATAGCATCAAAAAGGTAATTTGGAGCACTCACGCACCCTGTAGCATCAATCATAATATATTGGGAGCTGATCCCCTATACAGCTCTCTTAAATCCAACCTGGTGCCAGCGAAGAACTCAAGCCGGACTTTCGCTTAATAAACAAAATCGAGGGTCCCCGCTAAGAACTCAAGCCTTGACTACCACTAGAAGGAACGTGTCCCAGCTAAGAACTCAAGCCGTTACTAACGAGTCCTATCCTTAGTCCACTCCTCATCACAAGAACGCCAACGCACGCTGCTGCTCCAAATTACCACAACAACACTCATGGCACATTAACAGTTATGAATGCAACATAAATCGTGCCTAGAGTTTAACTACATAAATATATGCATATAAGTGATGCATGGGCATGCTGAACATATAATAATATCGAAATTATAATTAAAATTAATATTTTACTCACAGACTTGACGACAATCACTGTGGCGGCTGGGCGGAGGAAGAAGGCTGTCCCGGCTCACCTGACAATTACATTACATTTATTTAACACAAATGACTCAATACAAATAAAGAAAAGACCAAATACGTCCTAAGTCATGCCGAAAATCCGGCAGAGTCTCCACTATACCTAGGACCTACCCAACCTGCAAAAGGGCTCAAAACACACTTCTATATCCACAATCCATATATCCACAACTCAATCACATCACACAGCCCATCCTGGGCCCATCAAATCAATCATTCATCACAATATGGAAAAATTTCAATTTAGTCCTTATAATTGATCATTTTTGCAAAAATTGCCCAAACAAGCTCTAAAAATTATAAAACTTTGCCCCGCGGTCCTTAGCAATATTACTAAGCTATTGCAAAAAGAATCGTAATTTTCTAAGCTACCACGAATATTTTATGAATTTTTAATCCTATTTAAGCACTAGAAAATTACGAAAAAGCAAGGTTCGGGTTTACCTTTGCCGATTCCGACTTCGGGAACGCGCTCGGGATGCCTGACAATGGTGGGGTAGCCAAAACCTCGATCCAATTCGTAGACTTTTCCGGAAATTCACAGATCCGGACAACTGTCGAATTTCCGCGAATTGAGGATACCTACACGAAGCCCAATAATAATATATAAAAAATCAGGGGTGTTACATTCTTCCCCCCTTACAGAAAATTCGTCCTCGAATTTTACACAAGGCAGAATAAAGCACATGATTATACATTGAACAAATAAGGGTACTTGCTACGCATGTCCCGTTCTGACTTCCAGGTGCACTCTTCCACCGACTGACTCCTCCACAAAACCTTAACCATAGGGATCTGTTTTGATCTCAGCTGTCTCACTTGGTAGTCCACTATGGCTACAGGCTGCTCCTCAAATGTCAAATTTTCTTTTAGCTCTATCACATCCGGCTGCAGTACATGAGAAGGATCGGGAATGTATTTCCTGAGCATGGAGATGTGAAACACGGGATGAACGTGAGAGAGGTTGGGTGGTAGCTCCAACCGGTAGGCAACTGCTCCAACTCTATCCGTAACCTCAAAATGTCCGATATACTGAGGTGCCAACTTGCCCTTCTTTCGAATCTCATGACTCCCTTCATTGGAGATACCTTCAGAATACATAGTCGCCATCGCAAACTCCATCCCTCGTCTGGGTGCATAACTTTTCTCTCTTGAAAGTCCTCGATCGTTCCACGATTAAAGGAACTACCTGCAAGTGTACTGCACTAGGTCTACATCATGCACCCTTGCTTCCCCATTTCTGTCCAACACGGAGAGACCTACACTTTCTTCCATATAGTGCCTCATAGGGTGGCATCCCTATCTTTGGAGTGATAAGTTGTTGTAGGCAAACTCCACCAAAACTAGCTCATCCCATTGACCTCCAAAATCCAAAACACTCATGCGAAGCATGTCTTCCAGTGTTTGGATTGTCCTTTCGGACTCTCCGTCTGTCTGAGGGTGGAAAGCGTCTTGAAGTTCAATCATGTGCCAAGTGCCTCTGCAACTTTCTCCAAAATCGAGAAGTGAAGGGCCCTCATCGGATATTATGGGCGGAACTCCATGCAATCGACTATTTCTCGTATGTAGAGCCGGGCGTACTGTGCCACAGAATATATAGTCTTCACAAGCAAGAAGTGAGCTGATTTGGTTAGGCGGTCTACAATTACCCATATCGAATCATATCCTCGCGTGGTACGAGGTAACCCAGTCACAAAATCCATAGAAATCATTTCCCACTTCCATTCTGGGATAGGGAGCTCTTGCAACTTCCCTGACGGTCTCTGGTGTTCAAACTTCACCTTCTGACAAGTCAAGCACTTGGACACAAAGTCTGCTATGTCTCTCTTCATGCCATTCCACCAATAGCTATCTTTCACATCATGGTACATCTTGGTGGAACCTGGGTGGACATTGTACAGTGTATAGTGTGCCTCTCGCATGATTTCATCTCTGAGATTGTCCACATCGGGCACACATATCCTAGAACCTTGCACTAGGGCACCATCATTGGCAAATCCAAACTCACCACCTTCACCTTGCTGTACTCTTTCTATGATCTTCATTAATTGTTGGTCTCTGTGTTGGGAAACTCTAACTCTATCTCGCAAGTCTGGCCTCACTGAAAAATGAGCCAACAAGACCCCCTCATCTGAAAGATCTAGGATTAAACCTTGATCCATCAACTCATATACTTCCTGAATCAACGGTCTCTTCTCTGCTGAAATGTGCGCCAAACTGCCAGAAGATTTTCTGCTTAAAGCATCTGCTACTACATTGGCCTTCCCAGGGTGGTACTGGATGGTGCAATCATAGTCTTCCAGAAGCTCCATCCATCTCCTCTATCTCAAGTTTAAATCCCTCTGTTGGAAGATGTACTTCAAATTCTTATGGTCGGTGTATATCTCGGACACTTCACCATACAGGTAGTGTCTCCAGATTTTTAGTGCAAAGACTACAGCCGCCATTTCCAAATCATGAGTGGGATAGTTCTGCTCATGCCTCTTCAGCTGCCTTGAAGCATAAGCCACTACTTTTCCATTTCGCATCAAAACACACCCTAGGCCAACTCTGAAGGCGTCACAGTACACGGTGTATCCTTCACCGCTCATAGGTAGTGTTAACACGAGGCGATGGTTAGACACTCCTTATCCTCATCATTATAACTGACTCTATCGAGCTCTCTTCCTGTCCTTTGCATCTTATCCACTTCCCTTTTCCTATTTTTGGTATTGTTGGTATCTTTTCAACCTGCTGTACTTATTCCTTAATTTTAGTCCTATCTCATCCTTACACCTTTTCCTTCAAAGATGTCTATCCCATCATCAACTTTAACTTTCTTTTTATTTCTTAGTCTTATCTTGATTACTAGTTTCATTACTTCAAGAATTCTAACCCTATGATTTACTCCTACCAGCACATTCTTCACCTTATGTAACACTTATAATTACCCATAGAAAATTTTTCTTGTATCCCCTTTTTTCCAACTTAACTATCAGAACATTATCATTCCCTACCAGCCTTAGTAGGAAATTGCTTATCCTGGATGAATATGAGCCCCATAAACTATAAGTTCCATCTGAACTAACACGGCTGTAGGAAATATGTGTCATGCCTTAATTCCAAACAAGATACTTCACGTGTTCATTCTCCTTAATATAATCATATATACTGCCCATAGCTTTCTAAACTTCAACCTCAAATTACCCATCAGCAACAATTTCATCTATTGAAACTCATCCATAAATAGTACTTCATCTAGCTCATAGTTTAAAACAGTCGCAAGCCTTAGTAGCTAACTCAATTTAACTCCTGTCATTACTCTGATCGTCCTTTCATACTTAACACTAGGTATGCATTTACTGTCATTCTCATATCAGGAAATTGTATATGAATTGGTGCCTATCAAAATCTCAAATAACTAGGTCTCCTTGCCTCAGTCTCTGCTCCTTATATAACGCTCTGGAATCAAAAACACGAGCTAAACTTGAAAAGAAAGAAAAATATCCTCTATATTCAACTACGCCCGATTGTCCATATAATAACGTTTAACCTATGTTTCTTAGTCTTTCTCTTCAAATTTCATCATCTCCTAGCACAATTGTGCTCTACCTGATGAAGAAGCACCAGTGCCTATGCCATTATTTAGAGGACCCATCACCAGAGCCAGAGCTAGAGAGCTGCAAGCATTGGTGTTGGAGCATTGTGAGCACAAGGGGGATCAAAATTGCCATGTTGGACTTTCTTGCATATTGTTGGAATCTAGGTGGATCATTCTCACACAAGTTGGCATGGGAGACTTGACAAGTGGCGCCACATCAGCGTGACTTCGCCACATCAGCATGACTTGGCACAAGACCATTTGGCCAAGTGGATTGGAGGAGCTTCTTATGCTTATTTGGATTTGCCATGTGCTGATACCTTTTGTTGGTCCCCACTACATTAAAAAAAAGGCTGCTACCACCTAAAGTGTTGCTGCCAACTTATGGTCCCCACTACATAAAGGGCTGCCATAAAGCAAGTGGTCCCAAATGGTCCCCCCCCCCCTATGGAAATGCCCTATCTGATTGAGGAGCCTTTTATTTTTGTCTTTTTAGCCATGTTGGCACACTTTTAGGGTTTTGGCACACTTTTAGGGTTTTAGAGATGCTATATATAACCCAAGATATTCAGATTGTATGGGTAGCCTTCATTTTTCTAGTTTAAGTGTGAGTATTAGGGAGAACTCCATTCTTTGGAGCTTGAGTTTCTTCTATGTTTCTTCCATGTTTCTTGAAAGAACTTGGATTCTAGCAGCATGAACCCCTTGCTAGTCTTATTTTGATGATCAATATGCTTTAGCTTGTTACTATTTGTGTATTGACACTTGGGTTTTCAATCTGAAATTCTGCCTTGTTTGGATGATTAAAGATCTTGGTTCCAATATTTAGATGTTGTGTTTCTTGGCATCCTAGGAGTGCTCATCATTTTGGTATCAGAGCCTTGGCATCTAACAAGGTATTTATCCATTAAAACTTCTTTTTCTTTTCTGTTTGGTTAACTATAATAGTCAGCCATTGTAGGACATTTAGATATCTATTAGTTTCATCATCTAGTGCCTTGTTCTTTGTAGCCAAATCAAATCTGCATTTTAGGGTACTGATTTTTTTCTTTTTTTTTGTTTGAACTCTTGCTGGTTGAAACTTGGTAGTCTTAATTTTAGTGTAGGATTTTGCTTAATCTTAGATTAAATCTCTTGTTCATCTTGTTTTCTTTGAGCTTGTCTGTAGGATTAGAGTTAATCAAGCTGAAACCTATCTTTGACACTAGCTATTTGCCTCTTGAGTTATATGATATCAAGTCTGAGTATGTTAAATTGGGTAATTAATGCTTGGGATGTGCCTGTGTGCTAGTGGGTAGAGCTTGATTTGGATTGCCAAAGTACTTGAGTGGTATCAGTAGTTGATTCTGCAATTTTTATCCTTTGCATCAGTATAAAAAAAAAAAAGAAAAAAAAAAGGAGATTGTATTGTAAGCTGAGTTGTGCTGTGCTGAAAAAAAAATTGACAAGCTGACGTAAGTGATGAAATTGTGAATTGTGAAGTTAAACCTTGAATTTGAGCCTTATAATCTATCAACATCTTTGGGTATTACTAGACACCTCACATGCCATATTTGATGTGAAAATTCCACTGTTTGGATATCGAACCAAAAATTTGCGCAAACCTGATCAAATTTAGTTAACACACCAAACCAACCCAGAAAGCTCCGAAATTTTGCAGGCTGATTATACTCCATCTCAGTAGCTTTTGTGTCAATTTTCAGGGTTTTGTGACATTGTTTGCCTACCGAACCAAAATTTGCGGCAAACCTGATCAAATTGAGTTAACACACCAAACCAACCCAGAAAGCTCCGAAATTTTGCAGGCTGATTATACTCCATCTCAGTAGCTTTTGTGTCAATTTTCAGGGTTTTGTGACATTGTTTGCCTACCGAACCAAAATTTGCGGCAAACCTGATCAAATTGAGTTAACACACCAAACCAACCCAGAAAGCTCCGAAATTTTGCAGGCTGATTATACTCCATCTCAGTAGCTTTTGTGTCAATTTTCAGGGTTTTGTGACATTGTTTGCCTACCGAACCAAAATTTTGCGGCAGAGCTAGTCAAATTTCGTTCACCTAGTAAACTCATCCAGAAACTCCTGAAATTTTACCAGTAGTTAGTCAGTATTGGGATGCCTATGTATACCAAATTTCAGATCAAAATATATTCGTTTGTGTGGTTAACCAAAATTGTTGCATATTTTTTGTTAATTGTGTGAACTGCTGGTATTTGTGCAAAGTTGGCTATGAAATTGGAAGTTTGAGCTTGATATCATTCTGTTGGGTTGTCTCTCATACAGTTTTCAAAAATCATACCATTTCGTTCACATTTGCTTCTACTTTGGCGTCTTCCATTTCTTTGGCTCTAGTGTCACACTCTCTGGTTATTGCAATTTCGTTTCTTCCAGTTTCGTTTGTTGATTATTTTGATAAAATTAGCAAGTATTTGTGCTTGTTTAGAATTTTAGTTCCCAAAGGAACAAGGGAAGCAAACTCTTGAGTGGTAAAAGGCAAGAGTGTGTGAGTGCCAAAAGAGGGTAAGAGCCTGAAATTTGTGCAAAACACTTGAGCTAAACACTTGAGAGGGTGAGCCATTTCTACTAACCGTTTTCTTGCAGCCAAATCATGTCTCAATTACAAGAGACAAATGGTAGTAGTGGAGGTCATGAAGAAAAAATGGAGTTTCCTGATGATCGAATTTTTAAAGAATCTGTAGCACAAAGCTTTGAAAGGATGAATGTGCAAATGAATGACTTTAGAGATGAATTGGATGTATTGAGGGAATGAGAAATGAGATTACCAGGTTTATGGAAGAGATGAGAAGGGACAGAGAAGATAGAAATAGGAGGAATGATGGGGGAGCAAATGTGGGAAATCAGAATAGAAATGAAGGTAGATTTCGGGCAGAACATAGGAATGAAGGGTATGAAGAAGCTGAATGGAATGATGATGAGTATGATGAAGCTTATGACTATGGGAACTACCATTATGGTGGAAGAGGGCATAGACCACCTAGGGGTAGAGGGCCTAGGGAAGAAGGGGTGGCAGAAATTTTAGGCTCGGTGATCATTGGGATAGAGATGGAAATGAGGAGAGAGTTGATGGGAATTTAGCTAGTATAAAGATGCAAATTCCACCTTTTCATGGGAAGGATAATCCAGAAGTTTATTTGGAGTGGGAGAGACAGGTGGAGTTGATTTTTGAGTGCCACCATTATTCTGAAGAAAAGAAAGTGAAGTTAGCAGCTGTAGAATTCAAAGAGTATGCAATTGTATGGTGGGATCAGTTGTTGAGTAGGAGGAGGAGAAATGGGCAACGAACCGTGGAGACATGGGACGAAATGAAGGGAATCTTGCGAAACAGGTTTGTGCCACCTTACTACCACAGAGAGCTGCTTCAAAGGTTACAAAAACTCACTCAAGGTACTAAAAGTGTCGAAGAATACTACAAGGCCATGGAGATAGCGTTGATTAGAGCTGATGTCGAGGAGGATCGGGAAGCTACAATGGTTCGCTTTTTGAATGGGTTAAATCCTGAAATTGCTAATATTGTGGAGCTGCAACCTTGTGTGGAGGTGGAGGATATGCTACAAATGGCACTTAAAGTGGAGAAGCAACTAAAAAGGAAGAATGTGGCTAGATATGCACCAGCCAACCATTCGGCTCCTAGGAGTAATTGGAAGTCGAATTGGTCTGCTCCTTCAAGGGTGGAGAAAGAAGTTCCCAAATTCAAGAAAGAAGAATGGAAAGGAAAGGAGAAAGTAGAGGAGAAGAATAAGGGAGTTCCTACTAGGACTAGAGAATTGAAGTGTTTTAAGTGCTTGGGAAATGGACATTATGCCTCACAATGTCCAAATAAAAGAGTGATGGTTGTTAGGGAAAATGGAGAGTTAGAAAGTGAAGAGGAAAGAGAGGAAGAATCTCATAATGTTGATGAGCATGAGGATGATTGCTACGATGAGGGAGATCACCCACCTATGGATGGCAATATCCTTGTCACCATGCGCACACTTAGTGCACAAGTGAGTATGGAGTGTGGTGATGAAATGCAAAGGGAGAACATCTTCCATACTAGGTGCTTGGTGAATGACAAGTTGTGTAGTGTGATTGTAGATGGTGGGAGCTGTTGTAATGTGGCTAGTTCACTCTTGGTGGACAAGTTGGGTTTGCCTACTACCACACATCCAAAACCATATGGCTTGCAATGGTTGAATGATTGTGGGAAGTTGAGGGTTACAAAACAGGTGGTTGTGCCATTCACCATTGGCAAGTATAATGATGAGGTACTTTGTGATGTTGTACCTATGGTTGCTACGCATCTTTTGTTGGGCCGTCCATGGCAGTATGATAGAATTGTTGTGCATGATGGTAGGAAGAACAGGTACACGGTCACTAAGGAAGGTCGAACATACTCATTGCTTCCTATGACCCCATGTCAAGTGCATGAAGATCAAATGAGGATTCTTAGATCCATTGAAGAAAAGAAAGAAACTTGGAGAGAAAAACTTAGAGAGGCCGAGCTAGATGAGAGTGAAAAGAAAGAGAAAAGAGAAACAAAAGAAAAGAAAATGAGAACAAATGAGAAAAAGGAAAGCTCGGGGCAAAAGAAGAGTGGAGAGAAAAGAATGAGTTTGTATGTGAAGGAAAGAGAAGTTAGAGAGGCTTTACATTCAGGAAGACCTCTTTGTGTACTTATGTACAAGGAGGTTAATTTATGTGTTACTGACCTTGATTCACATTTGCCTAGTGATGCTTTGTCTCTTATACAAGAATATGAAGATGTCTTCCCGGATGAGTTGCCACCAGGATTGCCACCTATCAGAGGGATTGAGCACCAGATTGACTTAATACCTGGAGCACAAATACCGAATAGACCAACATACAGAACAAATCCTAAAGAAACAAAAGAGTTACAAAGGCAAGTGGAGGAGCTTATGGAGAAGGGCTATGTTAGGGAGAGCATGAGCCCATGTGCTGTACCTGTGTTGCTAGTGCCTAAGAAGGATGGGAGTTATCGCATGTGTGTGGATTGCAAGGCCATCAATAAAATCACTGTAAAGTATAGACACCCAATCCCTCGCCTTGATGATATGCTTGATGAGTTGCATGGTGCAAGTGTGTTTTCTAAGATAGATTTGAAAAGTGGTTACCACCAAATAAGAATGAAAATTGGTGATGAGTGGAAAACTGCTTTCAAAACTAAATATGGGTTGTATGAATGGATGGTGATGCCATTTGGGCTCACAAATGCTCCTAGCACTTTTATGCGTTTGATGAATCATGTGTTGAGGAATTTCATTGGAAAATTTGTTGTTGTGTATTTTGATGACATTTTGATTTACAACAGTAACATAGACGAGCATTTGCATCACTTGAGACTTGTTTTTGATGTGTTGAGAAATGAGAAATTGTATGCGAATGCGAAAAAGTGTTCATTTTGCTTGGATAAGGTTGTTTTTCTTGGTTTTGTTGTAAGTAGTAAAGGTGTACAGGTTGATGAAGAGAAAATCAAAGCCATTAGAGATTGGCCAATTCCTAAGAATGTGTCCGAGGTTAGGAGTTTCCATGGATTGGCTAGTTTCTATAGGCGATTTGTGCCTAATTTTAGTACAATTGCTGCTCCTTTGAATGAATTGGTGAAAAGAATGTTGCATTTGAGTGGAAAAAGAAACATGAACATGCATTTTCTGAACTTAAAGATAGATTGTGTTCTGCACCCTTGTTGAGTTTGCAGATTTTGATAAGACTTTTGAGATTGAATGTGACGCAGTGGTGTAGGAATTGGTGCGGTTCTCATGCAAGAGAAACGACCAATAGCATATTTTAGTGAGAAATTGCATGGAGCTGCCTTGAATTACTCTACTTATGATAAGGAGATGTATGCATTAGTTAGGGCCTTGGAAACTTGGCAACATTATTTGTGGCCTAAAGAGTTTGTCATACATTCAGATCATGAATCATTGAAGCATATTAAGAGTCAAAATAAGTTGAGTAGAAGGCATGCTAAGTGGATTGAATTTTTGGAGTCATTTCCATATGTGATTAAATACAAGCAAGGAAAAGAGAATGTTGTAGCTGATGCACTTTCTAGGAGACATGCACTTTTGTCTACACTTGATGCTAAATTGCTTGGTTTTGAGTTCATGAAAGAATTGTATGTTGATGATGCAGATTTTTGTAATGTATATGCTGCTTGTGAGAAAAGTGCATTTCAGAAATTTTATAGGCATGATGGATACTTGTTTAAGGAGAATAAATTTTGTGTGCCTAAATGCTCTATGCGAGACTTGCTTGTTTTGGAGTCACATAGTGGTGGTTTGATGGGACATTTTGGTGTTGCTAAGACTTTAAACATATTGCAAGAACACTTCTTTGGCCACATATGAGGAAAGATGTTGATCGAATGTGTTCTAGGTGTGTTGAATGTAAGAAAGCAAAGTCTAGAGTAATGCCAAATGGTCTTTACACACCCTGGCCTGGTCTTAAGGAACCTTGGACTGATATTTCTATGGATTTTATTTTGGGTTTGCCTAGGTCTAGGAGAGGTCATGATTCTATATTTGTGGTTGTTGATAGATTTTCTAAGATGGCACACTTCATACCGTGTCACAAAACAGATGATGCCACATACATAGCCAATTTGTTCTTTAAGGAGATAGTCAGGTTACATGGTATACCTAGGACTATAGTAAGTGATAGAGATGTTAAGTTCCTAAGTCACTTTTGGAGGGTGTTGTGGGGTAAGTTAGGTACTAAACTGTTGTTCTCAACTACTTGTCATCCCTGCATCGATGGACAAATGTAAGTAGTGAATAGAAGCTTAACTACTTTATTGCGTGTGATGGTTAAACAAAATTTGAAATCTTGGGAAGATTGCATTCCTTTTGTTGAGTTTGCTTATAATGAGTAGTGCATTCTTCTACCGGATTTTCACCATTTCAGATTGTGTATGGTTTTAATCCATTGACACCATTAGACTTGTTGCCTTTACCTGATCATATTAATAGTCTTGATGGTAAAAAGAAAGCAGATTTGGTTAGGAAATTGCATGAGCAAGCTAGGTTACAAATTGAAAAGAAAAATGCACAATATGCTACTCATGCTAATAAAGGCCGAAAGCCTCTTGTGTTTGAACCAGGTGACTTTGTTTGGGTGCATTTAAGGAAAGAGCGATTTCCAAACCTAAGAAAGTCGAAATTACAGCCAAGGTGTGATGGTCCATTCAAAGTGCTAGAAAGGATCAACAACAATGCATACAAGATTGATTTACTGGTGAGTATGGTGTTAGCAATTCTTTTAACATTCTTGATCTTTCCTTGCATTGATGCAGACCAAATTCGAGGACGAATTCTTTCAAAGGAGGAGGATGATGAAGAAGCACCTGTGCCTATGCCATTATTTAGAGGACACATCACTAGAGCCAGTTATAGAGTGCTGCTTGAATTGTTGTTGGAGCATTGTGAGCACAAGGGGGATCAAAATTGCCATGTTGGACTTTCTTGCATATTGTTGGAATCTAGGTGGATCATTCTCACACAAGTTGGCATGGGAGACTTGACAAGTGGCGCCACATCAGCGTGACTTCGCCACATCAGCATGACTTGGCACAAGACCATTCGGCCAAGTGGATTGGAGGAGCTTCTTATGCTTATTTGGATTTGCCATGTGTCGATACCTTTGTTGGTCCCCACTACATTAAAAAAAGGTCGCTACCACCTAAAGTGTTGTCGCTAACTTATGGTCCCCACTACATAAAGGGCTGCCATAAAGCAAGTGGTCCCAAATGATCCCCCCCCCCTATGGAAACGCCCTATCTGATTGAGGAGCCTTTTATTTTTGTCTTTTTAGCCATGTTGGCACACTTTTAGGGTTTTGGCACACTTTTAGGGTTTTAGAGATGCTATATATAACCCATGATATTCAGATTGTATGGGTAGCCTTCATTTTTCTAGTTTAAGTGTGAGTATTAGGGAGAGAACTCCATTGCTGGAGCTTGAGTTTCTTCTATGTTTCTTCCATGTTTCTTGAAAGAACTTGGATTCTAGCAGCATGAACCCCTTGCTAGTCTTATTTTGATGATCAATATGCTTTAGCTTGTTACTATTTGTGTATTGACACTTGGGTTTTCAATCTGAAATTCTGCCTTGTTTGGATGATTAAAGATCTTGGTTCCAATATTTAGATGTTGTGTTTCTTGGCATCCTAGGAGTGCTCATCACTACCTATAAGGTATCATCTGCATGAACCCTTTACTGTACCATCGTCCTTCCTGACATAATATTTTATAATTTATTAACTTTACTTATACTCGACCTATGATTCATATCCATCATCGTTTATATTGTGCCCTTAACCCTTGTTGAATCCTGAAAGATTTCTCTCGCTAATAGATTCTTTCAACACTAATTCCACCCTTATCTATGGTCATTAATTTGATCCTTAAACTTTCTAGTGATTTATTACCATCCATACTTGTCACTTTTTATTCTACCCCTACTGTTGCTCTGTCGTTATTGCTTCACTGCAAAGTGATTCTGTTGATCACACTAAAAATGTTTGCCTGACATTCATAACGAACCTCTAACTACCTTCTCACTATCTCAAAAGTCTAACCTAAAACCTATGTGTCATTATCTATCATTCTTTTCCTCTCATCATACCTATTTGATCCCTTAGACTGACTTTTATTCAACTTACTGCTTACTAACTTCTCTTTCTCTACCTATTTAGGTAGTCCGCAATACCATCGCACACCTTCTAACATTTACTCATTATTATTGTATTCCATACCTCCATCACTTTTCTCACTAATGTGGTCCCATTTTGGGTTTTCCATCCTTGTCATTCTCCTTGCCAAGAATAACACTTAGCCTATCCTATATCTTAACTTTGTTCCTTTTATTATGCGCTCTTTAGGTTGTCCTTTCATTTATTTCCTTTGTCTTACCCAAAATAGAACTTGACTATTCTATCCCTGGTTCCATTCTTCTTCCTAACATAATAGCTGTACTTGCTAACTATATCTTTCAGAGTCTCTATCGCGTTATCATATGTCTGTGCTACTCAGATTTGGTCCTTTGACCACTCTAGCTAGTACTTCCACTAGCATTTAGATTATATTGCATCTGCAATCAATTGCCCAAACTTTCATTCTGCACTTTCTTTATCCATTGGCCTTCTGTGATTTATCTTCGCTAATTTATTACTCTTAACACTATTATTATTATTATTATTTTCCATGTTTACTCAATTCCAAAACTTAAGATTTCGGGCACCCAAACCCGTCATCCAATTCAAAGGATTTACATCCATCGTGATCTGATTATATATGATTCCTATAATGGAACTTGTATCCTCTCCAGGATACCCGAGCCAACTACTCTCTACCACACTCTACAGTCCCATCTGGGACACTATTCCATAAGTCATCATTATCAGTAATAACCTTCGATCCATTCTGAAAAGATAGGACTATATCCTAACTTGCTGCAACAAAGGTACTACATCTGCCACCTTGCCAGAACCATGTCAAGTTAATGACTCTTTTATCATATCATAGCTCTATAAATCATCAATTCATAGTTTCGACCTTCTCTAGGTAGTAGAGTTGTACTTTATTCCATACTGATACACACAAGGTATACTATTCTCACTCTATAAGTGTCACCTTTACTTTGCAACTAGTCCGAAACCTCTGGTCTGATGGCAACTCTTGATGTAACTCTAGCTCATGTCAGTAATCGAGTCACCGACTCTAGTTATCACCAAACTGTGACCTTTCAATATTCTAACTCTAGACTCTTAGCCAGAGTTCCCAACTCCTCTGCAAATATAGAACTCGCTCGCATAACTGTACCAAAATGAAGCCATCTCAAACACCCTCATTATGGAGCACCACGGGGATGCACGCAGCTCTACACAATAATCTCATGTCGCTACTGTAATCTGCAGCTTACAGAGCAGACATCGAGAACATTGTATAGTTACTACGATACGTCCTGACAGACTAGGTCTCCTAATTTCTTATCTCTCCGAATCTTCTATTATCACAAACTTATTCTCGATGGGTCATCTACCGATGACCGCCAAGAGTGGTATCCTCATCCTTATCTAGGCAACTGCATTTTTAAGACTCACTTTTATGTACTCGTGTCTTACACGAAATGGGCACACCATTTAAACCCATACTGACAAAAATATAACATTTCTTGGAGTACGTATCCTCATGATAGATCTCACATGTCTACTAACTCTATTTCACATTTCTGTGTACTCCATGAAAATCAAGACACTAACCGAGGTAATCTTATATTTCCGAGGTATAACGTAGAATCTAGAAACAAAGAATTACAGAAAAGACGAAATGTAATCCTATACTCCGCATGTGACTCCTAGTAGACTCTTCCCAACATTTTAGACAAACATTCCCTAAGAATGGAGCCTAAGCTCGATACCACATTTGTCACGACCCAACCTATGGGCGGACCAAGACTAGGACTGGCCAGCCTAAAGCCCCCGAGGCCCGTAGTAAGCCTTAACTGTTCATTTACCCAATTCTAAGGCCCATTGGGCCCAAATTCAAGAAAACAAACGGACAGAGTCCGGCCATAAAATGGACTTTCCAACGGGGAGTTTTCGACTCACCCGACCTGTAAACACAATATATAGTCAATTGGGGAGCTCACCACCCTCCACATACTCATCAACATAAAATAAATGGGAGCTCACTCCTCATCCAATCCATCAAACATGCATAGCACATTTAAGTTTACAGGTCCAAAATAATAATTTAGTTTACAGACCCAAATCAAATAAACATTTCTAACACATGCGGAAATTCTAAGATTTAACAAGTTTATACAAACAGTAGTAATCGACCTGCGAGGGAGAAAGCAGGTTAACCTCAAAAAAATATCCTCCTGTGGCCTGTAAAAATTTTTGAACAGGAGTGAGCGTTCGACTCAGAGAGTAAAATATCAATTTTAACCATAATCTCTATAACTATCTGTAACTAATGCACTCGTAGCGTGAAATGCAACATCAACATCATATTCACATCATAGCATCAAAAAGGTAATTTGGAGCACTCACGCACCCTGTAGCATCAATCATAATATATTGGGAGCTGATCCCCTATACAGCTCTCTTAAATCCAACCTGGTGCCAGCGAAGAACTCAAGCCGGACTTTCGCTTAATAAACCAAATCGAGGGTCCCAGCGAAGAACTCAAGCCGTGACTACCCCTCGAAGGATCGGGTCCCAGCGAAGAACTCAAGCCGTGACTACCCGTCCTATCCATAGTCCACACCACATCACACGCACGCCAACGCACGCACACTGCTCCAAATTACCACAACAACACTCATGGCACATTAACAGTTATGAATGCAACATAAATCGTGCCTAGAGTTTAACTACATAAATATATGCATATAAGTGATGCATGGGCATGCTGAACATATAATAATATCGAAATTATAATTAAAATTAATATTTTACTCACAGACTTGACGACAATCACTGTGGCGGCTGGGCGGAGGAAGAAGGCTGTCCCGGCTCACCTGACAATTACATTACATTTATTTAACACAAATGACTCAATACAAATAAAGAAAAGACCAAATACGTCCTAAGTCATGCCGAAAATCCGGCAGAGTCTCCCCTATACCTAGGACCTACCCAACCTGCAAAAGGGCTCAAAACACACTTCTATATCCACAATCCATATATCCACAACTCAATCACATCACACAGCCCATCCTGGGCCCATCAAATCAATCATTCATCACAATATGGAAAAATTTCAATTTAGTCCTTATAATTGATCATTTTTGCAAAAATTGCCCAAACAAGCTCTAAAAATTATAAAACTTTGCCTCTATGTCCTTATTAATATTACTAAGCTATTGCAAAAAGAATCGTAATTTTCTAAGCTACCACGAATATTTTATGAATTTTTAATCCTATTTAAGCACTAGAAAATTACGAAAAAGCAAGGTTCGGGTTTACCTTTGCCGATTCCGACTTCGGGAACGCGCTCGGGATGCCTGACAATGGTGGGGTAGCCAAAACCTCGATCCAATTCGGAGACTTTTCCGGTAGCTGGTCTGTCTGGCCGGAAATTCACAGATCCGGACAACTGTCGAATTTCCGCGAATTGAGAATACCTACACGAAGCCCAATAATAATATATAAAAAATCTGGGGTGTTACAGAATAAAAGTTGTTTATTTTAAATATTAGAATGATAAACTTAAAATGAAATAATATATTTTGAAACAATTCCGGAATTAAGATTTCATACTTGAATCTTACTATGGATGTTATCTTGTTTATTTATTGGATTGAGAATCATTTGCCTTGATGGAAATTAATCCTAAGGTATCCTAAGTCCTCTCTCAAGGCACTTAGGGTGTATTTTAATTAACTTAAACCTGACTTTCGTGGCGATCAAATTAATTAAAACCCTTTAAGGTCTTTGACCAATTTTGAAATTCCACAAAGGTAATCAGCCTATGTCTAGGTTAGAATTTCTAGGTTCAAAATCTTGATTTTCTAATATTAATCTTCACCTTTCAGTCCTTCAATTAATATCTATAATCAATACTAAGTGGGTACCAACACATAGCATGCATTAAGTTCACAAGAAATTAAATCAAGCAACAATTCTCGAATCTAATAAACAAAACTTAATGTTTATCTATAATAATGATTACAACGTTACTCTCCCAATTCCAGAATATGAAAGTTATTCACTCATGGTGAGTTCAACAAACATAATAAAAATGAAGTAAAGAACAATAAAAATCCGTTTAAGGAAATTGAATGAAAGAATCGAAGAGGGTTTGCAGCTTTAATTTTGTGAAACTTCAGCTAAAAAACTCCTCCTTGATACTGATATTCTTCTCCTCAATATGGCTAAAGAGAATGCAGAAGCAAGTACTCTTCTAAAACTCCTAAAAAGCTCTGTAAAAAGATTGATCCCCCTTTTTTATTGATATTTTCTGCTTCTATTTATAATAGCTGTTCTAGGGTTAGGTCATTTTTTAGTCCAAAAAGCCTTAGGAGTTTATTTTGAATGTGTAAACAAGAGCGAGAATTTGGGTTAGGAAACTGGCTACTGCATGAAATAAGGCCCTACACGGCCCTGGGCTGTGTAACTTACTAGAGCGAAATGGCAGAGTCTTGTATTGGAATAAAGGTTTACATGGGTTTGCGTTGGCTACACAGGCCTGGTTACACGACCCATGTACTTTTGTTCTCAGAAAATTCTTCAAGCTTGTGCTCGGTAGAGACTTAAACAGGTCCCTACAGATTACACGGGTCCAATTACATGACTCATGTACTTTTGTTCCTCCATTGGCTCTCTGGCTTTCATCTGGCATGGGTCTGTGGTTTTGCTTACATGACCTATGTAAGGTGTATCAGTAACTTTTCACAATCCTTTGGCCTTTCCATGTTTCCTTTCAGACTCTTATGCCCTGGGGCTTCACCCAAACACCTGAAATGATACAGAAAATATGGAATTAAGAGCTTGACAATAGAAATTATAAAAACTAATGAAATCAACTACTATGCATGAGATTACTTACCTAAATGCTATGTGATAGTATACAAATGTGCTTAAAAATATCTATACAATTCAAGTATATCAAATGCTCCAAACTCAAACTTTTACTTGTCCTCAAGCAAAACAAGACTTTGTTTTCGAACGCACTTTAGGGAAAAACTCAGGAATATAACCTACAATTCGATAAGAGCATAATTGAACTCCTCCAATCCTTCATACTATTTACTCTCTTTCAAGGCATAAGGGTTCCAATAGCTGCCTGTTTGGAACTTCACTTCCTTTCATGGTGTTTCGACTAGTTATTCCTCTGTTCAAGGTTATTAATAAGTCACAAATAACTTGTTTTATCAGGATAAATTTGAGAAACACTTACCCCTCTAAATTTGCCTCTATTATGGATAATTATAGTGAGTTTAATTTAATTCCAACTCCATAGGCAAATCTCGATTCTCTATCTCCACTAATGTAGCGTACACTTTTCAAAAGATCGAAAGGTCTTTAAAAGGGTTGTAATGGGGCTAAGGGGATAATGACTTAGTTGTTAATGAAGGTTTTTTAAGAATGCAAACATGAGAATAGTTTTCATGCACAAAGTCTTAGGTATACCAAGTTTATTCTATTGACTTTGTGTGAGGAAGAAGGGTTCTTTACAATACTAAGCGTGCTTCTATGATACTTATCTTGGGACTCTTTTTTTTTTTTTTTTTCCAATTGCACACTTGCACTCTTTCTTGAGTTTTACATCATCTCCTCATATTTTCTTTTGAACTTGATATACCTATCCTTTATGCACTAGGCTTCCTCAAAAAGGTGAGGTATGTGTTTAGGCTAGGGGGTAGGTCAATAATTATAGGTAAACAAGGAAAATCATATAGGTAAAAATATAGGCTCAAGTTGGGTGCAAGGGACATATTATGACTAAGGGTGGCTAAGGCTTAATTAGGCTATATCAAAGAATGCCTTAATCATTTCTTCATCATGCATATGCTAGGATTTCACCTTGATAGGTCTAAGAGATATGTTCTAGAATTGGTAAGGCATTTTCAGGTTTGTTTATATTTCAAGAAATTTCTCCTAACTTCACAAGTTCGATGTGCCAAATTAATAATTATGAAGGGATTTAACTAGTCTAGTTCTACTAAAGAGATTAGGTTTTTCACAGACAACATATTAAAATCCCTTTTTGCCTATCCAGATATGTTCATTCCTCTATCCCGCGAAGTCCAATTATTAGCTTACTAGAAATTGGTTATAGTTCTAAGTTTCACAATTCAAAGTTCAAAATTTTCAAAAAATTTTCAATATTTTTATGGAATTTTGATCCACAAGAATAATATAGCTGAAATTAAGCAATGTAATGATATGCAAGACATGAAATGCACTTGTACCCCCCAAACTCAAATTGAACATTGTCCTCAATGTCAACATAATATGCAAAATTAGAGAAAATCATACAAAAATAATAAGAAAGCATATTATGTATTAAGCATGGAAAGGTTGGACAAAAAGCAAATAAAAGAGACCTATGATTGCAGTTTAGGACTAAGGTATGTAAGATTTTATAATAAAGAACCTATCCTATAGTCCTAACTCTAAAAGGTCTCTAATGGTGATGATGGCGATGATGGCTCCTCTTCATCGAGCCTCTCCATTAGCATGTCCAGCTTATTGTGGGCTTCCTGGAGGCTGTCCTCGATTGCTCGCATCCTGTTGTTGATGGTGGTCTTCATATGCTATAGGTATGTGAGGATCAGGTCTGTGGGTGGTGGTGTGTATGACGGCACTTGAGCGGGGGACTCATGAAAGAATGGCTCTTGGGCTTCCGCCTGTGGCTACGAGGTCTCGCCAGGTCCTTCTTGTGCTTCGTCTCTTCAGGGATAGCATTCCCTTTAGCATCGAGTAGGTAGCAGGTGTTGCTAACCTTCTTACATATCCCTATGGATATGCAGATGGTTTGATCAATTTTTGATGTTCTGCTGACGGAAAGCAGCCTGTGATGTCCTGGGACGAATCTGAAGTGGAGGGCAATGGTTGTGATGAAGCCACCAAGCATGATGTGCCCGGTAGGCTGGTGAGATAAGTGGTAGGGGTGGTTGCACAAAAACAAACCGGTGCTGCAACGCTGCCCAGTGACCATACACCACAGCAAAAAGAGCTCGTTGGCATTTACCACGCTAAGGTTGTCACCACAACCCATGATGGTGTGGGCAGCTAACCGGTGCATGTAACGCAGGGCTGGACTGGTGATACTCGAGAATTTTGACTTGTTAGAGTTATAAGACTCCGAGTTCAAGGCTATAGAACGCCAGAAGTCAATGCTGTTATAGATCATCCGGTTCTGCAGAATTTCTTGGTGTTCAGTGCTGTCAAATCCGAAAATGGCATTGAACTCATCCATGTTCAACACCCGATCGACACCGAGGAGGCGAAATTCAATTCTGCCTCTATCTTCCCTATCAGTGTGCCACAAAGTGGCCATGAAACTGCCCAAAAACTCTAGTGTGGTGTCCCGATATGAGGGGAAATGGAGTTGGGCAAACCTTGTCCACCCGATGCTGTTGAGGAGTCCTTTGATCTCGTCTTGTAGCTCGATTTGCTCCAGTAGCACGAAATCCATGTATTTTGTGGAGTTAATTTTAAGGGTGTGAAGTCCGATGCACATGGCCTTGTGGGCATCATCACAAAATCTCCAAGGAATGGAGATTTTGGGTTGTGGAGTGGCTCGTGGCTGGGGTTGCAGTGGGGCTGGTTGAGGAGGGGCTGGTTGAGGAGAGGCTGCCCTTGTTCTTGGGCGTTGAGGTGTCGTGGTGTCGGCTGAGGGGGAGAAGGCATGGAGTCACCTCCTTGGATTGAGGAAAACAGTACAGATCATTTTGCAGGAGCCATTGATCAATTTTGGGAAAGAGAAAACTAGGGTTTGGTGAAGGGATAGGAAATTTAAGGGGTTTTTATAGACTAGGAGGGATAAAGAGGAAGGGTTTTTGCATGGGGAGCAGTTTAAGGAAGAGAGGTGCATTTAAATGGTCATTGTGACCCTTCATTTCATGCGTTTTGTGCCCCAGGAGTCACATCTGTGATGAGATACATGGGTCGTGTATCACTACACAGGTCTCGACATGTAGGGCCGTGTAAGTTTCTGCCCGAAAATTTCAAGTTCTATCACAATACACGGCCTGTGTAAATGAACTCTGGGACCCTTGTAACTTACTACCTATTGAGTTGCATTGCTGAACATGTTACACGGCCCGTGTAAGGTATAAAGGGGACCCATGTAATCTTCCTACTAGCAACATTACACGGCCCATATAAATTATGCTTTGGACCAGTGTAACTTCCTGTCTCCATCAGAGTTAAAATTTGCAAGAGTTTTATGGACTTCCAGAAAGTTACAAGGGGCGTGTGAAACCTATACACGACCCGTGTAATTTTTTGATTCTCCAATTTTTCCCTTATGGAAAATTTTTCTCACCATAATGCATAAAATGAATGTAAAGGTTAGCAACAGAGCTACTTCCCCAGTTTTGTTCAATTTTCTCTTTTGTGGTTTTGACTTGATGATTCCTCTCCTCTGTTGCTTCCAGCCCCTTGCTTTTCCAGAAGGTCCTACAAAATGAAACACTAATGAATATGAAACAAAAATCAAAATAAGAAAGGGAAGGAAGAAAAGTTCAGAAAAATTTTGGGTTGCCTCCCAAAAAGCACTTGTTTATAGTCTTTAGCTGGACTTTACTTTCATTTTTCATGGTCTGTCAGAAGGGTTTTTGAAGGTGCAATTGACTCCCTTTTTTATGGGTTCTCCTTGAAAGTGAGGCTTCAGCCTCTGTCCATTGACTTTAAATGCACCTGAGGTTTCGCTTCACAGTTCTACTGCTCCATGCGGGAAGAATTGGGTTACCTTAAAAGGTTCAGACCATCTCGATTTTAGCTTTCCTGAAAAGAGTTTCAATCTGGAGTTGAACAATAAGACAAGTTCCCATTCTTTGATTTCCTTCCTTGAGATGTGCTTATTGTGCCATCTTTTGGTTTTGTCTTTGAAGATCCTGGCGTTTTCATATGCGTCATGTCTGATCTCTTCCTAAAGGAGTGGAAGTATGAAAATTATTAGTTTAGAACATTGAATTCAAAAATTTTCTTCTAGGGTCTCATGCATCATGCAAGATTCATTATTTACCTAATTGATTTCAATGTTCAACAACATATTAAAACACTTTTAATATGTTTTTGGATCTACATTTGCTATTTAAGATTTTAGAATTAACATATTAATTAATTGGAACCCTAAATTAACACAAGAACATGTGCACTAATCTTTCGATGCACTATTGATGTGTTTGGTATCTTTGGGAAGCACTTAGGACACCAGATGTTGTCCCTCTAGCTTGTCCACACCAAGATCACCAATGGAAGCCCCTTAAACAGCTTCTCAAGCCTTTCCAATCAATTAGAAATTGAGGTTTTGCCTTTTAGAGATGTTGCAGATGTATATTTGACACCAGAAATGATTTTCAGCAATTTTAATTCAAGAGAATGTTGGCAATTCTCTTTGAATAGATGAGAGATGAAGAAGAAGAGAGGAAGAGGGATGAGAGGTGGTGGCACCTTTTGATAAAAAATCAGAATGCTTGTTTTGTTCTTTCATCCTTTCCCTTATATAGCTAGGTCAACACTTAAAACCCTTGCCACATGTCATCTTCTGATTGACTCTTAGTTTTTGACCCAATCACATTGTGCCAAGTGTCAAACCTAGATTTAATCTTGACTTTGATCATCTTACATGATTAAAAGACAAATGGCAAGCTTATATGGTGCCATGTGTCACCACCTCATGGTGCCACATGTCACCCTGTGAAATGACCAAATTACCCTTATGTTGTAATTTTGAGTTCTCAACCCAAAATAATTATTTCTCTTCTTCTAATCAATTTATATCAAATATAAATTAATTAATTAAACTCTATTAATTAATTTCTTATAATTAAATTCATATTTAAACACTTTAAATATAAATTTAACTTATATTATACATCCAATAACCTAGATTTGATTTTAAGCTATGCTAGGGACTTTGCAATCTAATTGCAAACCAAACCTATTTAATTAATTAATTAAACTCTTTAACTAATTAATTAAATCACATTTAACTTGGTGATTACTTGTGTATATGTGTGACTCACTAGGCTCATCACTAATTGGCAATGAGATATGATATTAACTCTTAATATCATTAGAACTCTTTCTTACTATAAATGATTTCTCTAAATCATTTTAGGCACCTCATAGACCATGGTTAACACCTAGCATAGCATGCCATGGCCACCCAATTAGTAATAAGGAATACCTTAAACGAACCTTTTATCATATGTTACCATGCACTAGAATCTCTCTGTTACAAAATCTCAATTCGAGCTGGAGTCATAGTTTATGTCAAACTCCATTTGCTATGAATATTATGTTCTCTTTTAATTCCAATTCTTGATTAAATAGATTTTTTCATCAGAAACTCTTTTCTGATTAAATCTATCTGTCCTGGCCAGGAACTTGAAACATCAAGAACAATTAAATGAACATAGAATTTTATCCCTATTTACTTAGGGTAACAGATTCCATCTTGATCAACACCTACCTCCATATATAACTAGTAGGAGCCAACACATGCCCATATACCCATACACAGTGCAAGTATGAAAGTAGTATCAAACTCAAACCACCTATATACAAGATAACTGTGCTATCTCTGATCTAAGGATTATATGCACTGATATGATTTATGACAATGAATTGACAAGAGTAAACTCCATGTGCTTGTCATAAATGTCACTGGTTCAGCCTACTTATCATGCATAAGTGCCTATCATGTTTGTTATATGGCATGAGACTCACCATTCCATCATATTTACATCTCATAGAAATAACTTGGGAACAAACATGATTACAATCTTTCTGTATAAGTCATGTCCTTATTGTGAAGTATCCTTGATTGTGCAACAATTTATGATACTTTATACTAGAAATACTGTCACTCATATTCTTAACAACTTAATAATAGAATTTCTAACAAAATATCAATGGACCTTTTCTATTACACATAAATATATTATATAAATGGAAAAACAAAAATGCCTTTTATTAATTAAACATGTACAAGATACATACTAAATGATATGCTTTAGGACATACTACTAACACTTCCAACTCATTGAGCTATAGAAGTCTTTTTCCACCAGCAGCCTTGAGGTCAAAGTTCAGGGTCTGGATGGCCCAATAGGCTTTGTGTTCAAGTTCGACAGGTAGGTGGCAGGCCTTCCCATAGACCAAGCAAAAGGGTGTTGTTTCAATGGGAGTTTTATATGTAGTGATGTATGCCCACAATGCATCATCTAATTTCATGGCCCAATCTTTCCTTAAGCAATTAACTATTTTCTCAAGGATTTGTTTTTGCTCCCGATTTGAAATTTCCACAAGCCCGCTGGTCTGAGGATGGTAAGGTGTGGCTACCTTGTGAGTCACTCCATACTTCTTTAATAGTGTTTCAAATTATTGGTTACAGATGTGACTTCCCCCATCGCTGATTATTGCTCGTGGTGTGCCAAATCTTGTGAAGATGCTTTTTTTAAGAAACTTTGTGACCACTCTGGCATCGTAGGTCAGTGTGGCTATTGCTTCCACCCTTTTAGATACATAGTCGACACCAACCAAGATATACTTGTTTCCAAAAGAAGTGGGGAATGGGCCCATTAAGTCTATTCCCCACACATCAAACAATTCGACTTCAAGTATGCCGTGCAGGGGCACTCATTCCTTCTTGAAATATTTCCCATTCTTTGGCATTGATCACAAGCTAACACAAAGGATCTTACATCCTTAAACAAATGTGGCTAGTAAAACCCTCCTTGCAAGATCTTGGCTTCTATTTTTGAGGTGCCAAAGTGTCCCCCATATAATGATGAGTGACAGTGTTGCATAATGCTCTCTATTTCCTCTTCCGGTATGCATCTTCTTATCAGCCCATCATTATATCTCTTGTACAACAGAGGTTCCTCCCATGTGTAGAAGTGCACATCATGTAGAAATTTCTTCTTTTGCTGATAAGTCATGTTTAGAGGCAATACCCTGCATACAAGAAAATTAACAAAGTCAGTATACCATGGAGCTTGGGAGAGTGCTAGTAATTGCTCATCAGGGAATGAATCATTGATTGGCAAATCTTCAATGTCCCCTATTTCTTCCAGTTTCAGTCTGGAGAGAAAGTCATCTACTACATTTTCGGATCCCTTTTTGTCCTTGATTTCAAGGTCAAATTCTTGCAGGAGCAGAATCTATTGAATTAGCCTTGGTTTTGCTTCCTTCTTGTTCACAAGGTACCAGATAGCAGCATGATCTATGAATACAATGACTTTTAACCCAATTAGGTAAGATCTGAATTTGTTGATCGCAAACACTCCTGCCAGGAATTCCTTTTTTGTGGTAGCATAATTTATTTGTGCATCGTCAAGTGTCTTGCTGGCATAGTAAATGGCGTAGAGTTTTTTATCTTTTCTTTGTCCAGGCACTGCTCCAACTGCATAGTCACTTGCATCGCACATCACCTCGAATGGTAGTTCCCAATCTAGTGGTTGCATTATTAGTGCTGAGATCAAGGCCTCTTTTATCCTGTTAAAAGAAATAAGGCAACTCTCATCAAAATCAAAGGGAACATCTTGACTTAATAGATTCTTCAATGGTTTAGCTATTTTGGAAAAATCTTTAATGAATCTTCTGTAAAAGCCTGTATGTCCCAAAAAGCTTCGCACTTCTTTGACTGATGTTGTTGGTGACATTTTTTCGATGATTTCAACCTTTGCCTTGTCAACTTCAATCCCTCTTTCTGATATCAGATGACCTAGGACTACTCCTTCTCTTACCATAAAGTGGCATTTTTCCCAATTTAGGACCAGGTTTGATTCTTCACATCTTTGAAACACTTTAGATAGATTAGCTAAACAATCATCAAAAGTAGTTCCATAAACAGAAAAATCATCCATAAAAACTTCCATGATATTTTCAATATAATAAGCAAAAATAGCCATCATGCATCTTTAAAAGGTAGCAGGGGCATTGCAAAGACCAAAAGGCATTCTCCTATATGTAAAGGTTCCATAAGGGCAAGTGAATGTGGTCTTTTCTTGGTCTTCTGGGTGAATAGGAATTTGAAAGAATTCCGAGTACCCATCTAGATAACAGAAGTAAGAGTGTTTCACTAACCTCTCTAACATTTGGTCTATGAAAGGGAGAGAAAAATGGTCTTTTCTGGTGGCACTGTTCAATTTCCTATAATCTATGCACATTCGCCAACCAGTGACTACCCTAGTAGGGATCAATTCATTGTTTGCATTTTGGATAATAGTTGTCCCACCCTTCTTAGGAACTACATGTACTAGACTAACCCATTTACTATCAGAAATTGGGTATATGATACCTGCATCTAATAGTTTTAAAATTTTTTTCTTGACTACTTCTTTCATGTTTGGGTTAAGTCTTCTTTGGTGCTCAATAGTGGGTTTACTGTTTTCTTCCATAGGTAGATTATGCATGCAAATCGAGGTTTAATCCCTTTCAGGTCTTCTATTTTATACCCTATGGCCCTATTATGGGTCATAAGTTCTCTTAGCAATTTTTCCTCTTCTATCTTAGATAGGCTAGCATTGATTATAATAGGATATTTAGAGTTTGAATCCAAAAATGCGTACCTTAGTGAGGAGGGGAGAGGTTTAAGCTCTACCTGTTCAGTAGTGCTCTCTGGTTTGCTTTTGGTTTGTTCCTCCTTCAACTTCTCCATCTCAGAAGCTTGAGCTAAGGGTAGGGGTGTATGAGCTGCTAACTGTTATGCACAGGCTACTATTTCTGTGTTTTCATTATTCACTGTGTGGCTATGCACAATGCATGCTTCAAGAGGATCTTTAGGATGTATCTTATGAAATTCCTCTTCAACTTGTTTGTCAATTATGTCAACCTTGAAGCATTCATCAGGTTTAAATTTGTGTTTCATTATGTCGAACAAGTTGAATTCCACTTCTTCTTCTCCTACCTTGAGGGTTAGTCGGCCATTTTTGACGTCTATGATTGCTTCGATGGTTGCCAAGAATGGTCTTCCTAAGATCATAGGGATCTGAACATCTTCTTCCATCTCAAGGACAACAAAGTCTACTAGAATGAAGAATTTGCCCACTTTGATGGGGATGTTCTCAAGTATGCCCATAGGATATTTAACAGATTGATCATCCAATTGCAGTGAAATTGTCATGGGTTTCAGTTCTCCGATCTCTAGCTTTTGGCATTTTGATAGAGGCATTAAACTCACATTTGCCCCAAGATCGCAGAGGGCCTTGTCTATTTTCTTGTTGCTAATGAGGCAGGGTATGGAAAAGCTTCTTGGATCTTTTAACTTTGGAGGCAGTTTGTTTTACAGTATGGCACTGCATTCCTCTGTTAGAACAACTGTCTCATAGTCTTCCAGTTTTCTTTTCTTTGATAGAATTTCCTTAAGAAATTTGGCATAGGATGGCATCTGAGAGAGTGCTTTAGTGAAGGGAATATTGATATAAAGTTTCTGTAAAACTTCTAAAAACTTCCCGAACTGCTTATCCAATTTGGCTTTCTGAAATCTCTGAGGAAAAGGTAGGAGTGGCTGGTATGGCTCTGGTAACTTCTTTTTCTTCCCTGCTTCCTCTTCCTGATCTTTCTTGGCTTCTTCCTCCTTTTTCTCTGCTTGGCTTTTAGATTTTTCTGAGGTTTCCTCTATCGGTTCTTCCTCTGGTTGTACTAGAGTTCTCCCACTCCTCAATGTAACTGCCTTACAATGCTCCCTTAGGTTCATCTCTAGTTGACTAGGCAGTTTACCAGCAGCCTTACTTGAAGAACTTGCTTGCTGAGCAATTTGAATCTCTAGCATCTTATTATGGATAGCAAGTGGGTCTATTCTGGAAGTCAGCTGTTAATCAATTCATTTTGTTGTTGTTGAGCTGCTAGGAAACCTTCCATCATGGATTCCATGGTCATCTTCGATTCAAATTGCTGAGGTTGAGGAGGCGGTGGTGGCTGTGCAAAGTTTTGGCCTCTGTTCTGAAATCCAGGGGGTGCTATTGGTTTGTACCCCTGTTGTTTGTTTATTAGCTGATTCTATTAGTTTGACCATAAGAAATTTGGGTGGTTCCTCCCTCCAGGGTTGTAAGTGTTTGAATATGGATTATTGGGCTACCTATGGTTGAAGTTTCCCCGTTATTGAGATAGTTCATTTGTTCTATAGAGGGTTCATTGAAGCTATTGAATTCTAAGGTTATCCTCCTCCATAGTAGTCGCGATGCTGGTTGCTTGTACCAACTGCATTGGCTTACATTCTGTCAAGTCTCTTTGTGAGCTGATCAAATTGAGCATTTATCATGCTTAGGGTATCCACTTCCAAGACCCCTGCTGTTCTCCTTGCAGTTCCTCTTTCATTTGACCACTCATAATTATGATATGCGACCCTTTCTAGAAGTTCAAGTGCTTATGTTACTGTTTTCTCCATTAGGTTACCATCTGCAGCCGAATCTACTGTGCTCATTGCAAAGGGTAGTAACCCATTATAGAAATTTTGCACTAGTAGCCAATCCTCTATGCCATGGTGTGGACATTCCCTCTATAGGTCCTTATAGCTTTACCATGCGTCATAGAGTGATTCACCTTCCTTTTGTCTGAAGGTGTTGAGCTCAAGCCTCAGTCTTGCAATCTTTGTAGGTGGGAAATACCTTGCTAGAAAAGCTTGTGAGAGATTTTCCCAAGTGGTGAACATTCCAGCTGGTTGAGAAAGCAACCACTTCCTTGCTCTGTCTCGAAGGGAGAATGGGAATGCTCTGTGATTCCCCTTACCCGTCTACAGTATAGCCGAGTAAGATATGTCACACCGTGTACCGGAACAGGCTATTTTATTTCAATCATTTTTATCCTTCCTAATTTATTTTTTTCAAAGTTATGAAGTACAATTTGTGAAATATAATTCATTTAAGTCATTTATTGAATTATAATTTATTTGAGGTTCCACAAATTTTATAGAAAATCCGGCAGAGTGCTGGCTAAAAATGGATAAAATAGTTCTTCGAAACCTGTGAAAAACACTTCCAAAATTTTCTACCATTCCCAAACTTCATTTCATCAACAATGTCTCAATATTTTTCAACAATATTTCCATTTCCCATTCATTCATTTCACATAACATTCATATACAAGTCATAAATAAATACTCAATGTTCCATTCATAAACATAATTTTCACTATTTACATTAATATCAAAATAAATTACATAAGTTTTAATTATACATGAGAAAATAAAAGTTCGATTACATAATACCAAACTGAAACCTAGTGTCCTACCAATGCACTGAAGACGGTGAGGTGACACGGACACTATGCAGAGCTACAGATGGTCTCACCCAGTCTGTGGTCTACTGGGCTCTCGGTCGGTCTCTCCAAAACCTACGCGTGGCAAAAAGCAACGCGCTAAGCAATAATGCTTAGTGGTGCCAATAATAAAATAAAAAGAAATAATAGAAAATAAATATGCAGTGCATGTTCTGATGTCTTATGCACACAATTTTTCGATCATTATTGGTAATCTTATTTATTTTGTATTTGTTATATTCATAATTTCATTAAATTTATCCACTTCCATTTTTAGTTGCCCAAGTAACCTATACTGGATGACTGGACTGGATAAACAGGTAAACTGGCACTGGGTATCAAGTACCTCGAGCTGTCACACCATCGGTCACATATGTATCTCCCGATGTGCAACAGAACAGCTAATGAGCTGTAATAAATATTAAGCACAAGGCCAAGTATCAATACAATGTTAGAATGGCTAAAAGCCATAAAATCACAGAATAGCATAATGCCATGTGCAGTACTGCTAACTGAACCCTATTGGCATGCCAACTTATCCAAACCAATCTTGCTAGGTGTACTAGGGCATGTTACACTTTTAAATTGTACAATTCTTGAAATTTAAGTTTAGGTGTTACTATTCATTTCATTAGTCAACTAAAATGTTGAATTTTGCATAGACAATAGGTACATTGGTTCTAATACTCCCAACATACCACATTTTGCATTCTAAAATTGTTGGTATTGATTGCCACTACCATTTCTAAGCTTAGTGTTAGTTATTCAAAATTTTCAAATTTCAAGCCTTGTGTTTACTATTCTATTGGTTATTTTTACAGTAGGAATTTGGCAAAGTTGTCTCCATGAAAGTTGTTCCTTATTTTTTCTAGTTACATTTCTTTTTTTGAATCAATCCATTTGGAGTTTTGTAGCTCAAGTTATGGCCTAAAAACCATAACTGGCTGGATTGGACAGAATCCAAAATTCTGGGCAAAACTGGTTTCTGCCAGATTTGGTAACCTAAGTTTGGTTGGCAATATGACTAGGTTATGATCAGAATTTGATTTGTGTTCTTCACGAAAGTTGTAGGTATATGTCTCAGCTTTCTGCTGATAAAATTTCAGGTCAATTGGACCTTTCTACACTAAGTTATCACCAAATGAATAAACATTGTTCATTTAGTCATTTTGCCCAGGTAGAATGCAAGTCACCCGGATTAGGGCAATTTTTAGGTCAACTTGGTTTGGTTTTCTGGGTAGGGTTTCTTCACCAAAGTTGTGCCATTATGTGTCTAGTTTCATGTCCAATTAGCATTGCACCAATTGAACTTACACAGCCCAAGTTATAGCTGCCCAAATAGGCTGGACTCACATCCAGACCTGCAGGTCACACAAGGCAGCTTAGCCAAACTCAAATCCCAAGCTACAACTCACTTCAATTCTTCATCATACATAGCCAAATGGTCACTAATTGACCATTTAAACTTTTATTCACCAACACATGAACAAGATCTAAGTTTTTGTGTCCAAACCCTAGCTCAAATTCAAGGTTCACACAACACATGTCAATTAGGCATACTAATCCATCTCAAATTTATGTCTACACATCAACACCATTTCTAAGCCATTTTAAATCCATCAAAACCATCAACATTATCCCTTCCTTAGGGCTGCCAAATTCCATGGTGTACATACACATAAGTTTTATTTCATTTGACTTACAATTTCATACTCATTTTAAGTCCCTAACATGGAATAAAGAGAGAAATATGCATAAATAAGCACTAACCTCTTGTAGCTCAAATCCAAGCCAACCAAGACTTTAATTTTTCTTTACTTTCTTACTCTTTCTTGGCTGCCAAACACTTCTCCTTGATGTGGGTATAATTTTTAGTGAAGGGAGGATAAGGTTTTGAGGTGAATTGAAGTGGGAAATGAAGCTTAAGGGAGCTTTAATGGTGGAAAGGGTTTTGGGAATGGTTTCCGCTGGTTGGAGATAAGGGAAGATAGAAAATTTGGTTAATTTTTCTGCCCATTTCACTCTTTTAATTAGGTTTATAGATAGGTGTCACAATGTGATTGGTCATTGGGGTTTTAATGACATCATAATGATGTCAAAATTCCCATTTATTCCTTTTTTTTTTCTTTTTCTTTTCTACTCAATTTCAATTCAATTTTTAACAATATTTATTCACATTTTGTGTCATAATAATTATTTACTTAACTGGACAAGTCGGCCAAAAATCATCTCTGAAGATGAAATGATCAAAATGCCCTCTGTTTGGCTTAACAGACTAAAATTGTCTGTACCGATTGAAAAATTTTTCTAAGCATTTTCTTGGCATTCTAATGCCATAGGAACCTCAATGACCCTTCTCTAGAGTCCCAAAAATTATTTTATGAATTTTCTTCCGGGTCTAGGGCTTCTAGTTGCGAGAACCGCAACTTCCCACTAGGTTACCCATCGCTAGGGCACCGGCTCATTTAACTTGGTTGTATTTTATTTCTAAAATTTTTCCTAAATTTTTCTTATTAATATTTGAGTTAATTATGGTTCCTCACTTCAGTTTAAATATTTTTCTGGACGTTTTAACTATCCGGACCGACACTGGTCACCGGAACAGTAGAATGTACGGAGTTGCTATAGAGTCCGGACCGACACGGGTGTTACATGCTCTGAGTCTTATTGCTTGATCAAACACTCCATTCATTTTAAACGTGTCACATAGGGCAAGAAAGCACTGGAGGTGATAGTGTGAATCTTATGTTGGTGAACTTCCAAACTGGGTTTGTTGAATCATTTGAAGCCATGCTGGTTTTAACTTAAAGTTGTTGGCTTCCACTGTGGGTCTTGTAACGCTGGGCTGAAATCCTTGGACAGATGGAGCTCCGTAGTCTCCCAAGAGTCTTGGCCTATCATTATTATCGGCCATGGTTTAAATTTCAGGATTTTCTTGATCGTGCTCTTGATGTTTCCTTTCCCTCCTGATGGCTCTCAGAGTTCTATCTATTTCGGGGTCACAGTCTAAGATTTCTTCTTCTGGTCATATACCAGGTCAGGCACCTGAGAGAAAAGAAAAGAAATAAAATAAATCAAATAAAATTAGGTAATAAATATAATTGCCTAAATCAGCTAAATCGCTTGATATTACTAAAGCCAAACTCTCCAGCAATGGCGCTAAAAACTTGTTTGGTGGTTTTGCAACCCCGCAAGTGCACAGATCACAAACAAGTAATAGAGTAGTGAGTAGAGTATCGTCCTACGAGAAATTTAATTAGTAACTACCAAACTACACAGTGATTTTGACAGTTTAGGCTATCGAATAATGGGGGAATGAAAGTTGTTTATTTTAAACACTAGAATGGTAAACTTAAAATGAAATAATTTATTTTGAAACAATTCTGGAATTAAGATTTCACACTTGAATGTTACTATGGATGTTATCTTGTTTATTTACTGGATTAAGAATCATTTGCATTGATGGAAATTAATCCTAAGATATCCTAAGTCCTCTTTCAAGGCACCTAGGGTGTATTTTAATTAACTTAAACCCGACTTTTGTGTTGATCAAATTAATTAAAACCCTTTAAGGTCTTTGACCAATTTTGAAATTTTACAAAGGTAATCAACCTATGTTTAGGTCAGAATTCCTATGTTCAAAATCTTAATTTTCTAATATTAATCTTCACCTTTCAGTCCTTCAATTAATATCTATAATCAATACTAAGTGGGTACCAACACATAGCATGCATTAAGTTCATAAGAAATTAAATCAATAAACAAAACTTAATGTTTATCCAAAATAATGATTGCAAGGTTACTCTCCCAATTCTAGAATATGAAAGTTACTCACTCATAGTGAGTTCAGCAAACATAATAAAAATGAAGTAAAGAACAATAAAAATCCGTTTAAGGAAATGGAATGAAAGAACCGAAGAGGGTTTGCAGCTTTGATTTTGTGGAACTTCGGCTGAAAAACTCCTTATTGATACTGATATTCTTCTCCTCAAATTGGCTGAAGAGAATGCAAAAGTGAGTACTCTTCTGAAACTCCTAAAGAGCTCTGTAAGAAGATTGATCCCCCTTTTTCTTGATATTTTCTGCTTCCATTTATAATAGCTGTTCTATGGTTAGGTCATTTTTTAGTCAAAAAAGCCTTAGGAGTCTGTTTTGAATGTGTAAACAAGAGCAGAAATTCAGGTTAGAAAACTAACTGCCGCATGATACATAGCCCATGTGTCACTACACGGCCCTGGGCCGTGTAACTTACTAGTGGCGGAGTTTTGCATTAGCATAGAGGTTTACATGTCACACCTTACCCCTCTGTAAGGCATAACATGATCCCGTAGTATACCTAATGAATTACCGTACTTCGCCTACCGATAACCCATTAAATATACTAGAAGGGATTTTAAAACCATTTTCTTACTTTTTGGAAGTGGTGAGCATTTTTAGTAGGAATTTAAAACAATTAATTAAGGTTTAAAAGTCATGTAAAATTTTTGTCCATTTCCATTTTTCAGCAAATTTTAGGAAAATTTTGGCAGAGTGCTGGCTGTATTTGAGAAAAACACAAATCAATTTTCTCAACATTTGTCAAACTCAATTCAACATCAATTTCTAGTATTTCCAAATATAGACTAGACAATGACTGAGTAGTTTAAAAGTTGAGATAAGAGAAATATATTACAACTTTAGTTTATAACTGCTCAAGACCAAGTACAATATATATACATACAGTGCACATACATTATAACAAAAATTACAAAAAGGTGGTATGCTTAATATACCTAGCAGAATCCCAAAATGTAGCATAAGCAACCTACTCTATTGCTCTGTCTGTCTGTCTACCTGCGACAGTAATGAAAAAGCTATCGCTGAGTCAATGTCTCAGTGGTGCACAACATTGAGAAAATGCAATTTAAAACCATAAACCATAAATCATATAAACTGTGGATACTTAAACTCATAGTTAAATTCAAAAGACAGAAAATGTCATAAAGAATTAAATTCCATTTCATAATGTCTCAATGAATATCAATAAATCACACACACAGCTTAATCATGTTTCCAAAGTCCAATTTGTCCCAAAAGCCAATGGCTAATGAGGAATAACATAGCTAGCTAGCAATTATATGAGTACTCATCCTATTCGTCCTTAACTGGCACACACCTCAAAACTTCAGCTAGAGAGAGAATTCAAAGCCAATTCGTCCCACTAGACAAGCTAGTGAGGAATTCAATCAAATATATATGATCGCTGTGGTTTCAAACCATTTACAATATTTTTCAAGCAATAAGTATCCATCAAATTTCATTCAAATTTCAATTCAATTATTTCCAAAATTAGTAATAATTAATGTCATACTCATTGC
Source organism: Hevea brasiliensis (assembly GCF_030052815.1). Lineage (NCBI taxonomy): Eukaryota > Viridiplantae > Streptophyta > Magnoliopsida > Malpighiales > Euphorbiaceae > Hevea > Hevea brasiliensis. Next base: position 58,180,187 of record NC_079494.1, read on the forward strand.
ATTAAAGAAAATTTTATTTACATTCATCCGTCCAAAAGTTACATCAAGGAGGCCAAAATAATATTATTACAAAATCTGTATAATTTGCTCAAGACCCATTTACAAAGGTACATACAGTTATTTACATCAAAATGAATATCTACAATAAGGGTATAAAATTATACTTGATAAAATATCCAAAAGTAGCTTAGTACTCCTTAGCAGCTCACTCAGCTGCTCTACCAGTCTCTCTACCTGCGACAGCAATGAACAGCCATCGCTGAGTACTATGACTGTAACACCCCTATGTTCGGTAGTGCGTTCTACTGTTCCAATGACCAGTGTCGGTCCGGACAGCTAGGATGCCTAGAACTATATTTAATTGTTAGTGAGAAGACATAAAATAATGAAATACAAGAAAAAAAAAATAAGAAAAACAAAGGAAAAATAATAGCAATAAAATGAAACTAAGTTAAACGAGCCAGCACCGTAGCGATGGATGACCGCACGGAGAAGTTACGGCGCAGGCAATAGCTGACCCCAGGACTGCCGGAAACCCTCAGAATTTAGTTTCGAGACATAATTAAAAACTTATTGAAGTATAAATGTCATTAGAAATATCAAAGAAAAATTAATTAATTAGTACAAAGAAAAACGAGAAATCGAGAAAACGATAAAACTCGGTGTTACCGAAAAATCGGGAATGCAACCCGAATAGGGGCATTGTGGCCATTTGACATCCCGAGTTACCTTTTGACCTAAATTTTAATTAAAAATAAATGATATTACACATTGAAAATGTCATGGAAAATTAAAATGGTGGTACATAATTTAAATAGAAAAAGAAATGAGGTAAAAAGTGGGAATTGTGAAACTTTGGATTAATTAATCTTAACCACACTTAGTGCTCCACTAAGTGAAGTTAGTGGACATTAAAATATCACAAATGGGACAGCATAAGTCATCTTCAACCTCCAGAATTTGCACCAGCCAAAGCTCTCCCATGAAAGCTCCCATGGCCAAAGTGAAAACACCTCCATGCACCTTGATTTAGCCATAAAAACACCTTCATTGAACTTGACCTCCATACCTTGGGCAGCATACTAGGAGCAAGAAAGTTAAGTTTTGGTGAGGTTTTGAAGAACTTCAAAAGTGGTAAGTGAGTGTTTTCAATTCTTGTTTCATTAAAAGTGTAACCAAGGTTGTGGGTAGTTGATTTATGGAAGAATTTTTGAAGTTTGCTGTTTTAATGGAGATGTACATTTTGGCAGCCATGGAAATTCAGTATATGTAGCTTGTTTTTTCTTGTTTATGGTTGTTTAAGATGTTGTTATTGATGGTAGCATGGATATGTATATAATGGTTTGGAATTGGGTATGTAAATGGGGTATGTTCATACGGTTAAATGATGTAAATGGACTTTGGAAAATTCTGTATTATAGTGTGCATATTGAGAATGGTTACAAGCTATCCAAAATAACAAAAAATGTGTTGTTAAATGTGTTAATGGTAAGTGATGCGTCCCACATCGATTCTGCAGGGAGGTCTTGGGTGTTATATATATGAGTTTGCAAACCTCCCCTTGTGAGCTAGCTTTTGAGGCGGAGTTAGGCAGGTTCATATCATTTGGTATCAGAGCCTCACTCTGTATGGGTCGGTGGGCCATGTACAAAGGTTCCCTGACATTATTCGAGAGAGGTCGGGGTGAACAAGTCATGACCCTGGTTACTTCACGAGGACGTTCAGTCTAAAGGGGTCGGGAATGATGCGTCCCACATCGGTTTTGCAGGGAGGTCTTGGGTGTTATATATATGTGTTTGCAAACCTCCCATTGTGAGCTAGCTTTTGAGGCGGAGTTAGGCAGGTTCATATCAGTAACGTACAAACCAGAATTGGCATGAAGGAAGTAATTTGGTGAGTGTTGAATATGTAATTGGTAAGTGATGAGGAGTGTGTAGTAGGGCAGTGTATGTTTTGGCTTAGAACCTTAAGTGTGTGACTCCAATTGGTATGAGACCAATTGGAAGTGAAACTAGGCATAAAATGTGCCAACTTTCATGAAGGAAGCTTACCTAAATTCTACCTAGAAGGTGACTTGAAAAATGACCAAATCCAGATTAGTGACTTGGAAGCCTGGAAATTGACCATTTGGGCAGTAGTTAGTTTTTTGACCATAACTCACTTAAAATAGGTCTAATTGGCTTGAACTTTTTACCATGAATAGTTGAGACATATATCTACAATTATTATGAAGACACCAAAGCTCAAAAATGGCCAGAACCAAGCCAAATAGCTTGCACAAGTTTGGATACCAAAACTGGCCGAAGTGAAAATGACCTAAGCCTACCATTTTAGTGCATCCTATCCAGCATTGGTAAATTGACCATATCTTGGTCTACACAACTCAGAATGACCTAAAATTTTGCTCCGCGTGCAATAAGACATAGACCTACAAGTTTTTAGTTTGGACCGAAACCCGAAAACTGAGGAAACTAGGTCGTCCGGCTAGGTTAAAATAGTACACCGAAATCTGGTAAATTGCAATAAAATGCAATACACTTGAAAATGAATTTGGTAACATTTACCAACACTAAAGGGCTATAAAATGTGACATATTGGTAACATTGAAATTGACTCACTTAGAGTGCATTAAAGGTCAACATTATAAGTTGACTAATGAAATAAATTGAAGGGAATAGTGCCAAGAAAATTTAGATATTCGATTTTATGGTTGGAAACAAATTCATTGAGTACTGAAACACTTTAAATTGTGTGTTTCAGTTGATAAGGATATTGAGAAGCATAAAGAACATTGAGTCAAGGCCTAGGAGCGACTCAAATCAGGTTTGTGCACAACTAGTTTTTAACTGATTTTGTTCTGAATATTTCATATGATTAAATGACATATTTTTCTTATGTATTATGTTCAACAAACATTGGATTTAATTCAATGATTATCGAAATTATTATAGTATGTATGAATTTAGCTTCGTGAAATGGTATTTTCACAAGTATTAAGCATTGTTGTAGATTGAATAAATTATATTTTAGAAAATTGTGATAGAACATGTTATGAATTGTGAAGGGCAATTTGCATGGAAAAATGCAAATTTGTGATTTAAATTGTGATGAGCATAAAAATTATTGGATATTGGAATTGACTTTGAATCGAATTGTATTGTGATTTATGCTCACTAAAAGGATTGTGATATGGTTTTATATCTCACTATAGATGCTTGACTAGGTTATTTGACTAGGTTATTATCCGTCTCTCTCATTTGTTGAGAAGACAATGGAGTTAGTTGTGTTTTGAATACCATGGTACGTGCATAGGCTTAGATTCTCCTCTTATTAGAGGTTAGATATAAGTTTTATGTTATGGCCCTTTCGGAAGATTCATTATTGTGATGTGTACTATGCACGATGGTTCGACCTCCCCGACCATAGGGAGTTAGAATCCGATTCGACCTCTCCGACCATAGGGAGTTAGAATCACCCCGAAGATGGCCCTTTCGGATTAGTCTTGCATAGTTAGTGAATGGTTTTTGAGATAAAGAATGGTTTTTGAGATAAAGAATGTCTTTTGAGATAAAGATTGGTTTTTGAATAGTAAAGAATTGTGATTTCAATTATGATTTATATATAATTGATTTTGTTGGAATTAATCTTTATTTCCAATAAATTGTTAGAATTACTTTAAATGGTTAGTTATGATTTGATAAATTGAATTTCTTGATCAAAGTCATTTTATACAAATGATTTATATTATTGGCAATGAATATTTTAAGTTTTGGAATTTGATGAGTATTCAGATTTTCAAATTATTTGCTGTAAATTTTGTCATTGTATATTGTACTATGTTTTAAATTATAGTTGTGCACCACTGAGTTCACCACTCAGCGATAGCTTTGTATGCTATCGCAGGTGAAAAGAGCATAGAGCAATTGAGTAAGCTTCTTTGAAGAGACATTCAGATCAGCTCCAGGTATACCCATGTACACAGGTTTTGATGTATGCATGTAATAATATGTATGTAAATTATTTGAGCAGTTGTATAAAAACTCTTGTAAAATATTTTGGTATGTAATTAAATGTAAATTATTGTAAATATAAATTTGAGATTTCATTTACCTAAATAGTTTTGTAATATTAATTTTGAGTCTTGTAATCAAGGTAATATTTCTTTTATGATGAGGTTGGTTTGAAAATGAATTGATTTGATTATTGAGATTTGAATTGCGAGTTGAAATGAAGTTATTGGAGTTGTATTTGAGAAAACATATTAGAAGTGTATTTCTTTGCAGGTTTTGAAGAACTGTTTTCTCAAAATACAGCCAGCACTCTGCCGAAATTTTGAAAAATTTTTATAACACTAAATTTTAATCGATGATTTAAATTTCACGAAAATTGATTTAAAATCCCTTGTAGTATATTTAATGGGTTACCGGTAGGCGAAGTGCGATAATTCATTAGGTGTACTACGGGATCATGTTACATCTTACGGAGGAGTAGGGTGTGACATGTTTTGTAGTATCAGAGCAATGGTTTTAAAGTAAATTTTAAACTGTGAATTTGAAATCTTTTTGTCAGTAACTACAACTGCTCAAATGTTTAATACATATAGTACATTTGAATCATAAATATGAACTAATGGAGAAGAATCTCCTTATGTTGGTTGTACAGGAATAGAAAATCCTGTGAGAAGATATGAAAGAGAAGAATGAGACATTAGAACAGTCTGTGATGGCAGAAGTACAAGTTGAGGTCCCAACCCCGCAAAGTGTCGAAGGCCCGACTGTACCAGTTTTACCGGTACAAATTACTGCACAAATGGCTCAGCAAATGGCCACTTTCTTTCAACAAATGGCTGATACTCTGTCAGCTCAAGGTCAAGCACAAACCCAACCCCCACAAGGGCCGTGTGAAATAGAGAAGAGGGAGAAACCTATGGGTTAGAGCTCAAACAGTAATTTGGGGAAGAGAAAAGAATTTGAGGAACATCGAGCTAAAGGATATGACAGAGGCGGATCATCAGGGCAGAGAACACCAAGATTTAGTCTTCGAACAACCAGAAGTTCCTATTCTGCCTGTTTCTGCCATGTTTGTGATAAGCTACATTGAGGTATTTGTCGTAAGGCCTCTGGAGCCTGCTACAATTGTGGAAAGCTTGGACACTTTATTAGAAATTGTACTAGAGTACCTCGATCTGCTCTCGAAAGTTCACAGACAGTCAGTAGAGGTCGAGATAGAAATAGAGTTGGTACTCCTCACAACCATAACACAGTAAATCAACTCGAACATAGTAGCGCATCAGTTAGAGCATCCACTATGCGCCAAGGAGAAAGAACATAAACTTTAGATATCGCTGCTGGTAAGTTCTTAATTTTTGAAAGAAATAATTAATTATATTTGTTTGATCCCAGCACTACTTAGTTATATGTTAGTGTTAGAACTATATGTTCTGTTGTTATTCCTTTATAGGGGAATAAATTTTGATGCATTAGTGATTAAGATAAGGAATGTGATAATAAGTGAAATTAGTTTTGGAAGAGTTTATCGGCGAAAGGTATTTTCTAATACACCATAAATTATAAAGCTAAATAGCAAGCCTACCTAATGTAAGGCAAGAGGACGTAAAAGTAAGTTGCGATAATAGACTTGCTCTAGATGAGGGCAAAGATGTTACAGTTAGTAATTGTCAGTAGATATTGTAATCAGAATAAGTTTCGGATATTAGTGAATTCGAAAAGGATAAAAGATAAGAAAGTTTGATCTATTGGAATGTATCGTAGTAACTATGCAATGTTTTTTATATTTATACTGTAAGCTGCAGATTATAGTACTGACTTGAGATTATTGTGTAGAGCTACGTACTACCCGATAGTACACCAAGATGAGAATAGTTGCCAACGGCATCTGTATTGGTATAGTTATGCCAGGACAAAATTTTATTGTTGGAAATGAGTTTGGAAATCCTACTTAGGGATTTAAAACTCAAAAGTTAGAATATCAAAAGGTTATAGTTTAGTACAAAAGGAAGTAAGCTATAGAATATTAATAGATAAAAAGAGTTGTTGAAGTAAAAATTTGAATAGTTAGTTCAGATATAACAAAGAAATGTTACAAATGTGAGTAAGATTATTGACTAGAATGGTCAAAGGACCCATAATTAGATAAGTAATTCTAATACGACCTCAATGGTTTTTCAAAAAGGAAACATGAATCAAAATATTAGACGGAATGATAGTAAGAAAAGATTAGTGCTATATAAACAAAGTAAATGTTATATTAGATTGTTAAAAGTTTTACACAAATTCAGAGGAAAGAAGATTATACGATCATATAGAAAGGAGAAAATAAATGTGTGAATATTGTAAGACAGCTATTGGGTAAAATTTCGCGGACAAAATTTATTTTAAGGGGGGGGGGGGGGGAGAATTGTAACACCCCTATGTTCGGTAGTGCTTTCTACTGTTCCAGTGACCTGTGTCGGTCTGGACAGCTAGGATGCCTAGAACTACATTTAATTGTTAGCGAGGAGATACAAAATAATGAAATACAAGAAAAGAAAATATAAGAAAAATAAAGGAAAAATAATAGCAATGAAATAAAACTAAGTTAAACGAGCCAGCACTACAGCGATGGGTGACCGCACGGGGAAGTTACGGCGCAGGTAATAGTCGGCCCCAAGACTGTAGGGAACCCTCGAAATTTAGTTTCGAGACATAATTAAAGACTTATTGAAGTATAAATATCATTAGAAATATCAAAGAAAAATTAATTAATTAGTACAAAGAAAAATGAGAAATCGAGAAAACGACAAAACTCGGTATTACCGAAAAATCGGGAATGCAACCCAAATAGGGGCATTGTGGTCATTTGACATCCCAAGTTACCTTTTGACCTAAATGTCCATTAAAAATAAATGATATTATACTTTAAAAATGTCATGAAAAATTAAAATGGTGGTACATAATTTAAATAGAAAAAGAAATGAGGTAAAAAGTGGGAATTGTGAAACTTTGGATTAATTAATCTTAACCACACTTAGTGCTCCACTAAGTGAAGTTAGTGGACATTAAAATATCACAAATGGAACAGCATAAGTCATCTTCAACCTCCAGAATTTGCACCAGCCGAAGCTCTTCCATGAAAGCTCCCATGGCCAAAGTGAAAACACCTCCATGCACCATGATTTAGCCATAAAAACCTTAAGCTCCCTTCATTAAACTTGACCTCCATACCTTGGGCAGCATACTAGGAGCAAGAAAGTTAAGTTTTGGTGAGGTTTTGAAGAACTTCAAAAGTGGTAAGTGAGTGTTTTCAATTCTTGTTTCATTAAAAGTGTAACCAAGGTTGTGGGTAGTTGATTTATGGAAGAAATTTTAAAGTTTGATGTTTTAATGGAGATGTACATTTTGGTAGCCATGGAAATTTAGTATATGTAGCTTGTTTTTACTTTTTTATGGTTGTTTAAGATGTTGTTATTGATGGAAGCATGGGTATGTGTATAATGGTTTGGAATTGGGTATGTAAATGGGGTATGTTCATGTGGTTAAATGATGTAAATGGACTTTAAAAAATTTTGTATTATAGTGTGCATATTGAGAATCCTTACAAGCTGTCTAAAATGACCAAAAATGTATTGTTAAAATGTGTTAATGATAAGGTACAAACCAGAATTGGCATGAAGTAATTTGGTGAGTGTTGAATATGTAATTGGTAACTGATGAGGAGTGTGTAGTAGGGCAGTGTATGTTTTGGCTTAGAACCTTAAGTTTGTGACTCCAATTGGTATGAGACCAATTGAAAGTGAAACTAGGCACAAAATGTGCCAACTTTCATGAAGGAAGCTTATTTAAATTCTGCCTAGAAGGTGACTTGAAAAATGACTAAATCCGAATTAGTGACTTGAAAGCCTGAAAATTGACCATTTGGGTAGTAGTTAGTGTTTTGACCATAACTCACTCAAAACATGTCCAATTGACCTGAAACTTTTACCATGAATATTTTAGACATATATCTACAATTATTATGAAGACACCAAAGCCTAGAAATGGCCAGAACCAAGCCAAATAGCTTGCACAAGTTCGGGTACTAGAACTAGCCGAAGTGAAAATGACCTAAGCCTACCATTTTAGTGCATCCTGTCCAGCATTGGTAAATTGACCATATCTTGATCTACAAAAGTCAGAATGACCTGAAATTTTGCTCTGTGTACAATAAGACATAGACCTACAAGTTTGTAGTTTGGACTGAAACCCAAAAATCGAGGAAACTAGGTCGTCCGGCTAGGTCAAAATAGTACACCGAAATCTGATAAATTGCAATAAAATGCAATACACTTGAAAATGAATTTGGTAACATATACCAATACTAAAGGGCTATAAAATGTGACATATTGGTAACATTGAAATTGACTCACTTAGAGTGCATTAAAGGTCAACATTATAAGTTGACTAATGAAATAAATTGAAGGGAATAGTGCTAAGAAAATTTAGATATTCGATTTTATGGTTGGAAACAAATTCATTGAGTACTGAAACACTTTAAATTGTGTGTTTCAGTTGATAATGATATTGAGAAGCATAAAGAACATTGAGTCAAGGCCTAGGAGCGACTCAAATCAGGTTTATGCACAACTAGTTTTTAACTGATTTTGTTTTGAATATTTCATATGATTAAATGACATATTTTTCTTATGTATTATGTTTAACAAGCATTGGATTTAATTCAATGATTATTGAAATTGTTATAGTATGTATGAATTTAGCTTTGTGAAATGGTATTTCCACAAGTATTAAGCATTGTTGTGGATTGAATAAATTATATTTTAGAAAATTGTGATAAAACATGTTTTGAATTATGAAGGGCAGTTTGCATGGAAAAATGCAAATTTGTGATTTGAATTGTGATGAGCATAAAAATTATTGGATATTGGAATTGACTTTGAATTGAATTGTATTGTGATTTATGCTCACTAAAAGGATTGTGATATGGTTTTATATTTCACTATAGATGCTTGACTAGGTTATTACCTGTCTCTCTCATTTGTTGAGAAGACAATGGAGTTAGTTATGTTTTGATTACCATGGTACGTGCATAGGCTTAGATTCTCCTCTTATTAGAGGTTAGATCTAAGTTTTATGTTATGGCCCTTTCGGAAGATTCATTATTGTGATGTGTACTATGCACGATGATTCGACCTCCCCGACCATAGGGAGTTAGAATCTGATTCGACCTCCCCGACCATAGGGAGTTAGAATCACCCCGAAGATGGTCCTTTCGGATTAGTCTTGCATAGTTAGTGAGATAAAGAATGGTTTTTGAGATAAAGAATGGTTTTTGAGATAAAGAATGACTTTTGAGATAAAGAATGGTTTTTGAATAGTAAAGAATTGTGATTTCAATTATGATTTATGTATAATTGATTTTGTTGGAATTAATCTTTATTTCCAATAAATTGTTGGAATTACCTTAAATGGTTAGTTATGATTTGATAAATTGAATTTCTTGATCAAAGTCATTTTATATAAATGATTTATATTATTGGCAATGAATATTTTAAGTTTTGGAATTTGATGAGTATTCAGATTTCTAAATTATTTACTGTAAATTTTGTCATTGTATATTGTACTATGTTTTAAATTATAGTTGTGCACCACTGAGTTCACCACTCAGTGATAGCTTTGTATGCTATCGCAGGTGAAAAGAGCATAGAGCAATTGAGTAAGCTTCTTTGAAGAGACATTCAGATCAACTCCAGGTATACCCATGTACACAGGTTTTGATGTATGCATATAATAATATGTATGTAAATTATTTGAGCAGTTGTATAAAAACTCTTGTAAAATATTTTGGTATGTAATTAAATGTAAATTATTGTAAATATAAATTTGAGATTTCATTTACCTGAATAGTTTTGTTATATTAATTTTGAGTCTTGTAATCAAGGTAATGTTTCTTTTATGATGAGGTTGATTTGAAAATGAATTGATTTGATTATTGAGATTTGAATTGTGAGAGTTATTGGAGTTGTATTTGAGAAAACATATTGGAAGTGTGTTTCTTTGCAGGTTTTGAAGAACTGTTTTCTCAAAATACAGCCGACACTCTGCCAAAATTTTGAAAAATTTTTATAACACCAGATTTTAATCGATGATTTAAATTTCACGAAAATTGATTTAAAATCCCTTGTAGTATATTTAATGGGTTACCGGTAGGCGAAGTGCGGTAATTCATTAGGTATACTATGGGATCATGTTACATCTTACAGAGGAGTAGGGTGTGACAATGACTCAGTGGTGCACAACATACTAAAATAACATTTTATGCATAATTCAGTCAAATTTATTCAAATATAGTACTGAAAATGAAAACAAATATAAAACATAATTTATAAACTTTTAGTTCAAATAGTCTCAAAACAGATTTCATAAAAACACACAGTTATATCATGCCATCCGAACAATGATCATCTCAATACCCAAAGGCTTATGAGGAATCTCAAGGCTAGCTAGCTCAATCTATGGGTACCCATTCAATTTCTTCCTCTACTGGCACACACCTCAACACTTCAGCCAGAGAGGCAATCAAAATTCAAAACTAATTCCTCCCACTAGTCATGCTAGTGAGGCATTCAAATATATGGTCATGATACTGTGGTTTCAAAACTATCTCAATAATTTTCCAAACATTTACTGACAATTAACACACATGCAATTAAATTTTCAATAATTTAGATCAATAGCATAATATACATTTCAATCACCATTTTGCAATATAAATAAATCATAATTCATTTCATGCACAATTTAAAGAACATTTTATGTTGTGCACAAACCTCGTGCGAGTCGCCTCTGGGCCTTGACTCGATGTCTCGGGTTCTTTTCCAGTATTCCTTTTAACTGAAACACACAATTTTATAGTGTTTCAGTATCACAATTTATCATAAATCCAAAAAAAAATTCAAATATATTTATTTCTAGCTTTAATATGCTAAACTTGATGTTCTTTAAAAGTTGCATTTTTGGGTTACTATTCACGATACTATTCAAGTCAATTTGTTGACTTTCTTATGCTTAATAGGTATAGGGATTTCAATTTCACCCACATACTATTCAAGTCATTTTGGTTACCAATTTTGTTGGTTTTAGTTGCTCTTTAGATTTTTAGGTTTCCTAGGCACAATTTCAAATTTTCTAGATTTGGTGTCCTGTTTTGTACTATTCTATTGGTCATGTTTCTGTTAGAATTTGGCAAAGAGTTCTTCAAAAAACTTGTTTCTTATTATCTTAACTTTAATTCTCTTTTTTAATCACTCCATTTGGAGTTTTGTAGCCCAAGTTATGACCATAAACAGGGCTGTCCGGATTGGTCTACCCAGAATTTCTGGGCACCTAATTTGGTTCTGGTAGTTTTGAATCACTAAATTTGAGTGGCAAAATGACTGAGTTATGGGCAGAATTTAGAGTGGTATTCTTCATGAAAGTTGTAGTGCTCTATCATACCTTTCCAATGCCATAAAAATCAGGTCATTTGGACCTGCATAGCTCAAGTTATGGCCAAATGAACAAACACTATTCATTTAGTCATTTTGGCACAGTGGCAGTGCACTATACCCAAGTTTGACCTAATTGTTCACTAAGTTATGGTCATTTCTAGGTAAGATTCCTAAATAAAAAATGGTCCATTATGTGTCTATTTTCATTCCCAATTGGTCTCACACCAATTGGGTTGGTAAATTTCTAGTTTTGGTCCCTGAAATGGACCTAGGTTAAGCTGCCAGAATTTGAACACTAACCAATCCGAATTGTAACTTGGTTCTATCAATTTACACACACCACAAATGGTCTCAATTGACCATTTCTCAACTCAAGTAAGGTCAATTGCATCAATTGACCAATTCCACAAATTTTTCCCAATTTCCCAAGATTCCAAGAACCCTAATTACATAAATTTAATATCTAATGAAATCCAAGTGCACATTCAATGTCTACATAATTCATTCAACCAAAATAACCAATCAATTGCATCAAAATTATTCATTTCAAACCATAACATAAGCTGGCCAAAAATCCTCTTTGATCCCCCATAATAATTTTCTTTAATTTTTAAGTTAATTTCTAGGTTCATTGAGCTAAGAACACGAGAATTAAACTAAAAGTTTTAATTTAACTCACTAACCTTAAACTTTGAAGTTCAATCTTCAATTCCACTCCTCTTTTCTTCTTTTTTTCTTGCTCAATCCTCTTCTCAAGTGAGGTTATCAAGTTCTAATGGAGAAATTTGAAGGCAAGGTAGGGTTTAATTGGTGGAATCAAGCTTGGACTCAAGCTTTAATGGTGAAACAAGCATGGAGATAGAGAGAGAGGTGGCTACCGAATGCTTTGGAGAAGAAGTGATGTTTTTGTTTTAATTTTTTTGTGTTTTTTTATGACTAATTTTGGGTAATTGACTTGGTAAAAAAAGTTGGGAAAAATAAATTGGATTTTGACATCACCCATGATGTCATCCAAGTGATGTAATAACACTTTTTCTTTTTTTTTTTTTCTTTTGCGTTTATTTTTCCATTAGTTCTTTAATTTAATTCTCGATTCTGAAATTTTCGTTTCTCTGATTTTATTGGACAGTTAGGTCAGGAGTCAGCTTTTAGGGGTAAATTGACCAAATTGCCCCTTGCTGGTTCAATCCGGTTTGCAAGTTATTCAGTATTTCTTTCGAATCCCTGACCTAATTATTTGACCTATTTAACATTTTTTTTCCTGTGATTTTCTCTTTTCCACTGTATTTGCAATAGTCCTAAGGACCATGGCGTCACATTTTCTAGTTCAGAATTTGAGTTAAGGCTGACCTCGAAGTCACTTCCCAGGAAGGTCACCTATCGCTGTGACTCCCAGCTCATTTAACCTCTTGTTTTTTATTTTTCTTATTTATACTTAACTATCTAGCAATTACTAATTATTTGTATTCAAAGCTTATCTAGGTGTCTTAAATGTAATTCTAATTTCCTAAATTGTCCAGACTGACACCGATCACTGGAATAGTAAAATGTACCAGGCTATGCAAATAGGGGTGTTACATTACACGGGTATGTGTTGGCTACACGGGCCTGGTTACATGACTCATGTACTTTTGTTTTCAGAAAATTCTTTAAGCTTGTGCCCAGCAGAGACTTACACGGGTCCCTACAGATTACACGGGTCCAATTACACGACCTTTGTACTTTTGTTCTTCCATTGGCTTTCTGGCTTTCATCTGGCAGAAGGTTACATGGGCCTGTGGCTTTGCTTACACGACATGTGTAAGGTGTATCAACAACTTTTCACAATCCTTTGGCCTTTCCAAGTTTCCTTCTAGACTCCTATGCCTTGGGGCTTCACCCAAACACCTGAAATGATGCAGAAAACATGGAATTAAGAGCTTGTGTAACACCCCTATGTTCGGTAGTGCGTTCTACTGTTCCAATGACCAGTGTTGTCCGGACAGTTAGAATGCTTAAAACTACACTTCGATATGAGTGAGGAGACATAAAATAATGAAATACAAGAAAAGAAAATACAAGAAAAACAAAGGAAAAATAATAGCAAAGAAATATAACCAAGTTAAGCGAGCCGAGAACCCTAGCGATGGGTGATCGCACCGGGAAGTCACGGCGTGGACCGTTGGCTAGCCCTGGACCTCGGGGAACCTTGGAAAATATTTTTAGGACTTAAATAGACACCTATTGAAATACAAATACCATTAGAAATATTAAACAAAAATTAAATAATTAGTACAAAGAAAAGTGAGAAATCGAAAAAGGGACAAAACCCGGTGTTACCGAAAAATCGGGAATGCAACCCGAACAGGGGCATTGTGGTCATTTGACACCCCGAGTTGTCTTTTGACCTAAATTTCCATTAAAAATAAATAATATTACACTTGGAAAATATAATGAAAAATTAATTTAGTGGTACCTAATGTAAATAGCAAAAATAGGGTTCAAATTGGGTAATTAACATTTAAAACATATAATATAATTGATTTTTGGTGAGTGGAGCACTATGGATTAAAATATTCACTAAGTGGGCATATGTAAACCCACTAAACTCATCTTCAACCTTCATTCACTCCCATTGCCGAAATGAAGCTTCCAAAGTTCTCCCATGGCTGATTTGCTTGAAGCCTTCAAATCTCCTCCATTCCACCTCCAAACACCAAAGTTGCTTCATTAATTTTGAGACCCACCTCACAAGGAAGAAGTAGATACCAAAATCAAGGGAGATTAGTGAAGATTTAACAAGTCCCAATAATAGGTAAGTTTGTGTTTTTGATTGTTGCTTTGTTAAAGTTTGTAAGGATGTTATGGGTGTTTGATTTATGGAGAAATTTTTGAGGTTTGATGTTTAAAGGGGGAAGTGTACTTTTGGCAGCCATGGAAACACCTTGAAGGCAGTTTAGTTTTGCTTGTAAATGGTGAATTAAATGATTGATTAAATATATATTGTGTAGGAAATTATTTGGGTGATGTATACTTAGTATATGTGAATGTGTATTGAAGTTTGAATGCTTGGAAATTATGGGAATGTAATGCATGAAATGGCAGCCTGGTTTGGTGAACCATAAGAATGTTATTTCATGTTTGGATTATAAAATATTAATGTTGAATTGTGTTGGTTATTATGGCAGTTTGGGTATGTGTGTGATGGTGTGAAGTTGGACATGTAAAAGTGTTATGGTTAGGTGATTAAATTGTTATAAATTTGGTTTGAAAAATTCTGTACTAAATGGTGCACATTGAATGTAATTGTAAGCTGCCAAAATGACCTATAATATATTGTGAATTATGTTTAGGTTATGGTACAATCAGAATTGACTTGAATGTTGAGGTTGGTAAGTGTTAAAAGTGATCCTTGAGGTGTATGAAGGAAATGCAATAAGGCAGTTTGTGTTTTGGGCCTAGAACTTTAAGTGTGTGGCTTCAATTGGTATGAGACCAATTGGAAGTAAAACTAGGCACAAAATGTGCCAACTTTCATGAAGGAAGCTTGCCAAAATTCTGCTTACAAGGTAGCTTGAAAAATGACCAAATCCAGATTAAGTGCAAATAAGGCCTGAAAATTGACCATTTGGGCAGCAGATAGTGTTTAGGCCATAACTCACTCAAAACAGGTCCAATTGACCTGAAATTTTGACCATGAATAGATAAGATCCATATCTACAAGTCTTATGAAGACACCAAAACCCAGAAATGACCATAAGCAAGTTAAACAACTTGCAAAAGTTCGGGTCCAAAAATTGGCCGAACCAAAATTGACCTAAAATGACCTTAAGTGACCAATTTTGATGCATTTTGACCAGCAATAGTAAAATGACCATAACTTGGTCTACATAACTCAGAATGACCTAAAATTTTGCCCCGCGTGCAATAAGACATAGATCTACAAGTTTGTAGTTTTGACCAAAACCCGAAAACCGAGAGAACTAGGTCGTCCGGCTAGGTCAAACTAGTATCCCGGAATCCAGCAAATTGCAAGAAAAAGCAAAATACATAGAAATGAATTTGGTAACATGTACCAACCCTAAAAGACTATCGAATGTGACATATTAGTAACATTAAAACCTAAATTACCTAGAATGCACCGAGGGTTGATATACTAGGTTGACTAAGCAAATAATAGAATTCAGTGAATTAATTATCGAGCATTATCGTTAGAGACAGTTTAAATGAGTACTGAAACACTTCAAATTGTGTTTCTCAGTTAGCAAAGACTCAAGAAAAGGGAAGAAAACACTGAGTCAAGGCCAGGAGACAGTTATCAGAGGTTTGTGCACAACAGCTATTTCTTTTGAATTTTTCAATTGAAATGAATTATGACTATTTGTACATTATTGTTTTAAATTGTGGAAATGTGTTTGAATGGATACTTATTGCTTGAAAAACATTGTAAATGGTTTGAAACTGTGAAAAATTGTTTGAATGATATTGATGGATACTTATTGATTGAAAAGCATTGGAAATGGTTTGAAACCACAGCTATCATGTATATTGATTGTATTCCTCACTAGCTTGTCTAGTGGGACGAATTGAATTCCCTCTCTGACTGAAGTGTTGAGGTGTGTGCCTGTTGAGGACGAATCGAATGAGTACTCATATTTTGCTAGCTAGCTATGTTATTCCTCATTAGTCATCGACTTTTGGGACGAATTGAATACCTCATTAGCCATCGGCTTTTGGGACGAATTGAACTTTGGAACATGATTAAGCTGTGTGTGATTTATTGATATGTATTATGAGATTATGAAATGGAGTTAAATTCTTATTGACATTCACTGTCTTTTGAATTTAATCATGATTTGATTTATTGAAATTATTGTGATATTGAGAAATGGAGTTTAAATTCTTGTTGACATTTACTGTCTTGAATTTAACTATGGTTTTAAGTATCCACTATTTATATAACTTGTGATTTGTGATTTAAAGTTGTATTTGGTTAATGTTGTGCACCACTGAGACATTGTCTCAGCGATAGCTTTCATTCTTTGTCAGAGATGAGACAGACAGACGAGGCGTGACTAGACTGCTAGTACATCCAGCGAGAGTGATGTGAACCTTCAAGTAATTGGTAACTTGAAAAACCACATTCAAGAATTAAATGAACAATATGGAAAGCACCAAATCAAGATGTATGAATTTGAATCTTTGAACCAGCACAATCAGATTGTTGTGTAATTCAAAGAAAATATCAGAAATAGAATTCTTGACCTAATTCATATGGAGAATGAATAAACCAAGAATATTATGCACATTAAACCTTGCAAGATAGAATCTCAGCAAGTTAATGAGCTTCACAAGAACAAAGGCAACAGCCAATTTACTCACTAGAGGAGCAGAAACAATCTCTCATTAATATTCAAGTGTGTCCTCCACTCTCTCATTACACTTGTATTTATAGCCTCTTGGCTTCAAAGCTAAAGACAAAAATATCCCTACTTTTGTAACAGTTGTAGGGAGCTTTAAGTCCAAACAAAAATTAATCTATTAAAAGACTAAAAACTCCTTACAAAAAGTAAATTTAATGCAGCAGCAAATAAGGGCATTTAAGTCCAAAAGAGAAGTGGTTATAACAGATGGAATATTCCTTGAAAAAGGTGCCAGCAGATACATGAACATGGGTTGGATCTGGTGCATGCATGTCCACAGGTTATAACATGTAATCTAATGCTCCACATGACACCTGGTCACTTCTAAGCATAATTTTCACCAAATTTAATCATTTACATTTTTCTTCATGCCATTCCAGCTTATAATCCTTGCTCCTTATGATTTCACAAATTAAATTCTGAAGTGATTTAGCTCTAGCCCTAGTAATTGGACCTTGGATGAAATCCTTTGTTGTGGATGTAGCTTGATTCTCATCATTCCCCTCCGCTTCAAAAGGATTCGTCCTCGAATCTGTTCCTGCATCAACACAAGGAGATAAATCAACAACATTGAAGGTGGCACTGACATTATACTCACCGGGCAGGTTTATTTTGTAAGCGTTATCATTAATTTTGGTCAGCACTTGGAAAGGTCCATCACATATTGGTTGTAATTTTGATTTCCTTCGAGAGGAAACCTTTCTTTGCGCAAGTGAACCCATACCCAATCTCCAGGTTGAAATGTGACTTTCTTCCTTCCTTTGTTGGCTTGACTAGCATATTTTTCATTGTTCTTTTCAATTTGAAGCTTGGCTTGTTCATGGATTTTCTTCACCAATTCTGCTTTTCTTTTTCCATCTAAACTAGCAAGCTCGTTCACAGGCAAAGGTAAAAGATCCAAAGGAGTTGAAGGATTGAAACCATACACAATTTCAAATGGAGAATAGCTAGTAGAAGAATGCACATTTCTATTGTATGCAAATTCAACAAGTGGAATGCAATCTTCCCATGACTTCAAATTTTGCTTAACTACAGCACACAAAAGAGTAGTTAGTGTCCTATTTACTACTTCAGTTTGACCATCGGTTTGTGGGTGACAAGTGGTGGAAAATAACAACTTGGTGCCCAATTTTCCCCACAAAACCTTCCAAAAGTGACTAAGGAATTTAACATCCCTATCACTAACTAAACTCTTAGGTATGCCATGCAACCTAACAATATCTCTAAAAAATAAATTTGCAACATTTGTAGCATCATCAGTTTTATGGCATGGAATAAAATGTGCCATTTTTGAAAACCTGTCAACAACAACAAAAATTGAATCATGGCCTTGTTTAGACCTAGGTAATCCCAACACAAAATCCATAGACAAATGAACCCAAAGATCACTAGGGGTAGGCAAAGGTGTATACAAACCTTGTGGCAAAACTCTAGATTTAGCCTTAGCACACACAATGCACCTAGCACACATACTCTTTCAACATCTCTTTTCATATTCGGCCAGTAAAAATGTTCCTTCAATACATCTAAAGTTTTGGCAACACCAAAATGACCCATTAATCCACCAGCATGAGACTCATTCACAAGTAATTCACGCATGGAACTCTTAGGCACACACAATCTATTTTCTCTAAACAAATATCCATCATGCCTATAAAACTTCTCAAAAGCATTCTTTTCACAAGCTGCATACACTCTAGCAAAGTCATCATCTTCAGCATATAATTCTTTCACATATTCGAATCCTAATAACTTTGCATCAAGAAGGGCAAGAAGGTTATACCTTCGAGATAAGGCATCAGCCACCACATTTTCTTTCCCATGTTTGTATTGAATCACATATGGGAAGGTCTCAAGGAACTCAACCCATTTTGCATGACGCCTACTCAACTTATTTTGCCCCTTGATATGCTTCAATGACTCATGATCTGTGTGGATGACAAATTGCTTTGGCCAAAGGTAATGTTGCCATATTTCCAAGGCACGTACCAATGCATACAACTCCTTGTCATATGTAGAATAGTTTAAAGTTGCTCCATTAAGCTTCTCACTAAAGTATGCTATTGGTCTCTTTTCCTGCATTAAAACGGCTCCAATACCTATTCTGATCGTCACACTCAATCTCAAAAGTTTTAGAAAAATCAGTAAAGCCAACACAGAGCGGAACATAACATCTCTTTAATTTTGTGAAAAGCATCATCTTGTTTCTGTTCCCAAACAAAATTAACATTCTTTTTGACAAGATCATTCAATGGTGCTGCAATGGTACTGAAATTCTTAATAAATCTTCTATAGAAACTAGCTAGTCCATGAAAACTACGTACTTCAGATGCAGTCTTTGGAATGGGCCAGTCTCTAATAGCTCTAATTTTTTCATCATCAACTTCAACACCATTAGCACTAATGACAAATCCTAAAAAGACAACATTTTCCATGCAAAATGAACATTTCTTCAAGTTAGCATATAATTTTTCCTTTCTTAACACATCAAATACAGCCCTTAAATGATGCATATGTTCATTCATGCCTCTACTGTAAACCAATATATCATCAAAATAAACAACAACAAATTTTCCAATAAAAGCACGCAACACATGATTCATCAATCTCATAAAAGTGCTAGGAGCATTAGTTAGCCCAAAAGGCATCACTAACCACTCATATAGTCCATGTTTTGTTTTAAATGCAGTCTTCCATTCATCACCTACTTTCATGCGAATTTGATGATATCCGCTTTTCAAGTCAATTTTGGTAAAAACACAAGCACCACAAAGTTCATCCAACATATCATCCAATTTAGGTATAGGATGGCGATACTTTCTGATGATTTTGTTGACCGCCCTACAATCCACACACATGCGCCATGTGCCATCTTTCTTTGGTACCAAAGGGACGGGTGCAGCACAAGGGCTCATACTTTCTCTCACATATCCCTTAGCTAGCAATTCCTCAACTTGCCTTTGTAATTCTTTGGTTTCTTGAGGTTACTTCTATAGGCTAGACGGTTGGGAATAAGCGCTCCAGTACAAAATCAATCAGTGCTTAATCCCTCGAATAGGTGGTAGTCCGGTGGCATCTCCTCGGTAGTACATCCTCATATTCTGCAAAGGAGACAACAACACTAGGCAAGTTGGGGTCAAGGTCAGATGTGGATAAACAAGAGTCCTTAAACACAATTAATAACATTTGCTTGTTGGCAAACATGGCAGTCCTCACATCTCTTCCTTTAGCATACAAGCTTAATTTTCTCTCCCCTCTTTCCGCAAAGCACTCCTTTTCTTGTAGAAGATTCACCTTTTTCAAGCACTCTTGGAATGTTTTCTTTACTCTCTTTTCTTTCCTCACAACCACCCTTGTCTTGCTCACTCACAACATTTTCACTCAATTTCTTTTCACTCCTTCTTTTCTTCTCTGCTCTCTTTTCAGCCACTCTTGATTTTTCCTCACCCATTGCTTGCTTAAGCCTTGTTTGGTCTTCATAAATCTGTTTTGGTGTCATAGGTGCCAAAATGATTTTCCTTCCATTCATTTCAAAAGAATACCTATTTTTATACCCATCGTGGATCACCTTTCTATCAAATTGCCATGGTCGGCCAAGTAATAAATGGCCAGCTTGCATTGGAACCACGTCACACATAACCTCATCTTGATACTTTCCTATTGCAAAGGAAATCAATACTCGTTTTGTTACTTTCACCTCACCACATTCATTCAACCACTGCAATTTATAGGGTCTAGGGTGTTTCGAAGTCCTCAACCTTAATCTCTGCACCAAAATAGTACTAGCAACATTGGCACAACTTCCCCCATCAATGATGACACTACAAGCTTTGTCTTGGATAAGACACCTTGTATGAAAAATTGTTTCTTTTTGCAATTCATCACCAACATCCTCCTTTACTTGAGTATTTAATGCTCTCATAATCACTAGAGCACTTCCTTCAGCAGCATATTCTACCTTTGCATCCTCCTCCCCTGAAGATGTGGAATCACTCACAATTTCCTCCTCTGTTTCTATCTCACCATTTTCTCTCATGACCATGACTCTCTTGTTAGGGCATTGAGAAGCTATGTGTCCACTGCCCAAACACCTAAAACACTTCACGTCTCTATTTCGGGTAGTAGTTGCAACCTCCTTTCCTTTACTTTCTACAAATTTCTTCTCCGCCTTCTTTTCCTTATACTTATCCTCATTTTTCTTATAGTTGCTAAAAGCCTTTTCCCTATCCTCCTTCTTCCAGTTAGACTTCCAAGATGAAGAAGTACCTGCATTTCCTCCAAATTTTGACTTGCTTTTAAGTTGCCTTTCTACCTTCATAGCCATGTGGACCATATCCTCCAACTCAACATAGTGATGTAACTCAACAATATGAGCAATCTCCTTGTTTAGCCCATTCAAGAATCTAGCCATGGTGGCTTCTCTATCCTCCTCCACATTTGCTCTAATCATAGCAATTTCCATTTCTTTATGATAATCTTCAACACTTTTAGAACCTTGAGTCAATTTTTGTAACCTCTGATGTAGCTCTCTATAGTAATGACTAGGAACAAATCTCTTCCTCATTATAGTTTTCATCTCACCCCAGGTTGCAATTGATTGCTCATAATTTCTCCTTCTACTAATCAACACTTGATCCCACCATACCAAAGCATAATCAGTAAATTCTACTGCTGCTAACTTTACTTTTCCTCTGAATAGTGATGACAATCAAACACAGCTTCTACCTTCCTTTCCCATTCAAGATACACATCCGGATCATTTTTCCCTTGGAAAGAAGGGATGCTCATTTTAATACTTTTGATATTGTCATCTACCCTATTCCTCTCTCTTTCCTCTCTTCTTATCCTCCTATCCCCATTCCTCCTATCTTCAGCTCTTCTCTCATATCTACCCCTCCTAGGTCTTTCAACCTCAAAATCATAGTTATCAACCTCAACTTCATCAGATTCAACTACTGGAGGTACAAGATCCCTCCTATTTGGCCTTCTCTCATTTTGCCTATCTCTTTGCTCCAATCTTTCCAACCTATCTATGATTTCATTGCACACAACATTCATTCTTTCAAATTGTTGTCTGACAGCCTGCATGTAGAATGGATTTTCACCTTCCCCCTCACTACCATCACCCCTTCTAGACATGTTTTCAGACCTGCAAGAAAATGGTTAGTGTAAAGAAAACACCTCACTCACTCCCTTACGTGTTTACACTCAACAGAGGACACTCCACTCGTGTTTAACTCAACAAGGCTTTTTCCCTCTTATGAACTCACCACTCTGTGCCTTTTACCTCTCTTGGCTATGTCCACAAGTTCTTATCAAACTCAAGTAACTCAAACCAAGACTGTACCCACAAAAATTTAACACACAATAAAATTCTTGAACATGACGGATCAAAACGAGTAATCAAGAAAACAATAATGTGATTCAAGAAGTCAAGAAAAGAAAAGCTCAAGTATGGAAATGTAATGCAATAGGAATCAGGAAAGAAGACACCAAAATAAAAGAGTAGTAAGCTGGAAAAGAGACAACCTAAAGTCGATATATTAAGCTTAAATATCCAAGTTTGCCACCAACTTATCACAATTACCAGCAGTTCACACAATACACTAAGAATTGCATAAATTTAGGATCACCAAGCAAATGAGTGTATTTTGATCTGAAATTGAGTAGGCAAATGCAACCCAATACTGACTAATTGCTGCAAGAATTTCACGCTTTTCTTGACAGACTTACTATGTAAATCAAATATAATCGTGTCTGCCGCAAAATTTTGGTTCCCCACACAAACGATTAAATTTTGAGCTGAAATTTAATTTGAGAATAGCTCAAATGTGGCACAAATGGCCTGTAAATTTTCAGGAATTTCAGGGCTGATTTGCTATGTGAACTTAATTTGATCGGGTCTGCCGCAAAATTTTGGTTCCCCACACAAACGGATGAATTTTAAGCTGAAATTTAATTTGGGAACTACTGATATGGGGTATAAACACTTGGTAAATTTTCAGAAATTTCTGGGTATATTTGCTATGTGAACTTATTTTGATCGATTCTGCCGCAAAATTTTGGTTCCCCACACAAACGGATGAATTTTAAGCTGAAATTTAATATGGGAACTACTGATATGGGGTATAAACACCTTGTAAATTTTCAGGAATTTCTGGGTCTATTTGCTATGTGAACATAATTTGATCGGGTCTGCTGCAAAATTTTGGTTCAGCAGGCAAACGATATCAAACAACCCCCAAAATTTACACCCAACGTCTTAACAACACCCAAATAATGCTGGTACAGTTTCAGGCCAAATTGGTAAGTCGAACTCAATGAACCAGATAATCTCTCATGCTTAATATCAAAATGAAGGAAGCAAAAATAGATGGCTAGAATAATCGCTTTAGCTTGATTAACCCAAAACCCTAAGACAAACCCAACAAAACAAATTTTTAAACAAACAGGTCCAACTAAACCCCAAGAGCCAAACAGCAAATATGAAGAAGGTAAGAAACACAAAGAATAAAAAGCAAATAGAGAATCTACCTTGTTTGGACGTCCCTTTGCTCTGATACCAAAACTGATGTGAACCTTCAAGTAATTGATAACTTGAAAACCCACATTCAAGAATTAAATGAACAATATGGAAAGCACCAAATCAAGATGTATGAATTTGAATCTTTGAACCAGCACAATCAAATTGTTGTGTAATTCAAAGAAAATATCAGAAATGGAATTCTTGACCTAATTCATATGGAGAATGAATAAACCAAGAATATTATGCACATTAAACCTTGCAAGATAGAATCTCAGCAAGTTAATGAGCTTCACAAGAACAAAGGCAACAGCCAATTTACTCACTAGAGGAGCAGAAACAATCTCTCATTAATATTCAAGTGTGTCCTCCACTCTCTCATTACACTTGTATTTATAGCCTCTTGGCTTCAAAGCTAAAGACAAAAATATCCCTACTTTTGTAACAGCTATAGGGAGCTTTAATTCCAAACAAAAATTAATCTATCAAAAGACTAAAAACTCCTTACAAAAAGTAAATTTAATGCAGCAGCAAATAAGGGCATTTAAGTCTAAAAGAGAACTGGTTATAACAGATGGAATATTCTTTGAAAAAGGTGCCAGCAGATACATGTACATGGGTTGGATCTGGTGCATGCATGTCCACAGGTTATTCCATGTAATCTAATGCTCCACATGACACCTGGTCACTTCTAAGCATAATTTTCACCAAATTTAATCCTTTACATTTTTCTTCATGCCATTCCAGCTTATAATCCTTGCTCCTTATGATTTCACAAATTAAATTCTGAAGTGATTTAGCTCTAGCCATAGTAATTGGACCTTGGATGAAATCCTTTGTTGTGGATGTAGCTTGATTCTCATCAGAGAGATTATAGGGTATAATGAGTATACCACATTTTGCATTTTGTACTGTAATGTATGACCACTGTATGTACATATTGTGCTTGGTTTTGAGCAGTTGTAAATTAAAATTGTACATTATGTTGTGAAATAAATTATGAGTTATTTTGACTTGTAAAAATTGTATTATATTTCTTGTATCTCAGTCTTTGAAAAATTATTGTGGATTTGTGTTGAATTATGTTGGAGTTTGAGATTGAGAAAAATATTGAAGTGCTTTCTACAGGTTTTTGAAGAACTGTTTTTTCCAAATTACAGAGGGTACTCTGCCAAAATTTTTACAGAAATTACTAATAGTCTAAATGTGTTAGCTAATTCACTTCAGTTCAAAAAGTTTTTTAACACCTGTAAATAGTGCTCACCACTATAAAAAAAGTAAGAAAAGTTTTGAAAATCCCTTGTAGTGTATTTAATGGGTTATCAGTAGGCGAAGTTGGTAATTCATTAGGTATACTACGGGATCATGTTATGCCTTACAGAGGGTAAGGGTGTGACAGCTTGACAATAGAAATTGCAAAAACTAATGAAATCAACTACCATGCATGAGATTACTTACCTAAATGCTATGAGATAGTATACAAATGTGCTTGAAAATATCTATACAATTCAAGTGTATCAACTTGCTAGAACTTTAATTTTTCTTCAATTCTTGGCTACCTAAGGCCTCCTCATGGTGTAGAATTAATTTTTAGTGAAGGCAAGTATAGGTTTTAGGTTAAGAAAGGGAAGGAAATTAAGCTTGGAAAGCTTGATAATGGAAGAAGCTTTCTCTCTATAGTGGTTCAGCTTAGTGAGGTTTCAAGAGGAAAAGGATAAGCTCTTTTGGCTAATTAAATTCATTTGTCTCTCTTTTATATGGTTGTCTAATTTCCATTGGTTATAAATTTTAATTACATCATTCTTGTGTCATGCTTAATCATAAATGCATTTAAATTTTCTTTTCTTTCTTTTCCTTTTCTTATTTTCTCTACTCATTTCCATTTACACAAGTTCATGATTTTAATTTATTTTTAATGTTTTATTCTCTCTCATTTTGATTGACATTTATGTCAAGATTCAACACTAAGGGTGAAATGACCAAAATGCCCTTCGTTCTGTTCATCGAGTTGTAATGGTCTTTACCAATTGACTTTATTTTCTTGCATTCCTTTGATATTTTTATTGTCATCTAAATCTCATAAATCCTTCAATTTAATCCCAAATATTTATCTCACAAGGTTCACCATGAGTCTGGGGTTGGCAACTGGACCCACAGCTACTTCCCAGTAAGGTCACCCATCGTCGGAACCTCGGCTCCTTTAACCTATTAGTGTAACACCCTCACTTTAGTAAGTTCGGACAGCTAGAATAACTGGAACTATATGTAAACTAGAGTGAGGAGTCATAAATAACTCAAATATTAATAACAAAAATTTAGGAAAAATTTGAGAAATAAAATACAACCAAGTTAAATGAGCCAGTGCCCTAGCGATGGGTAACCCAGTGGGAAGTTATGGTCTTCGCAGGTAGGAGCCCTAAACCCTGGAGAAAATTCATGAAATAATTTTTGAGACTCCATAGAAAAGTCATTGAGGTTTTGAAGGTATCAGAATGCCAAGAAAATGCTTAGAAAAATTTTTAGATTGGTACAGACGATTTTGGCTCAATAAACCAAATGGAGGGTATTTTGGTCATTTCGTATTCAGAGATGATTTTTGGCCAACTTGTCCAGTTAAATAAATAATTATTATGACATAAACTATGAATATTGCTAAAAATTTAATTGAAAATGAGTAGAAAAGAAAAGAAAAGAAAATGAAAGAAAATTTAGAATTATGACATCACATGATGTCATTAGCATGCTCTCCACCAATCACCATTTAATAACACCATTAAATTCATTTAAAAAGGGGAAAATGAGTCAAAAATGAAACACAAATTCTGCTCACTTTCTTCTCCATTTTTGACAGCCTTCATTTTCTCTCTCTTTTTTCTCTTAACCTCCATTAAAGCTCCTTTGTGAGCTTGATTTCCCCCTTCATCCCACCATAAAACCCTATCATTCCTTTACAAAAATTGATCCTTACCATTAGCACAATATTTGGGCAGCAATTTGAAGAGGAAAAAGTGAAGTTATACCTTGGAAAAATTCTGCACTCAAGAGGTTAGTGCCATATCTCTCCTCCCTCTTATTGTTTCATGCTAAGACATCAAATTCAACTAAGAATTTTGGAAGAAGAAAGCAAAATATGCATGTTATAGCCACACTAAATTTTAGTAGCCCTAAGGTACTATAGGGTTTCCATGATTCAAGTGAATTATAATTGTGTATTGATGTCGTTGAACATGGTTTTGATGATTAGAACACTAGAATGTTTGTTGTTTGAACAAATTAAAATTTGTGGAGTTAGGGTTTAGGGAAAACCTAGGGTTTGCTCATGTGTTGGTGAATGGAAGTTCTAATGGTCAAATTAGTGACTATTTGGCTGTCTATGATGAGGAAATGAAGTGAATTATGGCTTTGGAATTGAGGTTGGGTGTGCTGCCTTGAGTGACTTGCAGGGCTGGATGTGAGTCTAGCAAGTTTGGGCAATTATAACTTGAGTTATGTATTGGTGTAAGGCTAATTTAAAATAAAACTAAACACATAATAGCATAACTTTGATGAAGAAACTATGCCCAAAATATCACAATAGAATGGCCTAAAAATTTACATAATTCGGGTAACATACATACTGCCCTGGAAAATTGATCAAATGAATAGTATTTGTTCATTTGGTCATAACTCACTGTAGAAATGTCCAATTGACCTGAAATTTATATCAATGGAAAGCTTAGACAAATTAGAACAACTTTTATGAAGAACACAAACTTAAATTTTGAACCTAACCAATTGAAATTTCTAGCCCAAGTTAGGATACTAAAGCTGGCAGAACCAAATTCTGTCCAGAATTTCTGGACAAGACCAATCCGGCCAGTTATGGTATTTAGGCCATAACTTGAACTAAAAAACTCTAAATGGAGTGATTCAAAAAGGGAATTAAAGAATACACATAAAGGAACAACTTTCATGAAGAAAGATTTGTCAAAATTCTATTGTAACAATGACCAATGGAACAGTAAACTTAAGGTATAAAATTTGAAAATTTTGAATAACATAAAATAAGCTTTGAAATGGTATTGGAAATCAATACCAACAAATCTAGAACCTAAAATGTAGTATAATTATGTATCTATAATTTGTGTACATATTATGTATGAAAAAAGTTAACAAATTGAGTGAATAGTAATATGTGAATAGTAATCCAAAAAACATAAGGAATAATAAAAGAAATTAAAGAAGCCATTATGATTAGTGAAATGTGATTTTTCAATTTGAGTGACCCTAAAACATAGAATAATGTTTTAAGTATAATGGTGCATGAAAACCATTGATGAGAATTGTAATCACATGAATTATCAAACGAATATATAAATTATGGAATTTGTCATGAAATAATGAAGTCATAAAACATAATATATTAACATTTAATGGCACTATGTGCCCATGCATTGCCTAGACACGTGTGTCAGATTGGATAGATTGGCATGCCAATAGGGTATTATTTTAGCAGTACTGCGAAAAGGCTTTATGCCTGTATTCATGGCTTTATGCCTGTATTCATGGCTTTATGCCCGCACTCATGGCTTTATGCTCGCACTCATGGCTTTTATGCCTGATTATGTGTTATGATGGCTTTTTAGCCATACTGACTGCATACGTGGTTGACGTTCCGCATCCCATGGTATGACAGCCCGAGGCACCGCGATGTCCAGTGCCAATGACACGTTATCCAGTTTAGTCAGCCTGTCATAGGTTACCTGGGCAGTGTAAATTATTGAAATTATTTAAGCATACTAGCAATTAAAAACATTAGAAAGTATTAAATAAAATGTGAAAAAGATATTAGCAATAGAAACATAACAAAAATATAATTTGCAGAATCGTAGAGAGACCTCAAATACAATACTCCTAGAATAAAATGTATATTGAATATTATTACTGTAAGGCTATAAACTCAGTACTTCCAAAGAGGAACGAATTAGCATATAAGATAGTTAATACTAGAAAAATCAAATTGATACTTGAATATTTAGAATGCTTGATTCTTTCTTTATTTGTATACATTATTTCTTATTATATTATTGTACCACTAAGTAGAAATGCTTAGCGCGATGGATTTGTTTCCTTCGCGCAGGTACTGAAGGAAAAACCCAATGGATATTAGACTGGGATTTTGAAGTCTAGATTTGCAGAAATGTCAGAAGGGTTCAAGGTTGTTACCTCCTTAGCAATGCATGTAGATAGGGCTTATATAAGTCATTTTATGTATTTTGTATATTATAAATATTTTGTATATTGTAATGTAAACTAAGAATTATAAACTAAAAATTTGTAAGTAATATTTATGTGATGTAAATTAATAAATTGATTAGTTCATATGTAATTAATTTGTATATCATGTAAATTGTAAATTTATTCAATTAGTTTGCAAATTATGTAAATTAATGGAAATATGATAATTTTGATATATGAATGGAGTATGAAGGAAAGTGGATGGAAATGAATATGAGAATTGAAATACATGGATGATATTGAAATATGAGATGATTATGAGATTTTATTTTGAAAATATTATTGAATTTCAAACAGGTGAAAAGTGAAATACGCCAAATGGTGATAGAAACAGGGAAAACTCCGCTGGTTTCTCCATAGAAAGATAATTGATATTAAAATATAACGAGAGCAAAAATTTTTAAAGGAATAAAGTAAGATAAAATAGGGTGCTTTGGCAACGAGTGTGACATATCTTGCTCGGCTACACTGTAGTTGGGTAAGGGTGTTACATTTAGTGATATTAGAGCACAGTTTAGGCATTTCTAGGCATCGATAAATAAAATAAGATAGTGTGCAGAACATGCATTGCATTCATATAGTCGAGGTGACACTAATGCTGATCTGTTTTCTCTGGTAAGGTGAAGAAATAAGGAAGTAGCAGCTCCTTGACTATTTAAACCGGGTAAATTTTGAAGACGAAATTTTTGTTAGAGGGGAAGAATTGTAACACCCTCACTTTAGCAAGTCCGTACATTCGACTGTTTCAGTGACCAATGTTTGTCCGGACAGCTAGAATGACTGGAACTATATGTAAACTAGAGTGAGGAGTCATAAATAACTCAAATATTAATAAGAAAAATTTAGGAAAAATTTTAAAAATAAAATACAACCAAGTTAAATGACCCGGTGCCCTAGCGATGGCTAACCCAGTGGAAAGTTGCAGTCTTCGCAAGTAGGAGGCCTAAACCTGGGAGAAAATATATGAAATAATTTTTGAGACTCCAAAGAAGAGTCATTGAGATTTTGATGGCATTAGAATACTAAGAAAATGCTTAGAAAAATTTTTAGATCGGTACAGATAATTTTGGCTTAATAAGCCAAACGGAGGGCATTTTGGTCATTTCGTCTTCAGAGATGATTTTTGTCTAACTTGTCCAGTTAAATAAATAATTATTATGACATAAAATATAAATAAATATTGCTAAAAATTTAATTAAAAATGAGTAGAAAAGAAAAAAAAAGAAAATGAAAAAAAATTTGGAATTATGACATCACATGATGTCATTAGTGTGCTCTCCACCAATCACCATAATAACACCATTAAATTCAATTAAAAAGGGGAAAATGAGTCAAAAATGAAACACAAATTCTACTCACTTTCTTCTCCATTTTTGGCAGCCTTCATTTTCTCTCTCTTCTCTTTTAACCTCTATTAAAGCTCCCTTGTGACATGTCATGTAAATTGTAAATTTGTTCAATTAGTTTGCAAATTATGTAAATTAATGGAAATATGAGAATTTTGATATGTGAATGGAGTGTGAAGGAAAGTGGATGGAAATGAATATGAGAATTGAAATACATGGATGATATTGAGATATGAGATGATTATGAGATTTATTTTGAAAATATTATTGAATTTCAAACAGGTGAAAAGTGAAATACGCCAAATGGTAATAGAAACAGGGGAAACTCCACTGGTTTCTCTATATAAAGATAATTTCTATTAAAATATAACGAGAACAAAAATTTTAAAGGAATAAAGTAAAATAAAATAGGGTGCTTCGGCACCGAGTGTGACATATCTTGTTCTGCTATACTATAGTCGAGTAAGGGGTGTTACATTTAGAAAGGTCTCTTAGGCAAATCTCATATCGGCAAAACACAGAGATGGTCTTGGGTTCAAAAAGTAATGATATATAAAATGGGGGAATTAATCACTAGAGGTGCCTTTTGGTGGAATGGCCTGGAGAGTTGGAAGAACTCCAGGGTTAAGCGTGCTCGCTTGAGAGAAATCCTAGGATGGATGACCTCCTAGGAAGTTCTCCATTCCACCTATGGGACAAAACCGTGAGACTTATGGCCAAAGTGGACAATTCCTCTAGTGATTGGAGCCCGATCGTTACAATTGGTATCAGAGCCACTCGTGTGTCCTCTTGGGCGATGGTGGGGCAAACCTCAGCGAGGATGCTGAGTCCCGAAAAGGGGGGAGAAAGGTCCCTTAGGAAAATCCCACATTGGCAAAGCACGGAGATGGTCTTGGGTTCAAAAAGTAATGATATATAAAATGGGGGAACTAATCACTAAAGGCGCCTTTTGGTGGAATGGCGTAGAGAGTTGGAGGAACTCCAAGGTTAATTGTGCTTGCTTGAGAGAAATCTTAGGATGGGTGACCTCCTGGAAAGTTCTTCATTCCACCTATGGGACAAAACCGTGAGGCTTATGGCCAAAGCAGACAGTTCCTCTAATGGTTGGAGCTCGATCATTACAATTAGTATTTCATTTCTTTTATTTTTCCTTCATTGTTCTTGGTCTTTATTCAATCAATTTATGTTTTCTCACCCTAGCTTAAGTGTAGTTCCAGACATTCTAGCTGTTCGAACAGATGTTAGTCATCGGAATAGTGGAATGTATAGACTACCTAAAGTGAGGACGTTACATGCCAGGTATGCAACAGAATGGCTAAAGAACCATAACATAAATCGAGCATAAAGCCATGTGCATCAGATAGCAACGGAATGGCTATAAATCACAGAATGACATTAAAAGTCAAAAATCAAAGAATAGCACAGAGCCATAAGGAGTGTTGCAAATCAGAACCCTATTGGCATGCCAACCTACCCAAACTAATCATAAAACTAGGCATACATGGGCACCTTAGTACCTTAAGCATTGTTCTTTACATTATGTTATTGCATTTTACTATTTATTACACTGTTCATGCTAAATCTTGATCATGCCATTCATAATGGAAACACAAGCCCAAATTCATATTCATCCCACATTTTAGTTCGTTAAGCTATTGGCATTAATTGCTAACCATAATCCAAGTCATTTTAGGAGTATTTCAAAATTTTCAAAATTTGTATCTTAAGTTCACTGCTACATTAGGCCAATTTACAACGGAAATTTGAACTCACTTTCTTCATCAAAGTTATTCTTTGATGTGTTATCTTGCAAGGTTTAATGTGCATAATACATTGGTTAACCCAAATGGCATGACCAGGAACTCATAATGGCCATATCGAGTTCTAAAAGCAGTTTTAGGGATACTTTACTCTTGCATCAGGTCAATTTTGGATAACACAGCTGCACCCCTTGTCACACCTTATCCCTCTATAAGGCATAACATGATCCCATAGAATACCTAATGAACTACCAAACTTCACTTACCGAAAACTCATTAAGTACCCTACAAGGGATTTTAAAACCATCTTCTTACTTTTTAGAAGTGGTAAGCATTTTCTTACATTTAATAGAAGTTTAAAAACTAGTTCAAATTTTTGTACATTTTATTTTTCTGCAAATTTTTGGAAAATTTTCAACATAGTGCCATCTATATTTTAAGAAAACAGTTCTTCAAAAACCTGTAAAAACACTTCCAATAATTCTTTTTCATCAAACTCACTACTACCTCAACAAACTCAACATCAATTTTTCCCAAACTCCAAAATTCCAACATAATTCTCAATTCAAATATCATTAAAAATAATTCTAAATAATGTCATTAAAGTAAAATCAATTTACATTCAATAACCAAACTTTACATTAGCAAATCCAAAATTATATTATTACAAACTCTATACAACTGCTTATGACCAGTTTAGACATGTACATATATTTACATACACCAAAATAAATATTACAATCAGGGTATAAAATATACCCGATAAAACTTCAGGGATGTGGCTCCAAGATCCTCGGAGCTCACTCTGCTGCTCCTCTAGTCTCTATAATCACATAAAGAATAACAACTATCGCTGAGTACTATGATTCAGTGGTGCACAACATATTAAAATAACATTTATGCATAATTCAAATCACATTTATTCAATTATTGAACTGAACATGAAAAACATATACAAAATATGATTTATAAATTTTTAGTTCAAACAATTTCATTTAGGAAATCTCAAACAATTTCATAAAAACACACAGTTATATCATGTCATTTGAAATATATTCATCTCAATAGCCAGAGGCTTATGAGAAATCATAAGGCTAGCTTGCTCAAATATATGGGTACCTATTCAATTTCTTCTTCTACTGGTACACACCTCAACACTTCAGCCAGAAAAGGAATCAAAATTCGAAACTATTTCTTCCCACTAGTCATGCTCGTGAGGTATTCAAATATATGGTCATGACATCGTGGTTTCAAAACTATCTTAATAATTTACTAAACATTTATTGTCATTTCAAACACATACAAGTAAGCTTTAAGTTCAAACAAAAATTAATCTATCAAAAGACTAAAAACTCCTTACAAAAAGTAAATTTAATACAGCAGCAAGTAAGGACATTTAAATCCAAAAGAGAGGTGGTTATAACAGCAAGGAATATTCCATGAAAAAGGTGCTAGCAGATGCATGTACATGGGTTGGATCTGGTGCATGCATGTCCACAGGTTATTCCATGTAACCTAATGCTCCACATGACACCTGGTCACTTTCAAGCTTAATTTTCACCAAATTTAATCCTTTATAATTTTCTTCATGCCATTCCAGCTTATAATCCTTGCTCCTTATGATTTCACAAATTAAATTCTGAAGTGATTTAGCTCTAGCTCTAGTAATTGGACCTTGGATGAAATCCTTTGGTGTGGATGTCGGTTGATTCTCATCAGGCTGGATCTGGTGCATGCATGTCCATAGTTTATTCCATCTAACCTAATGCTCCACATGACACCTGGTCACTTCCAAGCTTAATTTTCACCAAATTTAATCCTTTATAATTTTCTTCATGCCATTCCATCTTATAATCCTTGCTCCTTAAAATTTGACAAATTAAATTATGAAGTGATTTTGATGTGAACCTTCAAGTAATTAGTAACTTGAAAACCCACATTCAAGAATTAAATGAACAATATGGAAAGTGAGGTCATTAAGCTATTGGCATTAATTGCTAACCATAATCCAAGTCATTTTAGGAGTATTTCAAAATTTTCAAAATTTGTATCTTAAGTTCACTGCTACATTAGGCCAATTTACAATGGAAATTTGACCTCACTTTCTTCATCAAAGTTATTCTTTGATGTGTTATCTTGCAAGGTTTAATGTGCATAATATTCTTGGTTTATTCATTCTCCATATGAATTAGGTCAAGAATCCCATTTCTGATATTTTCTTTGAATTACACAAAGAACTGATTGTCTTTGGTTCAAAGAATCAAATTCATACATCTTGATTTGGTGCTTTCCATATTGTTCCTTAATTCTTGAATGTGGGTTTTCAAGTTACTAATTACTTGAAGGTTCACATCATAAAGTTAAGACAATAAAACTGAACCTAATGAAAGGTTCACAAGACAAATTATTTTATGGCAGGTTTTTAACCCTAATATGTTGCTAAACACTAAATTACATGAAATAGGTATGTGGGATCTATTTTCCCACTACAACTTGACATGAAGTTTCTAATAAGAAATTAATAATGCTTAATTGCCCAAAGTAAACCTAGGCTTATGTATATAGTTTGGATCGATTGGTATACCAACTAGGGACTACAGATAGCAGTACTGCCTACATGAATAATCATTGACCAACAAAATATGTCTGATATGATTGTTCTACAGGTTATATGCCTACCTGTTGGCCATTGTTCCTAATTTTATTTCTGGCTTTAAAAGCCTGCCTGCTGGCCTTGTGCTTGACGTGACAGTTGTATATAGGGTAGACATATGGATGTCTAACTAGTATACTCCCGTGTATCCAGCCTTTATAGTTTGTTATTGGTTACTTAGGCATTAATATGATTTTAAAAAGACTGAAAATGAAATAAATGCACAGATAAGATACTGTTAAATCTAATTATTTCCAAAGTGCAAAAAATTCATAAATGACTTAAAATTTATGAAATTTTCCTAGAAATTATTATTTTACTTGTTTAGCTACTTTTCTTTAAAGTTATGCACCACTAAGCAATTCGCTTAGTGCATTGGTTTTCCATCGCATGGATACTAGAGACCAGACACAGCCATAGTAATAGCCACAGCAGTAGTGCCCTGACCAAGATTGACCAGATTTGCCAGTGTCTGCTAGTCACTTCAATAGTTTATATTTTATTAGTAGGGCCCATGTATTAGATTTTGTATTTTGGTTTATTGTACATAAACATCATGTAATTACATTTTGAGATTGTAAATGAAATCGTAAGTTATTGTATATAAATTTTTATATGAATGATTATGAATAAATTACATGAATGTTTGATGACATAACATGACATGGAAAAATATGAATGGAATATAATGATGTTGACAGGTAAATATTAGAACCCACCAGATGTTAATAAAAAGAGGAGGCTTTGTCCGGGTTTCCATAGAAATAATTTATGATAAAAAAAAATTCTACACATGAATAAATGATATTTAAAATTAACAATGTATAGGACAAGATAAGATAGGGTGCTCCGACACCGGATGTGGCACACTTTACTCGGCTACAATGTAGACGGGTAAGAGGCGTCACACACTTATCGCTATAGGTTTATACTCATTTAACCCATTTGTACTTCACTTCTTTTATTTTTCTTTAATTTTTACTTGATCTTTATTAATCTAATTTATGACTCCTCACTCTAGTTTAAGTGTGGTTCCAGACATTTTAGCTGTCAGAACAGACGTTAGTTATCAGAACAGTAGAATGTACAAAACTACCTAAAGTGAGGGCATTACAATTCTTCCTCTCTAATTAAAATTTCATCCTCAAAATTTACCTGGTGTAAATAGTCGAGGAATTGCTACCTCCTTGCTTCTCCACTTTCCCGTGTTGCCTCTTCATTGTCTGGATCCAGCTCCTCCCGAGCCTCTATGGCATATACCTGTGGTGCTACCCTGGCTTCAGGCATCTCAACTATTTCAGAAGCAGCCTTCTGTGAAGTATCAGCCACTTCTGCTTTACCAGGTCTCCTACCCCTTTGAACTATAGGGGCAAGGCTATTAGCTTGTCTTGGAGCTATTGAACCACTCCTCTAGGGGCAATCTCTCAAGTAATGATCTGTAGTCCCACACTTGAAACATCCTCCAGCCAATAATCGACACTCCCCTCTGTGTCTCCTACCACAGTGCGTACATTCAGGCACTGGGCAGATACTCTAGATAGGCCCCTCTGGCCTAGTTTCTGGTCTTGTGAACCCTTAGGCTTCTTACTATCAGTTGGCATACTTGACTGTCATGGTCTAAATTCCCTCTTACGCTGCCTATCTCTCCTGTTCTGCTCATTATTTCTGACCCTTTCCACATTTAATGAAGCTTCAACCAACTGTGCGAAGTTTGTGATCCTCAAGGTTGTTATCAGGAGTTTAATATTATCATTTAGCCCCTTTTAAAACCTTCTGCATCTTTCAGCCTCAGTCAAGACTATCTCCCTGCTATAACGACTGAGCCTCACAAACTCTTGCTCATACTCTGCCACTGATAGCTATCTCTATCTCAAACTGATGAACTCTCTCCTCTTAGCTTTTATATATATCTGACTGATATATTTTTTCCTGAACTCTACCAAGAAGAAATCCCAGGTTATCTGCTCTGGCTGAACCACACAGGAAACTGCATCCCATCACTGATATGCATCCTCTTGGAGCAGAGATACTGCACGCTCTAAACTCTCCCCAGGAGTATAGTGAAGTTGCTGAAGGACCCTCTCTGTCCTTTCTAACCAGTACTCAACAGCTGAAGGGTTGTCTTCCTTTTTACCCTTAAAGTTTACAGCCCCATACTTCCTAAGTTTCTCTAGATGAGATTTTTACTGTGGAGGCGATAGCGGTGGAATAGCCCCATTCATCTATTTGAAGAATGCTGTCATCTGCTCAAACAAGGCCTGTTAGGGTTGTGCAGGCCCCTCAACCACTGGTGGAGTAAGACCTCCCCTCTCTCCAGCATCAATCATGGGTGGAGCATGACTCTACCTCTTCTTCTACTGCCCTCTGGGACTCTGGGTCCATACCTCAACCTATAACAAATAGAGAAATAGATCTGCATTAGTGTCACCTTGATTCTTACAAATGCAATGCATGGTATGCACTCTATTTAGGTCCAGAAATGCCTAAACCATGCTCTGATATCAATAAATGTAATACCCCTTACCCGAACTACAATGTAGCTGAGCAAGGCATACCACACTCTGTGTCGGAGCACCTTATCTTATCTTACTTTATTGCTTGGTAATTATATTCCATTTTGTTATTTTAAATTCAATAATTCAAGTGGAGAAACTGACGGAGTTTCCTCTAAATTATTAATAGTTTGGCGAATGACCACCTTAATCTCATCAAAATTTAAATTCACATATCTCCAATCATTTTATAATATCAAATCATACTCATTTTCAAACCATAACTTTACATTCTGCTGTATGTTGATTCATATTCATTTCCAACATAACATTTATACATGAAATGTTCAAACTTAATAATTTACATCTTATACAAAATTAATATATAAATTTATAGTTTACATTACATGCCTAATGTTTAATTACAATGTCAAAAAATAAGATACAATAGCTAGTGGACCCTACCGAATGTACTGCTAAATGAGGAGGTGACACAATGACACACAAGTACAGATCCAATCCCAACACTCCCAGTTTGCTGTCTATTGGGCTTTCTCCTTATCTCCTATGCCCACGTGCGACAAAAAGCAACTCGCTAAGCATAATGCTTAGTGGTGAAATAATAATATAAAAGTAACCTAAATATTTAAAAACAATGAATTTATGTTATTATGCCATAAATGATGCATTTTTTATAATCATTTACTATATACTTATTTTATTGATTCTTCGATTCATTCTTTATTATTGAATTTTCAATACTTATTTTAATGCCCAAGTAACCTATACAGATTGACTGGACAGGATAATCAGGTAATCTAGCACTAAGTATCAAGTAACTCGGGCCGTCACACCATCGATCACATAGTGTCTACCATGTGTGCAACAGAATGGCTAAAGAGCCATAATATCATTCGGGCATAAAGCCATGTGCGTCAGATAGTAATGGAATGGCTAGAAGCCATAAATCACATAATGACATTAAAGCCATAAATCACAGAATGACACAGAGTCATAAGCAGTACTGTAAATTAGAATCCTATTGGTATGCCAACCTATCCAAATTAATCATAAAACTAGGCATACATGGGCACCTTAGTACCTTAAGCATTATTCTTTACATTATGTTATTGCATTTTACTATTCATTACACTATTCATGCTAAATCTTGATCATGCCATTCATAATGGAAACACAAGCCCAAAGTCATATTCATCCCACATTTTAGTTCATTAAGCTATTGACATTAATTGCTAACCATAATTCAAGTCATTTTAGGAGTATTTCAAAAATTTCAAAATTTGTATCTTAAGTTCACTGTTACATTAGGCCAATCTATAGTGAAAATTTGACCTCACTTTCTTCATCACAGTTATTCCTTAATGTGTTAACTTTAATTCCATTTTTTGAATTACTTAATTTTGAGTTTTATAACTAAAGATATGGTCAATTTACCAAGTCTGGTTCACTAACCCCTTGCCGTTCCAAAATCTGACAGATTCTGGAACCTCAATTTGTCCATCCATTTGGATAAGCTACAATCACATTTTGTCCTAATGTTCTTCATATTAATTGTTCCCCTATGTGTCCTGGTCACACAGTTCAAGAATCATTAATTTTTAAGCTATGTAGGATGAGTTATGGCAGTTTAACTGACCTAGACTCCTAAACCCAGTACATCCAGGATTTCAAGTTTAGGTTAGTCTTTGCAACCCACATTTGAGGTCCTTACACTCAAAATTTGAGCAAGGTTCCTAAATAAAAGTTACAGCCCCATTTCTTAAGTTTTTAGATCATTTTAATTCATTCCAATTAAAGTTTTCTAGTGTAAGTTATGGTTTATTTACCATTCAAGCATCAATTGGCACATCAGTCCAGGTGCAGGAATTCTCGGTTAGGAATTCCTAATTTCTCCTAGCAATTTCCCTAAGTTGCATTGGGTTATGGGTTTTGGTCAAAGCATTAAAATTTTAGCTCTAGGTCTTATGAGGATTTTGGCTTGTGAATCAATGAATTTGCAGTTTTATAGGCTGAGTGATGATATTTTTGCCACAACTGGTTGGATGGCCAAAAGTCCAAAATTTCCAGGTTTTCAGGTTTCCACCTCAATATTCTATTCCACATTTGGGCATCTTACACCCAGAATTTGTGCAAGATCTCTGAATCAAAATTGTAGCCCTAGGTTTTAGATTTCTAGAACAGTTTGGATCATCTCATTTGGAGTTATACATTGTAAGTTATGCCATTTTTAGTACACGGATATCACAGAATATTTTGCTGGAATTGTAGGAATTCTGCATTTAGCTACTCTACTTTGGTCTAGCAATTTAATCAAGTTGCTCAAGGATTTCGACAAGGGCCAAAACATCAAAGTTTCAAATATGGATTTCATCTTTAATTTGGCACTAATTTCACAACAATTGGAGTTATAGAACTCAAGTTATGATCAATTGAACACTTTGGACACAAGTTGTCCAGAATCTGTCTCATTATACATCCTTCCATTTAATCAATGGTTTTGTTATCTCATAAACTTATAACACTCATTGTAACACCCCTGATTTTTTTATATATTATTATTGGGCTTCGTGTAGGTATCCTCGATTCGCGGAAATTCGACAGTTGATCGGGTCTGCGAAATTCCGGCCAGACAGACCCGTTACCGGAAAAGTCTCCGAATTGGACCGAGGTTTTGGCTAGCCCACCATTGTCAGACGTCCCGAGCGCGTTCCCGAAGTCGGAATCGGCAAAGGTAAACCCGAACCTTGCTTTTTCGTAATTTTCTAGTGCTTAAATAGGATTAAAAATCCATAAAATATTCGTGGTAGCTTAGAAAATTATGATTCTTTTTGCAATAGTTTAGTAATATTGCTAAGGACCGCGGGGCAAAGTTTTATAATTTTTAGAGCTTGTTTGGACAGTTTTTGCAAAAATGATTAATAATAAGGACTAAATTGAAATTTTGCGTATTGTGATGGGTGATTGATTTGATGGGCCCAGGAGGGGCTGTGTGATATGATTGAACTGTTGATATATGGATTGTGAATATAGAAGTGCGTTTTTAGCCCTTTTGCAGGTTGGGTAGGTCCTAGGTATAGGGGAGACTCTGGCGGATTTTCGGCACGACTTAGAACGTATTTGGTCTTTTTCCTTGTTTGTATTGAGTCAGATTGTATTAAATAATTGTAATCTAATTGTCAGGTGAGCCAGGACAGCCTTCTTCCTCCGCCCAGCCGCCACAGTGATTGTCGTCAAGTCTGTGAGTAAAATATTAATTTTAATTGTAATTTCGGTATTATTATATGTTCAGCATGCCCATGCATCACTTATATGCATATATTTATGTAGTTAAACTCTAGGCACGATTTATGATGCAATCGAAGACGCCTAATACTTAGACGCAAGGATCGCTTTTAATTTTTTCTTTTTAAACAGAAAATTAATATTCCTAGTATTATAGCTAGACAAACAACACCGATTATTATTTCTAAATTATTTTTAGACACTCTAAACTCTTTATGTGCTTGATTAAATTCAAACCTATTTCTAAATACTGGACTCTCAGGATTATACATAAACTATTTCAGTAGTACGTGGCGTTGTAGCTACAGGTCGCTCTACCTTCCAACAGTGAAGGGCTCAAGCAGTTAGTAGTTTCCAGCCGATATACCACTTACTTGCTTAGGAGAAGAAGAGTCTTAAAAATTATTATTATTAAGTAAAATATCTAAAAATCTAATTATAATATTAAATAGATTTAACAAACGTTGATGCTCTCTACAGTCACACCATTCATTGTGAGTTTCGACATGTTCATTAAATAGATTAGTTCCGTTTTCTATTAAAGCTTGCCTAAACAGTTCTACTTCACGTCTATCAGTCAAATCAAGAGTACACAAATAAAATAAAAGACGATTAATATAAGTGGACATAAATAGTAAACATGAACAGTTTTTGATGTACAGGATCCCTTTAAGGGCAAGTACAGAGCATACTTAAACAGTAATGATGCTTACAGTGCTTCCAATAAAACAAATATTTAAACAGTAATATGAATAGTGATACTTACAGAGCTGTTCCAACCAGTAGGTTTAATGGAAGATGAGGGAATGCTTGCTGAAGGAGGAGGTGAATAGTAAACCTTGTAATCAAACTTACCAGAAGGTTGACCAAGCAAATCCACTATGTCACGGAACTTAGATTCTGATTCTTTGTTTAATTTTTTAGCTTGATTTATAAGAACATCTATTTCATTAGACACTTTGTTTAAAGCAGATTCAAGAGAAGGGATTGAAGAAGAACTCATAAAACTTTATTTCATATGAAAACAGTACACGTAAGAATACTTTGAACAAAATAGTAGCAAAGCAGAGAAAACAAATTGAAAGCTTAGAGAGCACTCTATGTACAACTTATTGCCTAAGTTACTTTCTGCTTCATAAGCAAGTCGGGAGGCCTTCTTATAGTCTTTAGAAGGAATCTTATGATGTCATGGCATGCATCACTTTTAAGTGGCAGACAAGATAAGGTGGAGTTGGTAGTGGCTTTCTTTAGTGCTGGCAGGAATCTTTTGACTTTTTATAGTGCATATGGGTCCTGGCTGTCGTCCCAATATTGTCCTTCCATGTCAGTGTCGCTGTCGCTATCGTCCTTTTTGTGAGACTTGGAGCACTCAGCAGCATCTTTTGCTTTTGAAGTGGATGCTTTTGAGCTGGCTTCTTTGTCTTCTTCTTGTAGTCTTATTTGAAAAGTTGTCGGCGCAATTCTTCTTTCTGACCTTGATTTGAGTAGGTCTTTGAAAAGATCCGTGATCTGAAGAGGCGATGGACTTGGCGATGATGGCTTTTTAGCTTGAGTGATTAGTCCTTTGGAGGAATAGATTGAGGGTGGCTCGAAAAAGTCACACTTATCCCACCATTTGATTAGGACTCTTACGGTTAACGAGTGCGTGTTCGATGAGAATTCACTAACCTTTTCATCTTTTTCTTGAGATAATATAATCCCATCGACTATCCATGGTATTTTGAAAAGGATAGTAAATAGTAATCTTGAATCCTTTAAGGATTTATTTGAATCGATAAACTGTTCATAAACAGTCAACCTTATTAGGTAAAGAAATGGGATATAATCCCGGTTAAAGAACCATTCATAGAACCATGAGGGAAATTCCCATGATTCTTTGTCTAACTGAATCTGTATGAACCAGCTAAACTTTTACGCCTATTTTCATAAATTAAGGCACCATCCGAACAATTATGTAATCAAAATAATTAAAGTACACAGGTTTCGAAATTCAACTCTCTTAGTTTAAAGAGTGAATCTCCCCAATCATCGTAGGTAATAACCCTTTTGATGATGAACTTGCTGAAAGCCCACTCATTAGCGGACCTTTCTGTAGGTGAGAAGACCACTGAGTCGGTCTCTGCTAGGATAGCTTGATAATAAGTGTAGTCCTTTGGTAAATAAGGATTCACTGTATGATGTTCTGTATAGAAATTTGCTACCTCATAAGGTTTCAAATCCTTGTGTTTCCTGTCAATGGGCATAAGGAAACGATGGCGATTGGAATGTAGGGGTAATTAACCTCCTTAGCATTATTTGCTTCGACACTGATAGCATAAGCGTCGTCTCTGAGTTTGTCCATCATTTTAGACGGAGGTGCAGATACCTCGTGAGTCCGTTTTGACGGAGTTACTGAGGCTTTTGAACTCATGTCCTGTAAGAATTCACGTGTCAAGAAATCAGGCAATGAGTTAGTTTCTCCTTTAATAAACTCAATATCAAAATCAAATACAGACAAAATAGCCTGCCATCTTGCAAATATCTGTTTAGATGCGATGTTTTTAACATCTTTCAGTAATATTTCTTTTGCACTTTTACAATCAACCCTTATAAGGAATTTCTGATTTAATAAATCAGATTCGAACTTTTGTACACAGAGAACTATAGATAAGATCTCTTTTTTAACCGTAGAGTAATTAACTCTAGGTCCTGTCAAAATACCACTGGTAAATCTGACTAGGGTTTCTTTGTCATCTAGTTTTTGTTTTAAGATGCCTCGTGCAGATGTCGGATCGTCGGTTTCCACTACCTTTAAAGGCGGATGGATGAGGTATTGCGGACAGGAAGGGTCTTAACCCTTTGTTTTATCCATTTAACAGATAAAGTATGTTCTTTGGTCCATGGGCTTGGATTTTTTCTAAGTCTTTGGAATAAAGGCTTTGCATCATGGGCCAGGTCTTTATAGAAGTCTGAGACATAGTTTAGGCTTCCTAAAAACCTTTGAAAGTGGGTTTTTCTTTTATTTCATCAGAAATTTCTTTGGCAAATTCAATGGCTCGATCAATAGGAATAATTGATCCTTGTTTTATATTATGTCCTAAAAATCTAATATTAGTCCGAAAGAGTTTAATCTTTACTTTGAGACTACCAAGCCATTTCTTTTGACAATTTTCATAAACACATTTAAGTGTTTGAAATGTTGATCAATTGTCCTGGAGAAAATAAGGACATCATCAATGTAAACAATTGAGAATGCTGAATAAGCATTGAATATTTCATTCATAATTTTTTGGAATTCTGATGGGGCATTTTTAAGCCCAAAGGGCATTACGTTCCATTCGTAATGTCCAAATGGCACAAGAAAGCGCTTTATACCTATCTGTTTCATTTATCTGGATTTGCCAATATCCAGACTTCATATCGAACTTTGAAAAGATTTGGGCCTCAAAGAGTCTATTTAATAGATCTCTTTTATTAGGCAATGGATATCTTATCCATC
The DNA here is from genome assembly GCF_030052815.1 of Hevea brasiliensis. Lineage (NCBI taxonomy): Eukaryota > Viridiplantae > Streptophyta > Magnoliopsida > Malpighiales > Euphorbiaceae > Hevea > Hevea brasiliensis. Next base: position 58,223,903 of record NC_079494.1, read on the forward strand.
TAAGGGCCTTATTTAAAGGCTTATAATTGATTACCAATCTATGTACTCCTCTATCTAGTTCAATTGGCATTTTCAACATAAAATCTTTGGACAACTCCATGGGCTTTGACTTTTCTAATTAGCCCTTTTGACTCGAGGTCGCAATTTCTTTTCTGAGATCTCCAAATGTCTTGGTCCCATGGCAATGGGCCGGGCCTTAGTAGGTATATCTGTTTCACTGAAACTGGGCTCATATGGTAGATTAACCACATGACTCTTTCTATCCCAGAAGGCATTAGGGACATCTGCACAGATGCTATTAGCCATCTCATTTTGAAGTTGTTTTATTTTTTCTTGGACCAAAGGTTCATTAACCTTTTGTTGTATTGTTTTGTAATCAACTTCTCTTTTAAGAGAATAAATAAAATTTTCTTTCTTTTTGATGTTACTTTTAAGCACATCAATTTCCCTTTCAATGGGTAAAGAGATAAATTCAAAAATAATCTCTCTTCCATCAATTTCTGTTGTTATTCCCTTTTCAGTAATTGACTTAATTGGCTATAACATGTGAAGGAATGGGTTTCCTAGGATTACTGGATGAGATAACCCTTTTACCATTATAAATGGTATTTCAAAGCATATTCCTTGATTACAAACTACCGTATCAGATAATTTGTATTTGATGCCCATTTTAGAACTATCTGCTGTATGTAATTCTTCGACTGTTTTAGAGAAGTATTTTGAAGGTACAAGTCCTTCATCTATACAGCATAAATCTGCGCCTGAGTCTATTAAGGCTATAGTACTAAATAAGTACTCCTTTTGAACAATGATTGTGACTTTAGTATGCCATTTATGAGTGATTACTCTATCTATACGATTGACATACTGAAGACTGTTTATTTCTACTGGTTCCTATTTTTCTTCCTTTTCTTCTGTTGCTTCCACTATTAAGGGAAATTCTTGTTTTGCTTCTAGCAAGACTATCTTTTCTTTTAAAAATTGTATTTCGAATTTGATCGAATTCACTTCTTGTCTTAACTCTTTTAGAGTTGGTTCTCTTGGCATTTTAGCTTTTTTCATTCTTTCCATAACTTCTTTAAGTTCATATGGATTTGTTCTTTCTTCTATCTTTCTTTCTAAAGGACTTTTATCCTTAACCAGATTCAGATATTCTTCTAATTTTTCTCTTTTTTCTCCTTGATCTTCTATCTTATCTATAAGATCTAACATCAAGTTTTGTTCTTTTGTTAAGACACATAAACCATTTAAGGTACAAAGTGATTTATAATAATCACATTTTCCATCACAGATTTTTTCTTGTTCTGGTTCTAACTCAGTAGAGGATTCTTCAGAAGTATAGTCTAATGCATTAATTTCTAAATCCTTTTCTGAATCAGACTCATTTAAGAGGATTTTAATTAATGAATCTTTAAGATTATCATTAATTTCTAAGGCTTGAATTTGTTGTTTGACTCTACACTTATTAGCGTAATGACCAGTTTTTCCACATTTGTAACAGACTACATTAGTCTCTTTTGTTATTTTTTTCTTCTTTTTAGAAGAGGTGACAGGTTTACTTTTAACTGGTTTTTTAAACCTTTTTTCTTTGCGAGGGTAAAAGGTTCTATGTTTTTTAAACCTTCTCTTACTTTCTCTCCCCAGTTTTTTAACTTTGCCTTTATTAGGAAAAGTTACTGGTGGTAAACCATACTGTTCACAGAAATCACCGAGTATTCTTTTACCCGTGATTCGTTCTTTGTGTAATTGACGCTGAAGTCGTAGTTCATTGCACAGTGTTAACCCTGCAGTGACTACTTCGGATGCTAGTTCACCAAAGGTATACTGATTGTATGGCAAGGTATTGTCATGTTTATCTCTTATTTGTTTTTTGACTCGTTCGGCAAATAACGAGGGCAATCCTGAAAGAAATTTTTCTTTCCAAAAATCATATTGATTGTCTTCCCTGACAAATATAAGGGAAAAGAAGGTATCTTTATACCATTTGAAATGAGATAGGTCAGGACACCTAAGGTTCATTAGTTGTTCCTGGGATCTATCTAGGTACATACTCATGGTTCCTACGAAGTGTAATCCTATTGTACACAATAAGGTATACACACAGTCTGGGACTTGAGTTTGACCTGTTGCTGATTGTTCTGTTTTAACAGCATCGTAGATTTGTCATTTTCCTTCTTCTGTTAAGGAAAAATCCCAGCTTCAAAGGTTTTTAGAATGGCTAAAGAGCCATAATATCATTCGGGCATAAAGCCATGTGCGTCAGATAGTAATGGAATGGCTAGAAGCCATAAATCACATAATGACATTAAAGCCATAAATCACAGAATGACACAGAGTCATAAGCAGTACTGTAAATTAGAATCCTATTGGTATGCCAACCTATCCAAATTAATCATAAAACTAGGCATACATGGGCACCTTAGTACCTTAAGCATTATTCTTTACATTATGTTATTGCATTTTACTATTCATTACACTATTCATGCTAAATCTTGATCATGCCATTCATAATGGAAACACAAGCCCAAAGTCATATTCATCCCACATTTTAGTTCATTAAGCTATTGACATTAATTGCTAACCATAATTCAAGTCATTTTAGGAGTATTTCAAAAATTTCAAAATTTGTATCTTAAGTTCACTGTAACATTAGGCCAATCTATAGTGAAAATTTGACCTCACTTTCTTCATCACAGTTATTCCTTAATGTGTTAACTTTAATTCCATTTTTTGAATTACTTAATTTTGAGTTTTATAACTAAAGATATGGTCAATTTACCAAGTCTGGTTCACTAACCCCTTGCTGTTCCAAAATCTGACAGATTCTGGAACCTCAATTTGTCCATCCATTTGGATAAGCTACAATCACATTTTGTCCTAATGTTCTTCATATTAATTGTTCCCCTATGTGTCCTGGTCACACAGTTCAAGAATCATTAATTTTTAAGCTATGTAGGATGAGTTATGGCAGTTTAACTGACCTAGACTCCTAAACCCAGTACATCCAGGATTTCAAGTTTAGGTTAGTCTTTGCAACCCACATTTGAGGTCCTTACACTCAAAATTTGAGCAAGGTTCCTAAATAAAAGTTACAGCCCCATTTCTTAAGTTTTTAGATCATTTTAATTCATTCCAATTAAAGTTTTCTAGTGTAAGTTATGGTTTATTTACCATTCAAGCATCAATTGGCACATCAGTCCAGGTGCAGGAATTCTCGGTTAGGAATTCCTAATTTCTCCTAGCAATTTCCCTAAGTTGCATTGGGTTATGGGTTTTGGTCAAAGCATTAAAATTTTAGCTCTAGGTCTTATGAGGATTTTGGCTTGTGAATCAATGAATTTGCAGTTTTATAGGCTGAGTGATGATATTTTTGCCACAACTGGTTGGATGGCCAAAAGTCCAAAATTTCCAGGTTTTCAGGTTTCCACCTCAATATTCTATTCCACATTTGGGCATCTTACACCCAGAATTTGTGCAAGATCTCTGAATCAAAATTGTAGCCCTAGGTTTTAGATTTCTAGAACAGTTTGGATCATCTCATTTGGAGTTATACATTGTAAGTTATGCCATTTTTAGTACACGGATATCACAGAATATTTTGCTGGAATTGTAGGAATTCTGCATTTAGCTACTCTACTTTGGTCTAGCAATTTAATCAAGTTGCTCAAGGATTTCGACAAGGGCCAAAACATCAAAGTTTCAAATATGGATTTCATCTTTAATTTGGCACTAATTTCACAACAATTGGAGTTATAGAACTCAAGTTATGATCAATTGAACACTTTGGACACAAGTTGTCCAGAATCTGTCTCATTATACATCCTTCCATTTAATCAATGGTTTTGTTATCTCATAAACTTATAACACTCATTGTAACACCCCTGATTTTTTTATATATTATTATTGGGCTTCGTGTAGGTATCCTCGATTCGCGAAATTCGGCGATTGATCAAGTGCGAAATTCGCCGATGCACTGCACGGAAAAGTCTCCGAATTGGACCGAGGTTTTGGCTAGCCCACCATTATCAGACGTCCCGAGCGCGTTCCCGAAGTCGGAATCGGCAAAGGTAAACCCGAACCTTGCTTTTTCGTAATTTTCTAGTGCTTAAATAGGATTAAAAATCCATAAAATATTCGTGGTAGCTTAGAAAATTATGATTCTTTTTGCAATAGTTTAGTAATATTGCTAAGGACCGCGGGGCAAAGTTTTATAATTTTTAGAGCTTGTTTGGACAGTTTTTGCAAAAATGATTAATAATAAGGACTAAATTGAAATTTTGCGTATTGTGATGGGTGATTGATTTGATGGGCCCAGGAGGGGCTGTGTGATATGATTGAACTGTTGATATATGGATTGTGAATATAGAAGTGCGTTTTTAGCCCTTTTGCAGGTTGGGTAGGTCCTAGGTATAGGGGAGACTCTGGCGGATTTTCGGCACGACTTAGAACGTATTTGGTCTTTTTCCTTGTTTGTATTGAGTCAGATTGTATTAAATAATTGTAATCTAATTGTCGTGAGCAGATGACCTTCTTCCTCCGCCCAGCCGCCACAGTGATTGTCGTCAAGTCTGTGAGTAAAATATTAATTTTAATTGTAATTTCGGTATTATTATATGTTCAGTATGCCCATGCATCACTTATATGCATATATTTATGTAGTTAAACTCTAGGCACGATTTATGATGCATTGATAACTGTTAAAGTGCCATGATGTTGTTGTGGTAATTTGGAGCAGTGTGCGTGCGTTGGCGTGCGTGTGATGTGGCGTGGACTATGGATAGGACGGGTAGTCACGGCTTAAGTTCTTCGCTGGGACCCGATCCTTCGAGGGGTAGTCACGGCTTGAGTTCTTCGCTGGGACCCTCGATTTGGTTTATTAAGCGAAAGTCCGGCTTGAGTTCTTTGCTGGCACCAGGTTGGATTTAAGAGAGCTGTATAGGGAATCAGCTCCCATATGTTATGATTGATGCTACAGGGTGTGTGAGTGCTCCAAATTACATTTCTGATGCTATGATGTGAATTTATTACTGATGTTGCATTTCACTCTACAGGGTGCATTAGTTTTAGATAGTTATAGAGATTATGGTTAAAATTGATATTTTACTCTCTGAGTCGAACGCTCACTCCTATTCAATATTTTTTCAGGTTACAGGAGGATTTTATTTTGGTTAACCTGCTTTTCTTCTTCGCAGGTTGTTTATCAATATTTGTGTAATTTTAATTACTCCTAGAATTTTCGCATGTGTTAGCAGTAATTATTTGAATTTGGTCTGTAATATTATATTCATGTTGGACCTGTAAACTTAATATTTTAAGTCTGTTTTGATGGATTGGATGAGGGAGCTGAGCTCCCATTTATTATTATGTTGATGAGTATGTGGAGGGTGAGCTGAGCTCCCCAATGGATTGTTTATTGTGTTTACAGGTCGGGTGAGTCGAAAACTCCCCGTTGGAAAGTCCATTTTATGGCCGGACTCTGTCCGTTTGTTTTCTTGAATTTGGGCCCAATGGGCCTTAGAATTGGGTAAATGAACAGTTAGGCTTACTACGGGCCTCGGGGGCTTTAGGCTGGCCCAGGTCCTAGTGCCGGTCCGGCCCATAGGTTGGGTCGTGACAAATGTGGTATCAGAGCGTAGGCATCAGATTCTTAGGGGAAAAAAAAATGTCTAAGTGTTGGGAAGAGTCCACTAGGAGTCACATGCGGAAAAATAGGGTCAACATTCGTCTTGCATTGTCATCTTTGCTTCTAGTTTCTGCTTCATATAATTATGTATAAGTATGGGTTTAAATGGTGTGCCCATTTCGTGTAAGGCACGAGTACATAAAAGTGAGTCTTAAAAGTACAGTTGCCCTAGATAAGGATGAGGATACCACTCTTGGCGGTCATCGGTAGATGACCAGTCGAGAATAAGTTTGTGATAATAGAAGATTCGGGAGAGATAAGAAATTAGGAGACCTAGTGCATCGGGACGTATCGTAGTAACTATACAATGTTCTCGATGTCCGCTCTGTAAGGCAGATTCTGATGCAAACATGAGATTATTGTGTAGAGCTGCGTGCATCCCCGTGGTGCTCCATGATGAGGGTGTTTGAGATGGCTTCTGTTTTGGTACAGTTATGCCAGAACAGAGTTCTATATTTGCAGAGGAGTTGAGAACTCCTGGCTAAGAGTCTAGAGTTAGTATATTGAAAGGTCACAGTTGGGTGATAACTAGAGTCAGTGACTCAGTTACCCCAGCATGAGCTAGAGTTACATCAAGAGTTGCCATCAGACTGCAGGTTTGGACTAGTTGCAAAGTAAAGGTGACACTTATAGAGTGAGAATAGTATACCTTGTGTGTATCAGTATGGAATAAAGTACAACTCTACTACCTAGAGAAGGTCGAAACTATGAATTGATGATTTATAGAGCTATGATATGATAAAAGAGTCATTAACTTGACATGGTTCTGGCAAGGTGGTAGATGTAGTACCTTTGTTGCAGTAAGTTAGGATATAGTCCTATCTTTTCAGAATGGATCGAAGGTTATTACTGATAATGATGACTTATGGAATAGTGTCCCAGATGGGACTGCACTTGGTAGAGAGTAGTTGGCTCGGGTATCCTGGAGAGGATACAAGTTCCATTATAGGAATCATATATAATCAGATCACGATGGATGTAAATCCTTTGAATTGGATGACGGGTTTGGGTGCCCGAAATCTTAAGTTTTGGAATTGAGTAAACATGGAAAATAATAATAATAATAATAATAATAATAATAATAATAATAATAATAATAATAATAATAATAATAAAAAATAAAATTACTGCAGAATCAGTTCTCGAGGTAGTAAGGGTATTATGTAAGCTAAAGGATAAGAATAGAGATCATACAATAAAAGTATGACTGTAATTTGCTGAGTTCCTTTCTAATTTCAAATTATTCAAAACAATAGTGTTAAGAGTAATAAATTAACGAAGATAAATTACATAAGGCCAATGGATAAAGAAAGTGCAGAATGAAAGTTTGGGCAATTGATTGCAGATGCAATATAATCTAAATGCTAGTGGAAGTACTAGCTAGAGTGGTCAAAGGACCAAATCTGAGTAGCACAGACATATGATAACGCGATAGAGACTCTGAAAGATGTAGTTAGCAAGTACAGCTATTATGTTAGGAAGAAGAATGGAACCAGGGATAGAATAGTCAAGTTCTATTTTGGGTAAGACAAAGGAAATAAATGAAAGGACAACCTAAAGAGCGCATAATAAAAGGAACAAAGTTAAGATATAGGATAGGCTAAGTGTTATTTTTGGCAAGGAGAATGACAAGGATGGAAAACCCAAAATGAGACCACATTAGTGAGAAAAGTGATGGAGGTATGGAATACAATAATAATGAGTAAATGTTAGAAGTGTGCGATGGTATTGCGGACTACCTAAATAGGTAGAGAAAGAGAAGTTAGTAAGCAGTAAGTTGAATAAAAGTCAGTCTAAGGGATCAAATAGGTATGATGAGAGGAAAAGAATGATAGATAATGACACATAGGTTTTAGGTTAGACTTTTGAGATAGTGATAAGGTAGTTAGATGTTAGTTATTAATGTCATGCAAACATTTTTAGTGTGATCAACAGAATCACTTTGTAGTGAAGCAATAACGACAGGACAATAGTAGGGGTAGAACGAAAAGTGACAAGTCTGGATGGTTATAAATCACTAAAAAGTTCAAGGATCAAATTAATGACCCTAGATAAGGGTGGAATTAGTGTTGGAAGAATTTATTAGTGAGAGAAATCTTTCAGGAATCAACAAAAGTTAAGGGCACAATAAAAACGATGATAGATATGAATCATAGGTCGAGTATAAGTAAAGTTAATAAATTATAAAATATTATGTCAAGAAGGAAAATGGTACGGTAAAGGGTTCATGCAGATGATACCTTATAGGTAGAGCATAATTGTGCTAGGAGATGATGAAATTTGGAGAGAAAGACCAAGAAACTTAGGTGAAACGTTATAATATGACAATCGGGTGTAGTTGAATATAAGAGGATATTTTCTTTCTTTTCAAGTTTAGCTTGTGCTTTTGGTTCTAGAAGGTTATATAAGGAACAGAAACTGAGTCAAGGAGACCTAGTTATTGAGAGTTTAGTAGGCACAAATTCATACATAATTTCCTGATATGAGAATGACAGTAAGTGCATACCTAGTATTAAGTATGAAAGGACGAACAGAGTAATGACAGGAGTTAAATTGAGTTAGCTACTAAGGCTTGCAACTGTTTTAAACTATGAGCTGGAGGAAGTACTATTTATAAATGAGATTCAATAGATGAAATTGTTGCTGATGGGTAATTTGAGGTTGAAGTTTAGAAAGCTATGGGCAGTATATATGATTATATTAAGGAGAATGAACACGTGAAGTATCTTGTTTGGAATTAAGGCATGACACATATTTCCTACAGCCGTGTTAGTTCAGATGGAACTTATAGTTTATGGGGCTCATATTCATCCAGGATAAGCAATTTCCTACTAAGGCTGATAGGGAATGATAATGTTCTGATAGTTAAGTTGGAAAAAAGGAGATACAAGAAAAAAAATTTTTTTTCTATGGGTAATTATAAGTGTTACATAAGGTGAAGAATGTGCTGGTAGGAGTAAATCATAGGGTTAGAATTCTTGAAGTAATGAAACTAGTATTCAAGATAAGACTAAGTAATAAAAAGAAAGTTAAAGTTGATGATGGGATAGACATCTTTGAAGGAAAAGGTGTAAGGATGAGATAAGACTAAAATTAAGGAATAAGTACAGCAGGTTGAAAAGATACCAACAATACCAAAAATAGGAAAAGGGAAGTGGATAAGATGCAAAGGACAGGAAGAGAGCTCGATAGAGTCAGTTATAATGATGAGGATAAGGAGTGTCTAACCACTGCCCCTGTGTTAACACTACCTATGAGCGGTGAAGGATACACCGTATAATGTGACGCTTCCAGAGTTGGCCTAGGGTGTGTTTTGATGCGGAATGGAAAAATAGTGGCTTATGCTTCAAGGCAGCTGAAGAGGCATGAGCAGAACTATCCCACCCATGATTTGGAAATGGCGGCTGTAGTCTTTGCACTAAAAATCTGGAGACACTACCTGTATGGTGAAGTGTGCGAGATATACACCGACCATAAGAGTTTGAAGTACATATTCCAACAGAGGGATTTAAACTTGAGACAGAGGAGATGGATGGAGCTTCTGGAAGACTATGATTGCACCATCCAGTACCACCCTGGGAAGGCCAATGTAGTAGCAGATGCTTTAGCGAGAAAATCTTACAGCGGTTTGGCGCACATTTCAGTGAGAGAAGAGACCGTTGATTCAGGAAGTACATGAGTTGATGGATCAAGGTTTAATCCTAGATCTTTCAGATGAGGGGGTCTTGTTGGCTCATTTTTCAGTGAGGCCAGACTTGCGAGATAGAGTTAGAGTTTCCCAACACAGAGACAAACAATTAATGAAGATCATAGAAAGAGTACAGCAAGATGAAGGTGGTGAGTTTGGATTTGCCAATGATGGTGCCCTAGTGCAAGGTTCTAGGATATGTGTGCCCGATGTGGACAATCTCAGAGATGAAATCATGCGAGAGGCACACTATACACTGTACAATGTCCACAAAGGTTACACCAAGATGTACCAGGAGGTGAAAGATAGCTAAAGGTGGAATGGCATGAATAGAGAAATAGGACTTTGTGTCCAAGTGCTTGACTTGTCAGAAGGTGAAGTTTGAACATCAGAGACCGTCAGGGAAGCTGCAAGAGCTCCCTATCCCAGAATGGAAGTGGGAAATGATCACTATGGATTTTGTGACTGGGTTGCCTCATACCACGCGAGGGTATGATTCGATATGGGTAATTGTAGACCGCTTAACCAAATCAGCTCACTTCTTGCCTGTGAATACTACATATTCTGTTGCACAGTACGCCCGACTCTACATTTGAGAAATCGTCAGATTGCATGGAGTTCCAGCTTTCATAATATCTGACAGAGGGCCCCAGTTCACTTCTCGGTTTTGGAGAAAGTTGCAGGAGGCACTTGGCACACAGTTGAACTTCAGTACGGCTTTCCACCCTCAGACAGACGGACAGTCTGAAAGGACAATCCAAACACTGGAAGACATGCTTCGCATGAGTGTTTTGGATTTTGGAGGTCGATGGGATGATCAACTAGCTTTGGTGGAGTTTGCCTACAACAACAGTTACCATTCCAGTATAGGAGTAGCACCCTATGAGGCACTATATGGAAGAAAGTGTAGGTCTCCTCTGTGTTGGACAGAAATGGGAGAAGCGAAGGTGCATGATGTAGACCTAGTGCAGTACACTTCAGAGATAGTTCCTTTAATCAGGGAACGATTGAAAACAGCTTTCAGTAGGCAGAAGAGTTATGCAGACCCCAGACGGAGGGATGTGGAGTTTGCAGTGGGCGACTATGTATTCCTGAAGGTTTCTCCAATGAAGGGAGTCATGATATTTGGAAAGAAGGGCAAGTTGGCACCTTGGTATATTGGACCTTTTGAGGTTACTGATAGAGTTGGAGCAGTTGCCTACCGGTTGGAACTACCACCCAACCTTTCTCACGTTCACCCCGTATTTCACATCTCCAACCTCAAGGAAGTACATCCTAGATCCTCCCCATGTACTACGGCAGGATGTAATAGAGCTAAAAGAGAACTTGACATTTGAGGAGCAACCTGTAGCCATAGTGGACTACCAAGTGAGACAGCTAAGATCAAAACAGATCCCTATGGTTAAGGTTTTGTGGAGGAGTCAGTCAGTGGAAGAGTGCACCTGGGAGTCAGAACGGGACATGCGTAGCAAGTACCCTTATCTGTTCAATGTGTAATCATGTACTTTATTCTGCCTTGTTTAAAATTCGAGGACGAATTTTTACGTAAGGGAAGAATGTAACACCCTGATTTTTATATATTATTATTGGGCTTCGTGTAGGTATCCTCTATTCGCGGAAATTCGGCGATTGATCGGTCTGCGAAATTCGGCGAACGCACCGTTCTGGAAAAGTCTCGAATTGGACCGAGGTTTTGGCTAGCCCACCATTGTCGACGTCGGCGCGTTCGAAGTCAGAATCGGCAAAGGTAAACCCGAACCTTGCTTTTTCGTAATTTTCTAGCGCTTAAATAGGATTAAAAATCCATAAAATATTCGTGGTAGCTTAGAAAATTACTATTCTTTTTGCAATAGCTTAGTAATATTGCTAAGGACCGCGGGGCAAAGTTTTATAATTTTTAGAGCTTGTTTGGGCAGTTTTTGCAAAAATGATTAATAATAAGGACTAAATTGAAATTTTGCGTATTGTGATGGGTGATTGATTTGATGGGCCCAGGAGGGGCTGTGTGATATGATTGAACTGTTGATATATGGATTGTGAATATAGAAGTGCGTTTTTAGCCCTTTTGCAGGTTGGGTAGGTCCTAGGTATAGGGGAGACTCTGCCAGATTTTCGGCACGACTTAGGACGTATTTGGTCTTTTTCCTTGTTTGTATTGAGTCAGATTGTATTAAATAATTGTAATCTAATTGTCAGGTGAGCCGGGACAGCCTTCTTCCTCCGCCCAGCCGCCACAGTGATTGTCGTCAAGTCTGTGAGTAAAATATTAATTTTAATTGTAATTTCGGTATTATTATATGTTCAGCATGCCCATGCATCACTTATATGCATATATTTATGTAGTTAAACTCTAGGCACGATTTATGATGCATTGATAACTGTTAAAGTGCCATGATGTTGTTGTGGTAATTTGGAGCAGTGTGCGTGCGTTGGCGTGCGTGTGATGTGGTGTGGACTATGGATAGGACGGGTAGTCACGGCTTGAGTTCTTCGCTGGGACCCGATCCTTCGAGGGGTAGTCACGGCTTGAGTTCTTCGCTGGGACCCTCGATTTGGTTTATTAAGCGAAAGTCCGGCTTGAGTTCTTCGCTGGCACCAGGTTGGATTTAAGAGAGCTGTATAGGGGATCAGCTCCCATATGTTATGATTGATGCTACAGGGTGTGTGAGTGCTCCAAATTACCTTTCTGATGCTATGATGTGAATTTATTGCTGATGTTGCATTTCACTCTACAGGGTGCATTAGTTTTAGATAGTTATAGAGATTATGGTTAAAATTGATATTTTACTCTCTGAGTCGAACGCTCACTCCTGTTCAATATTTTTTCAGGTTACAGGAGGATTTTATTTTGGTTAACCTGCTTTTCTCCTTCGCAGGTTGTTTATCAATATTTGTGTAATTTTAATTACTCCTAGAATTTCCGCATGTGTTAGCAGTAATTATTTGAATTTGGTCTGTAATATTATATTCATGTTGGACCTGTAAACTTAATATTTTAAGTCTGTTTTGATGGATTGGATGAGGGAGCTGAGCTCCCATTTATTATTATGTTGATGAGTATGTGGAGGGTGAGCTGAGCTCCCCAATGGATTGTTTATTGTGTTTACAGGTCGGGTGAGTCGAAAACTCCCCGTTGGAAAGTCCATTTTATGGCCGGACTCTGTCCGTTTGTTTTCTTGAATTTGGGCCCAATGGGCCTTAGAATTGGATAAATGAACAGTTAGGCTTACTACGGGCCTCGGGGGCTTTAGGCTGGCCCAGGTCCTAGTGCCGGTCCGGCCCATAGGTTGGATTATTTTCTTGCTTTCATGGTTATTTTCTTCAATTCAAGACTCAAGATTAGTTTTTCTCTTGTTTTCCTACAATTTTGGTGGAAGAAGCCTAGGTTATAAAGCTTGAATTAAGCTTTAATGGTGGAAGAAAATGGAAAAGAGAGTGAGAAATGAATAAGGGACGGCAGGCTACTAGATAAAGAAGTTTTCTGATTTTTAAACCCTTTTATGAAATTTGTATTATTTAATTAACTAATGGCAAAGTTGCAAATATGGGTAGGCATTTTTGTAATTACTTTAAACTTTATAATCATTTCATTTTGACTTTTGCTAATTATAGTTAAATTTTTTTAATCTCAATTAATTAAGATCATTTAACTTTATTAACTTAACAAATTCTATTTTTAGTCAATGTGGAACCGTTAAATTCCATTGACCAAATTTTACTCTTGCCGGGTCTTCGGTTTATCTTTTTCCTTAATATCCGATAAGTCCTTACTTTCATTTTTCTCTTAGCTTTTCATTTACTTATTTGAACTTATTTTTTCGCATTTTCTTGACTTATTTATGCACAAGGTCCTACAGGAATGGAATAACTACCAGACCCGTAGTCACTTATCGCTATAGGTTTGTACTCATTTAACCCATTTGCACTTCACTTTTTTTTTTTATTTTTCTTTAATTTTTACTTGATCTTTATTAATCCAATTTATGACTCCTCACTCTATTTTAAGTGTGGTTCCAAATATCCTGACTGTCCGAACAGACGTTAGTCATCGGAACAGTATAATGTACAGAACTACCTAAAGTGAGGGCGTTACACATTTAATTTACTAATTAAATTAATTATTCTTTGATCATATTATTCTTATTGTGTATGACTTTCTAGGTTCATTACTAATAGGCAATGAGAATAACATTACCTCTTTAATATTATTAGAACTATTCTACACTTAGAGTGAAATTCCCATATCTCTTAGTTCTCATAAATCATGATTAACACCTATCATAGTATATCATGACTATCCAACTAGTGATAAATTAATTTGTATTTAACTCATGAAACTTGATCATACATACTATGCTTTAAAATCTCTCCATTATAAAATCTCAATTCTAGCTAGGGTCATGGTTTTTGTCAAACCCTAATTGCTTAGAATCATATGTCCTCATCTTAATTCCAATTCTTGATTAATAAGACTTTACAATTAGAAACTCCTTTCTGAATAAGTCTATCTATCCTGGCCAGAAACTTTATTCATCAAGAACAATTAAAATAGACATAGAATTTTATCTCTATTTACTTAGGGCAACGGATTCCATCTTGACTTAACACCTATCTCCATATATAACTAGTTGGAGCCAACACACGCCTGTATACTCATACCTATTTGCTGATTTTACAACTCCGCAAGTGCACGGATCACGAACAAGTAATAAAGTGATAGTAGAGTATCGTCAAGAAATTTATAGGCGTAAGTATTAAGCTAGATAGTAATTTTGACTGTTTAAACTACCAAAGGTTATGAAAGAATTTAAACCTAAACTACTGCTGAGAATATTAGAATGAAGGAGAAAATAAAGCTAAGAATTTAAAAGATTCTATGAAGTAAACAATTCCAAAATTAAGATTTTACACTTTAACACTGTTATGGTTTTAATCTTATTCATTCAATGGATTTGAGTGCTATTACTTTGATGGAAATTAATCCTAAAGTATCTTAGATCCTCTCTCAAGGCATCTAAGGTGTATTTAATTAATCTGAACCCTAATTTCATAGTGATCAATCTTAATTAAAACCCTTTAAGATCTTTGATTAATTATGAAATTCCACAAAGGTCATCGCCTTATCTCTAAGTTAGATTTTCTAAGTTCAAGATCCTAATTTTCTCATACTAATTTTCACCTTTTAGTTCTTCAATTAGTATCTGGGATCATAGCTAGGTGGGTACCAACACATATCATGCATTAAAAACACAAAATATTGAATCAAAGCACAAAACTCAATTCCATTAAATAAGCTTAGTGAGTATCCATGACAAAATTAAGAGTGCTAATTTCCTAATTCCAGAATTAAAGGAACTACTCACTCATGGTGAGTTTGATAAACATAATGTAATTAAAGTAAAAGAACATAAAACCAATCTGAAGAATAAAAAAAAAAAGAACCCAAAGAAAGATTCTATAGCTTTGGACTTGTGGAACTTTGACTGAAAGATCTCATCCTTATTGCTGATGCAGTTCTCCTTCAAATGGCTTGGAAACTAGGGTTTTTTATGCTAAGTTAAAAGTCTTCTGTTGAAGGCACCCCCCCCCCCCTCTCCTCTTTCATGTTTTTTGTCCTCTAGTATTTATATTAGGTGTCCTATCGTTATGTTTTAGAGTCCCAAAGGCATTAGAAGTCTGTTTTGCATGCCAAAATTGGAGCTGGAATCGAATTAGGACATTGGCTACTGCATAATACATAGCCTGTGTGGCACTACACGGCCTAGAGCCATGTAATTCTTTGGACTACACTTGGCTCCTTTCTAGTGGGAGATAGAAGATTACACGGGGCACAAAGGGTTTACACTGTTCAAGGTACACGGCTCGTGTGCTACTTTCTTCCTTTAGCTCTTCAAGTTCAAATTTCCAAAAGGTTGTACGGGTCTTGGTGAGCTACACGAGGTCATTTACATGATCCATGTATTGTGGCTCTTCATGCTTTCATCAGTTTTCTCCTTCCAGAAGTTTACACGGGTGTGTTTTCTATCTTACACGACCTGTGTACTTTGGTGTAGCAACTTGCCTTTCTTTTCCTTTTTTCCAAACTTGTTAAATTTACTTCTATGCTTTGGATTTCTTTTAGAAGACCTAAAAAGATATAGAAAACATGAAATTTAGTGGAGATCAAATACTTTAATAGAAAACTAATGAAACTAACTAACATGCATGTGATCAACTACCTAAATGCTATGAAATGTAGTATAATGATGCCTAAAAAATATCTACATGATACAGGTGTATCAATCCCCAACACAAGTATGTAAGCAGTATCGAACTCAAACCACCTATATATAAGATAACCATGTCATCTCAGGTCAAGAGATTATATGCACTATTATAATCTAGATGATAATATATTAACAAGAGTAAACTCCATGTATCATCTTAATGTCACTGGTTCAACCTACTTATCTTATAAGTGCTCACCATGTTTGTTATATGGCATGAGACTCACCATTCCTGGAACACCCTCACTGTAGATAGTCTGTACGTTCTACTGTTCCGATGACTAATGTCTGTCTGGACAGTCAGAATGTCTAGAACTACACTTAAATGATTGTGAGGAGATATAAAATGATGGAATACATGATAAGAAAATATAAGAAAACAATTAAGAAAAAATAAAAGAGATGAAATATAACTAGGTTAAACGAGCCGGAACCGTAGCGATGGGTGACCACACTGGGAAGTTACGACAAAGGTAATTGCCGACCCCTAGACCACATAGGAAATATTTTTGGGACATAATTAAATGTCTATTGACGTGTAATTAACATTGAAAATATCAAAGAAAATTTAGTAAGTCAGTACAAACAAAAACGAAAATTTAAGAAATTGGCGGATCAAGGATTAAATCGATATTACCAAAAAAGTCTGAATATGACCCGAAGAGGGGCGTTTTGGTTATTTGACATATAGAGTTGACTTTTGACCTAAATGTCCATTAAAAATAAGTAGTATCAAATTTTGGAAACCCCATGAAAAATGCAATTATGTATGTAATGAAATTTAAGGAAATGTGGGGGATTAATTTCAATTATGAAAACTTTGGATTATTATAATGTTTAATATCAATTAGTGGACATATAAAAGCACATAAGGACAAGGATTAACCACTTTATTCATTCATTTTCTTCATCAAATCTTCTTGGCCGAATTGAGCTTTCTCCCAAAACTTCCATGGCCGCCCCACATGCAAAACTTCCAAACTCTTCATTCTCACCATGAAATCAAAGGCTTCCTTCATCAAAAGTGATCACCACACCATGGGCAGTATATAGGGAGCAAAAGGAAGAGGATTTGGTGAAGTTTGATCAAGCTCAAGTTGAGGTTAGTACCTAATCTTCCCTTTTTCCTTCATTAAATTTTGTTTTGAGCTTGAGTTGAGTTGATTTATTAAGAAAAATTGAGGAAATGGTTGCGTATTTGGGAGCCACAAATTTAGCAGCCATAGGAATTAAGGGGCTCTAATTTATTTTGATATGTAATGGATGGGTAATGATATTGATTGAGGTAATTAGATGTTTTAGCAAATTGATTTCGTGTGTATGTTGAGATTGGGAATTTGAATGAGGTTTTTGAAAGAAGTATTGAAGATTTGTACAATTGTCAAGTTAGCAACCTTAGTTCTTTGATAATTGGATGAATTTTCTATTTATAATGATGATTAGGAATGTTGTTTAAGGTGAACATGTGTATTAGACCTTAATTGGCGTGTGTGTGCTTGAAGTATCAAATTGAATTAGGGTTTGGAACAACTACTGAATATCTTGGGAAGATAATGAATTCCATTAACCAAGTCAAATAGCTTGCCCAAGTTGGAGTACTAAAACTGTCCAAAACCAATGCAACCCATAATTGCCAAATAAAAGCCACTTGACCAGTTTTGGTAAAGAGACCATAACTTGGTCCATAGAACTCCAAATGATATGAAATCAGTGCCAAATTTTCAATAAGACATAGGTCTACAATAATGGTATTTTGACTAAAATCCAAAAATTAATGGAACGAGGTCAATTAACTTGATTAAGTTGGCATACCAAATTTGGAAATGGTATAAGTGACCATTAAATCTAGCATATTCATTTAAGCATATCTTTCACTAGAAGTCTTCAAATGAAATGAGCCATACTAATTTGAAAAGCTAAGAAACAAACCTAAAACTTTGTTTTAGACATCTTCCTTAACTTATAAATGTCTAAAGCCTAAATTCAAGGTCAAATCTACTGACCTAAATAGATATCATGTTAGTATAGGACATTTAAGTCTAGGCACATGATGTGGCTATAATTAGTTCCAAAAGACTTGAAAAATTACAATTAAAATTTCTAAGTGACCATAAAATATAGAGCAACAAATCCTATGAAGCACACTAGGCCTAAATGTCACTATAAGCTATCCAAATAAATTAGTTAAGCTCAACATTAAAATTGCCTAGTAAGGGAACCAAAATCTAGAATTGACCTAGTTATGGTTATTTGACCATAACTTGAGCTATATAAATCCAAATGACATGATCCAAAAAGGAAAATAAAGATAAGACATAGAAGAACAACTTCTATTAAGCAAGTGAGGCCAAATAGTGGCCATAAATTGCTCAATTTGATATGCAAATTTAAGATACTAAAATTAAACCTAAAGAAATGTTCTATAAATAAATTATTGACTTATCCCTAATAAGTCATTACATGGTAAATTACATGAAATAGATATGTGGGACACACTTTTCTCACTTTCCCACTATAAGGTGACATAAAATCAGTTGATACATAAAATGTAAATATGTATAGTACATAACATAAAATAATGAGAGTAATAAATACATAAGTTATATGAATATGTACTTGGGACCTATGTTCCCATTATAATGACATGAAAATGGTATAAAGCATAGATAGTACATGAAGTGAAATAACAATATGTTATGAACCCTTAATGGTACATAGCACGAAATAATAAAACTATAAGTGCTTAATAATGCTAATTTGCCCAAAGTGTACCTAGACTTATATATATAGTTGGATCGATTGGTGTACCAATTAGGGACTACAGATAGCAATACTGCCTACTTGAATAATCATTAATTGAAAAAATATGTCTGATATGATTTCTAACCCTTGTGCTTGACAAACAGTTGTATACAGGCTATTATATGCCTACCCAGTGGCCTTGTGCCTAACATGACAGATGACATGACAGATGCCATTGTGCATAATTGTAATTCTGGCTTCAACAGCCTGGCCCTATGACAGTTGTATACAGGGTAGACATATGGAGGTCCAACCCTTATACTCCCGTGTATCTAGCATTATAGTCTATTATAGGTTACTTGGGCACAAATACACTGATATGACATGAAATACACTGATACGACATGAAAGACACTTATGTGATTTTAAAGACTCTGACATGAGTTTAAAAAGACAGAGAATGAAATAAATGCACAGAAAAGATACTACTAAATAATTTATTTTCAAAGTGCAGTAAAATATGCAAGTGACCTAGAATTACAAAAGTTTACACAGAATTATTATTTATAATTATTTAGTTAAATTTCTTTAAAATTATACACCATTAAGCAATTTGCTTAGCGCATTGAATTTTCCATCGTGTAGGTACTGGAGATCAGACACCGTAGTCGCCATAGCAGCAGCCGCTACAGTAGTACTCTGATTACAGTTGTCCAAATCTGCTATAGTCCAGAGCTCACCTCAGTAGTGTTTATTTTGGTAGGGCCCCAATGTACTTAGGTTTTGCATTTTGGTTCATGTATAATGAAATGTGAATTAATTCTGAACATTGTAAATAAATGTAATTTATATTTTGGAATTGTAAATAAGTTTGGGAATTTTTGTATATAATTTTCATATATATGAAATGAATTTCATTTTCTTGAAATGATATGATATGGTACATGGAGAAATGATACAGATATGAAATTGTTTTAACAGGCAACTATTGGAACCCGCCAGATACTGCTCGGGTTTCCACAAAAATAAATTGTGATAAAAAAAATATTACCACATATTTTCTACAAAGTTTAAAATTAACAGTGAACAGGATAGCATAAGAAAGGGTGCTCCGGCACCTAATGTGCATTCCTTGCTCGGCTACACTATAGACGGGTGAGGGGTGTTACAATTCCATCTTATTAATATCTCATACTAATCTATGGAAACAAATATAGGTGACAGTCTGCATGGATAAATCATACCCAATGAGGTATCCTTGACTGTGAACTAAAATTTATAACACTAGTAGTAGATATTTCCGTCACTCATTATTATGACATTCTCTTTTAGATAATCTGTACGTTCTAATGTTCTGGTGGCCAATGTCTGTCCAGACAGCCACAATGTCTGGAACTATATTTAAATTAGAGTGAGTCATAAATAACCCAAATAATGACAAGAAAAATTAAAGAAAAATTTAGGAAATGAAATGCAAGGAAGTTAAACGAGCCGAAGCTATGGTGATGGGTGACTTAACGGAAAGCGACTGTGAAGATAGTTAGCAGCCCTACACTTGTGGAAAACTCTGTAAAATAATTTTTAGGACTCCAGGGAAGAATTATTAAGACTTAGATGACAATAGAATGCTAAGAAAATTTTGTAAATCGGTACAGACAATTTTAGCTCATTAAGTAAAAGAAGGGTATTTTGGTCATTTCACCTTCAGAGATGATCTTTGACCAATTTGTCCATTTAAGTAAGTGAGTTCTATGTCATAAAATATGAATAAATAATGCTAAAAAATTTAATTAAAAATGCTAAAAGCAAGAAGAAAAGAAAAAGAAAATCAAATGAAAAATTAAATCTAATTATGACATTATGAATGATGTAATTAAAAATTCCTAGCCAATTATAATTAGACAAGCATAACTAGAAGAGATAAAAGAAAGCTAAAAGAGACAAATTTGACTAAAAGTAACTTATCTTCTTCCTTTCCCATATGTTGGCTGAACCATACCCATTGCCCTTCCACCATTTTCTTCTTCATTTGAAGCTTGATTCTTTTCAATTCCCACCACAAAAACCCTAGCCCCCAAAACAAAAAGCTTAAGAGATTAGTGGCAAAAAGAAGGAGAAAATTTGAAGATTTAGTAAGAAGAAAATTTGTCACAAAAGGGTTGGGCCATAATCAAGTTCTTTTATTTCTTTAATCCTTGTGCGACCTTGGTGCCTTCGATAGCACATCAATTAACTTTTATTTTCATCAGAAACAATCTTAAAATATCCCAAACAACTTATTTTAGCTTCCAGAAATGTGATCTTCATGTCCTAACCCAAGCTTTCCTTAAAACGTGTTTTAGTGAATGCTCATCAATCCTGCCCAAAATTCGTTCAAACCGTGCAGTCACCACAGTTGTGTCCCAAATAGACTCCATATTAAATTTCACACCAAAATTACATGATTTTCCTAGTTATCTAAGATCTCACCCCAATCAACCTTTGGCCCCAGATCAGTATGAAACCTTTTCATATGTTTCCAAACCCTTTATTTTACCTTTAATATAATTACTTTATTGTTTTTAAATTGACTGATCATTTTTTTGAGCGCTTGCTATTCATGATTTGTTTGGCTTCTGCCATTTCTTTGCCACTAAAATGATCCTAGTTGCTCGGAAAGCACAACTAATAAGTTTTCCTTCAGTCAAAAGCAGCTATAAAATATCCCAAATGTCACCTCTATTCATTCCGATTGAATCTTTGGTTCCAAATCCGCATGAAACCCTGTCAAATATTTCAAACCCTTTATCTTTCCTTTTATATCATTATTTCGCTGTTTTTATGTTGATTGACTCTTACATTAAACGTTTCATTATTCATAACTTCTTTAGTCTCGGCCATTTCATTACCACTAAAATGATCTGTTACCTTAGTACCCTCGATAACATATCAATTAACTTTTATTTTTGTCATAAAGTAATCCTTAAATATCCCAAATAACTTGTTTTAGCTTTCTGAAATATCGTCTTCAACCCTGGTATTCCTTAAAACTTGTTTTAGGGCACATTTTAATAAGCGACAGTGAACCTGCCCATAATTCTTTCGAACTTTACGATCACCTTGGCTGCATCCCAAATGAACATGATACTAAATTTCAGGTAGAACTTCCATCAGTTGCCCAGCGATCTAAAATCTCGCCTCAATTCGCCCCACTGGAACCTTTAGCTCCATATTTGTTCGAAACGGTGCAAAATCATTCATGTTCCTTGATCTTGCTTTTGATATCATTATTTCAGTGCTTTTAAATTGTTCTCTCATTATTTTATGCGCTTGCTATACATAATTTGTTTAGTTTTTGTCGTTTATTTGCCGCCGAAATGATCATAGTGGCCCGAAAAGCACATGTAATGATGAGAATCAAGCTACATTCACACCAAAGGATTTCATCTAAGGTCCAATTATTATAGCTAGAGCTAAATCACTTCAGAATTTAATTTTTGAAATCATAAGGAGTAGGATTATAAGCTGAAATGGCATAAAAAAAATTATAAAGAGTTAAATTTGGTGAAAATTAAGCTTAGAAGTGACCAGGTGTCATCTGGAGCATTAGGTTACATGGAATAACCTGTGGACATGCATGCACCAGATCCAACCCATGTACATGCATCTGCTGGCACCTTTTTCAAGGAATATTCCATCTGTTATAACCACCTCTCTTTTGGACTTAAATGCTCTTATTTGCTGCTGTATTAAATTTACTTTTTGTAAGGAGTTTTTAGTCTTTTGATAGATTAATTTTTGTTTGGACTTAAAGCTCCTTACAGCTGTTATTAAAGTAGGGATATTTTTGTCTTTAGCTTTGAAGCCAAGAGGCTATAAATACAAGTGTAATGAGAGAGTGGAGGACACACTTTGAATATTAATGAAAGATTGTTTCTGCTCCTTTAGTGAGTAAATTGGCTGTTGCCTTTTGTTCTTGTGAAGCTCATTAACTTGCTTTGATTTCTATCTTGCAAGGTTTAATGTGCATAATATTCTTGGTTTGTTCATTCTGATATTTTCTTTGAATTACACAACAATCTGATTGTGCTGGTTCAAAGAATCAAATTCATACTTCTTGATTTGGTGCTTTCCATTTTGTTCATTTAATTCTTGAATGTGGGTTTTCAAGTTACCAATTACTTGAAGTCGATGATGAAAAAATTAGAGCCATTAGAGACTGGCCCACTCCAAAGTCTGCATCTGAAGTGCGTAGTTTCCATGGACTAGCTAGTTTCTATAAAAGATTTATTAAGAATTTCAGTACCATTGCAGCACCATTGAATGATCTTGTCAAAAAGACATGTTATGTTCCGCTCCTGTGTTGGCTTTGCCTTATTTTTCTAAGACTTTTGAGATTGAGTGTGATGCATCAGGTATAGGTATTGGAGCCGTTTTATTGCAAGATAAGAGACCAATAGCATACTTTAGTGAGAAGCTTAATGGAGCAGCTTTAAACTATGCTGCATATGACAAGGAGTTGTATGCATTGGTACGTGCCTTGGAAACATGGCAACATTACCTTTGGCCAAAGCAATTTGTCATCCACATAGATCGTGAGTCATTGAAGCATATCAAGGGGAAAAATAAGTTGAGTAGGCGTCATGCAAAACGGGTTGAGTTCCTTGAGACCTTCCCATATGTGATTCAATACAAACATGGGAAAGAAAATATGGTGGCTGATGCCTTATCTCGAAGGTATAACCTTCTTGCCCTTCTTGATGCAAACTTATTGGGATTCGAATATGTGAAAGAATTATATGCTGAAGATGATGACTTTGCTAGAGTGTATGCAGCTTGTGAAAAGAATGCTTTTGAGAAGTTTTATAGGCATGATGGATATTTGTTTAGAGAAAATAGATTGTGTGTGCCTAAGAGTTCCATGCGTGAACTACTTATGAATGAGTCTCATGCTGGTGGATTAATGGGTCATTTTGGTGTTGCCAAAACTTTAGATGTGTTAAAGGAACATTTTTATTGGCCGAATATGAAAAGAGATGTTGAAAGAGTATGTGTTAGGTGCATTGTGTGTACTAAGGCTAAATCTAGAGTTTTGCCACAAGGTTTGTATACACCTTTACCTACCCCTAGTGATCCTTGGGTTCATTTGTCTATGGATTTTGTGTTGGGATTACCTAGGTCTAAACAAGGCCATGATTCAATTTTTGTTGTTGTTGACAGGTTTTCAAAAATGGCACATTTTATTCCATGCCATAAAACTGATGATGCTACAATTGTTGCAAATTTATTCTTTACAGATATTGTTAGGTTGCATGGCATACCTAAGAGTTTAGTTAGCCGCATCCCAAATGGATTCCATATTAAATTTCACGTCAAAATTACATCACTGTTTTTAAGTTTTCTAGCTCCTCCTTTTTACTATTCATAACGGGTTCAATCTTTTATCGTGTCGTTGCCGCCTAAACGATGTGCGACCTTGGTGCCTTCAATAGCACGTCAATTAACTTTTATTTTCATCAAAAACAATTTTAAAATATCCCAAATAACTTGTTTTAGCTTCCAGAAATGTGATCTTCATCTCCCAACCGAAGCTTTCCTTAAACCGTGTTTTAGGGGCAGTTTTAGTGAATGCTCATCAATCCTGCCCAAAATTCGTTCGAACTGTGCAGTTGCCACAGTTGCGTCCCAAGCAGACTCCATATTAAATTTCACATAAAAATTGCATGATTTGCCTAGTGATCTAAGATCTCACCCTAATCAACCTTTGGCTCCAGATCAGCATGAAACATTTTCATATGTTTCCAAACCTTCATTTTACCTTTAATATAATTACTTTAGCGTTTTTAAATTGGCTGATTTTTTTTTTTAGCGCTTGCTATTCTTGATTTGCTTGGCTTTTGCCATTTCTTTGCCACTAAAATGATCCTAGTGGCTCGGAAAGCACAACTAATAAGTTTTCCTTCAGTCAAAAGCAGCTTTAAAATATCCCAAATGATGCCTCTATTCATTTCGATAGAATCTTTGGTTCCAAATCCGCATGAAACCCTATCAAATCTTTCGAACCCTTTATCATACCTTTAATATCATTATTTCATCATTTTTATGTTGTCTGACTCTTATTTTAAACGTTTCACTATTCATAACTTATTTAGTCTTGACCATTTCATTACCACCAAAAAGATCTGTTACCTTAGTACCCTCGATAGCATATCAATTAACTTTTATTTTTGTCATAAAGTAATCCTTAAATATCCCAAATAACTTGTTTTATCTTTCTGAAATGTCATCTTTAACCCTGGTATTCCTTAAAACTTGTTTTAGGGCCTGTTTTAGCTGACTGACAGCGAACCTGCCCATAATTCTTTCGAACTTTACGATCACCTTAGCTGCGTCCCAAATGAACATGATACTAAATTTAAGGTAGAACTTCCATCGGTTGCCCAGCGATCTAAAATCTCGCCTTAATACACCCCACTGGAACCTCTAGCTCCAAATCTGTTCGGAACGGTGCAAAATCATTCATGTTCCTTGATTTTACCTTTGATATTATTATTTCAGTGCCTTTAAATTGTCTAATCATTATTTTATGCGCTTGCTATACATAATTTGTTTAGTTTTTGTCGTTTCTTTGCCACCAAAATGATCCTAGTGGCCCGAAAAGCACATGTAATGAGTTCTATTTTGGTTAAAAGCAACAACATTAAGATATCCCAAATAACCTTTTTTCAGCTCCTGCAAACGCGATCTTCAAGTCCAAACAAGATTTTCTACAAAACACATTTTGGGGGATGTTTTAGTGAGCCCCGGTCAAACTTACATGGAATTTGTTCCAACTTTAGAATGACTTTAGCTGCATCCCAAATGGTCCCCATGTTAAATTTCACGTCAAAGTTACATCATTTACCTGGCGAGCCAAAATCTCGCCTCAATTCACCCCAATTGAACTTCGGTTCCAAATCCGTAAGAAAACTTGTCAAATCTTTCAAATCCTTTACTTTGGCTTTCATATATTAATTCACTTTTTTTAAGTTTTCTAACTCCTCCTTTTTACTATTCATAACGGGTTCAATCTTTTATCGTGTCGTTGCCGCCTAAACGATGTGCGACCTTGGTGCCTTCGATAGCACGTCAATTAACTTTTATTTTCATCAGGTGAGTATGGTGTAAGTGGTGTATGTGCTAGAGAGAATTAATGACAATGCATACAAGATAAACCTTCCAGGTGAGTATGGTGTAAGTGCTACATTTAATGTGACTGATCTTGCTCCTTTTTATGCAGATGATGACAATTCGAGGATGAATTCTTTCGAAGAGGGAGAGGATGATGAGGAACCGGTTGCACCAATTCCACATCAAGGGCCAATAACTAGAGCAATGGCTAAGAAGCTTCAAGGCTTGGTGCGTAAGCACATCACCAAGTCCAACCTCTTGCAAGAATTCGATTTGGACATGGAAGAGAGAAGCCAACCTTGCTGTACATTCCTTTGCATATTTGAGGAGCCAAGAGACCAAGTGGCATCCGTCCAAGTTGGCATACATGTGGCAGCCACGTCAGCAAGTCCATCCTAGTTGGCATCCAATGTGGCGTCCAAGTGTCAGCACAATTGGCAGCCCATCTCCACCTACCTTTTGAAGATGCTTTTGTCCATTTTGCAAAGATTGGAAGCCATAACTTTGTCCAAGAGCTCCAGCCATGCTTGAACCTTTTATAGGAAAAGCAAAGTTACTACTTTCAGCTTCAAGACAAAACATCTCTTTTCAGATTGTCTCTCAATTGTAGCTGCCAAATCTGACCTTCCTATTAATGTTTGAACTTTGTATCTATTTTTAGGAGAGATTGGTGTATTAACCAAGACTTGCACATGTCCCATGGTTGTTGAAGTGTCTTGGCAGAATACACTAACACATATTTCTGCCTTCTTTTGTTTCATTTAGAAAACAGAATTGATATGGTAATATTTTTTTAGCAAAATTACTGGAGCTTTGCTTCAAAGTTCTTCTTAGAACTCTCTCTATTTTTTCTTAGCAAATTCTTGCCTTGATTTGTTAAGTTTTATTATATGTTCAAGGTTGTTCATCAGCATAGGTGAAATGGTCTCAGGCCTTGAGATGGATTAGATACCCATTGCCTAATAAAAGAGATCTGTTAAACAGACTCTTTGAGGCCCAAATCTTTTCAAAATTTGATATAAAGTCAGGATATTGGCAAATCCAAATAGCCGAAACAGACAGGTATAAAACTGCCTTTACTGTATCATTTGGCCATTACGAATGGAACGTAATGCCCTTTGGGCTTAAAAATGCCCCATCAGAATTTCAAAAAATAATGAATGAAATATTCAATGCTTATTCAGCATTCTCAATTGTTTATATTGATGATGTCCTTATTTTCTCCAGGACAATTGATCAACATTTTAAACACTTAAATGTGTTCATGAAAATTGTCAAAAGAAATGGCCTGGTAGTCTCGGCCAGAAAGATTAAACTCTTTCAGACTAAAGTTAGATTCCTAGGACATAACATTGAACAAGGATCAATTATTCCCATTGATCGAGCCATAAAATTTGCAAGTAAATTTCCTGATGAAATAAAAGAAAAAACCCAACATCAACGATTTTTAGGAAGCCTTAACTATGTCTCAGACTTCTATAAAAACCTGGCCCATGATGCAAAGCTTTTATTCCAAAGACTCAGAAAAAAACCAAACCCATGGACCAAAGAACATACTTTATCTGTTAAACGGATAAAGCAGAAGGTTAAAACCCTTCCTTGTCTGGCAATTCCTCATCCATCTGCCTTAAAGGTAGTGGAGACAGACGCATCTGACATCGGGTACGGAGGCATCTTAAAACAAAAACTAGATGACAAAGAAACCCTAGTCAGATTCACAAGTGGAATTTGGACAGGACCTAGAGTTAATTACTCTACGGTTAAAAAAGAGATCTTATCTATAGTTCTCTGTGTACAAAAGTTCGAATCTGATTTATTGAATCAGAAATTCCTTATAAGGGTTGATTGTAAAAGTGCAAAAGAAATATTAATGAAAGATGTTAAAAACATCGCATCTAAACAGATATTTGCAAGATGGCAGGCTATTTTGTCTGTATTCGATTTTGAAATTGTGTTTATTAAAGGAGAAACTAACTCATTGCCTGATTTCTTGACACGTGAATTCCTTACAGGACATGAGTTCAAAGGCCTCAGTAACTCCGTCAAAACGGACACACGAGGTATCTCCACCTCCGTCTAAAATGATGGACAAACTCAGAGACGACGCTTATGCTATCAGTGTCGAAGCAAATAATGCAAAAGAGGTTAATTACCCCTACATTCCAATCAGTTACTGTTTCCTTATGCCCATAGACAGGAAACACAAAGATTTGAAGCCTTATGAGGTAGCCAATTTCTATACAGAACATCATACAGTGAATCCTTATTTGCCAAAGGACTACACTTATTATCAAGCTATTCTAGCAGAGACCGATTCAGTGGTCTTCTCACCTACAGAAAGGTCCGCTAATGAGTGGGCTTTCAGCAAGTTTATCATCAAAAGGGTTATATCCTACGATGATTAGGGAGATTCACTCTTTAAACAAAAGGAGTTGAATTTCGGTAAACCCAGGTGCTTTAATTATTTTGATTTTATAATTGCCTGGTCTGGTGCCTTAATCTACGAAAATAGGCAGAAAAATTTTAGCTGGTTCATTCAGTTCCAGTTAGACAAAGAATCATGGGAGTTTCTTTCATGGTTCTATGAATGGTTCTTTAACTGAGGATTATATCCCATTTCTCTACCTAATAAGGTTGAATTTGTTTATGAGCAGTTCTACGATTCAAATAAATCCTTAAAGGATTCAAGATTACTTTTTACTATCCTTTATAAAATTCCATGGATAGTCAGATGGGATTATATTATCTCAAAAAAGAAAATGAAAAGATTCGGTGAGTTCTCTACCGACCGGACTAATCACTCTGGCTAAAAAGCCATCACTGCCAAGTCCATCAGTCTCATCTGGCCTGTCAGACTTATTCAAAGATCTACTCAAATCAGTGCCGAAAGAAGAACTGCGCCGACAACTTTTTAGCGCACTTCAAGAAGACGACAAAGAAGCCAGCTCAAAAGCATCCACCTCAAAAGCAAAAGATGCTGCGGAGTGCTCTAAGTCTCATCAAAAGGACGACAGCGACAGCGATACTGACATGGAAGGACACTATTGGGAAGACAGCCAAGACCCTTATCAACTGTAAAGGGTACGAAAAGATTCCTGCCAGCTATAAAAGTAGCTTCTGCCAACTCCACCTTATCTTGCCTACCACTTAAAGTGACGCATGCCATGACGATTAAAGATTCCTTCTAACTTGTATAAGAAGGTCTTCCGACTTGCTTAAGAAGCAGAATGTATCTTAGAAACTAAGTTGTAAAATAGTGTGAGCTTTTCTCAATTTGTTTTCTCTGCTTTATTACTGTTTTGTTCAAAGTGTTCTTGAGTGTACTGTTTCATATATCAATAAAATATATGAGTTTTTCATCTACTTCTTCTCTTGAATCTTCTCTTAACAAAGTAGGTAATGAAATAGATGTTTTAATAGATCAAGCTAAAAATTTAAACAAAGAACTAGAAGCTAAGTCCCGTGACATTGTGGATCTTCTCGGACAACCCTCTGGTAAGTTTGATTACAAGGTCTACTATTCACCTCCACCATCTGCGTCCATTCCATTATCTTCTATCAAGCCTACTGGTTGGAAAAGCTCTGTAAGTATCACTATTTAAATACTATTCATATTACTATTTGAAGCACTGTAAGCATCATAACTGTTTAAGTATGCTCTGCACTTGCCCTTAAAGAGAACCTGTGCATCAGAAACAGTTCATGTTTACTAATTACTAATTAAGAATTTCATTACCATTGCAGCACCATTGAATGATCTTGTCAAAAAGAATGTTAATTTTGTTTGGGAACAAAAACAAGATGATGCTTTTCACAAAATTAAAGAGATGTTATGTTCCGCTCCTGTGTTGGCTTTACCTGATTTTTCTAAAACTTTTGAGAATGAGTGTGACGCATCAGGAATAGGTATTGGAGCCGTTTTAATGCAGGAAAAGAGACCAACAGCATACATATGACAAGGAGCTTTAATGGAGCTTAATGGAGCAGCTTTAAACTATTCTACATATGACAAGGAGTTGTATGCATTGGTACATGCCTTGGAAACATGGCAACATTACCTTTGGCCAAAGCAATTTGTCATCCACACATATCATGAGTCATTGAAGCATATGAAGGGGCAAAATAAGTTAAGTAGGCGCCATGCAAAATGGGTTGAGTTCCTTGAGACCTTCCCATATGTGATTCAATACAAACATGGTAAAGAAAATGTGGTGGCTGATGCCTTATCTCGAAGGTATAACCTTCTTGCCCTTCTTGATGCAAAGTTATTAGGATTCGAATATGTGAAAGAATTATATGCTGAAGATGATGACTTTGCTAGAGTGTATGCAGCTTGTGAAAAGAATGCTTTTGAGAAGTTTTATAGGCATGATGGATATTTGTTTAGAGAAAATAGATTGTGTGTGCCTAAGAGTTCCATGCGTGAATTACTTGTGAATGAGTCTCATGCTGGTGGATTAATGGGTCATTTTGGTGTTGCCAAAACTTTAGATGTATTGAAGGAACATTTTTATTGGCCGAATATGAAAAGAGATGTTGAAAGAGAAGCTTAATGGAGCAGCTTTAAACTATTCTACATATGACAAGGAGTTGTATGCATTGGTACATGCCTTGGAAACATGGCAACATTACCTTTGGCCAAAGCAATTTGTCATCCACACATATCATGAGTCATTGAAGCATATGAAGGGGCAAAATAAGTTAAGTAGGCGCCATGCAAAATGGGTTGAGTTCCTTGAGACCTTCCCATATGTGATTCAATACAAACATGGTAAAGAAAATGTGGTGGCTGATGCCTTATCTCGAAGGTATAACCTTCTTGCCCTTCTTGATGCAAAGTTATTAGGATTCGAATATGTGAAAGAATTATATGCTGAAGATGATGACTTTGCTAGAGTGTATGCAGCTTGTGAAAAGAATGCTTTTGAGAAGTTTTATAGGCATGATGGATATTTGTTTAGAGAAAATAGATTGTGTGTGCCTAAGAGTTCCATGCGTGAATTACTTGTGAATGAGTCTCATGCTGGTGGATTAATGGGTCATTTTGGTGTTGCCAAAACTTTAGATGTATTGAAGGAACATTTTTATTGGCCGAATATGAAAAGAGATGTTGAAAGAGAAGCTTAATGGAGCAGCTTTAAACTATTCTACATATGACAAGGAGTTGTATGCATTGGTACATGCCTTGGAAACATGGCAACATTACCTTTGGCCAAAGCAATTTGTCATCCACACATATCATGAGTCATTGAAGCATATGAAGGGGCAAAATAAGTTAAGTAGGCGCCATGCAAAATGGGTTGAGTTCCTTGAGACCTTCCCATATGTGATTCAATACAAACATGGTAAAGAAAATGTGGTGGCTGATGCCTTATCTCGAAGGTATAACCTTCTTGCCCTTCTTGATGCAAAGTTATTAGGATTCGAATATGTGAAAGAATTATATGCTGAAGATGATGACTTTGCTAGAGTGTATGCAGCTTGTGAAAAGAATGCTTTTGAGAAGTTTTATAGGCATGATGGATATTTGTTTAGAGAAAATAGATTGTGTGTGCCTAAGAGTTCCATGCGTGAATTACTTGTGAATGAGTCTCATGCTGGTGGATTAATGGGTCATTTTGGTGTTGCCAAAACTTTAGATGTATTGAAGGAACATTTTTATTGGCCGAATATGAAAAGAGATGTTGAAAGAGAAGCTTAATGGAGCAGCTTTAAACTATTCTACATATGACAAGGAGTTGTATGCATTGGTACATGCCTTGGAAACATGGCAACATTACCTTTGGCCAAAGCAATTTGTCATCCACACATATCATGAGTCATTGAAGCATATGAAGGGGCAAAATAAGTTAAGTAGGCGCCATGCAAAATGGGTTGAGTTCCTTGAGACCTTCCCATATGTGATTCAATACAAACATGGTAAAGAAAATGTGGTGGCTGATGCCTTATCTCGAAGGTATAACCTTCTTGCCCTTCTTGATACAAAGTTATTAGGATTCGAATATGTGAAAGAATTATATGCTGAAGATGATGACTTTGCTAGAGTGTATGCAGCTTGTGAAAAGAATGCTTTTGAGAAGTTTTATAGGCATGATGGATATTTGTTTAGAGAAAATAGATTGTGTGTGCCTAAGAGTTCCATGCGTGAATTACTTGTGAATGAGTCTCATGCTGGTGGATTAATGGGTCATTTTGGTGTTGCCAAAACTTTAGATGTATTGAAGGAACATTTTTATTGGCCGAATATGAAAAGAGATGTTGAAAGAGTATGTGCTAGGTGCATTGTGTGTGCTAAGGCTAAATCTTGAGTTTTGCCACAAGGTTTGTATACACCTTTGCCTACCCCTAGTGATCCTTGGGTTCATTTGTCTATGGATTTTGTGTTGGGATTACCTAGGTCTAAACAAGGCCATGATTCAATTTTTGTTGTTGTTGACAGGTTTTCAAAAATGGCACATTTTATTCCATGCCATAAAACTGATGATGCTACAAATGTTGCAAATTTATTTTTTAGAGATATTGTTAGGTTGCACGGCATACCTAAGAGTTTAGTTAGTGATAGGGATGTTAAATTCCTTAGTCACTTTTGGAAGGTTTTGTGGGGAAAACTGGGCACCAAGTTGTTATTTTCCACCACTTGTCACCCACAAACCGATGGTCAAACTGAATTAGTAAATAGGACACTAACTACTCTTTTGCGTGCTGTGGTTAAGCAAAATTTGAAGTCATGGGAAGATTGCATTCCACTTATTGAATTTGCATACAATAGAAATGTGCATTCTTCTACTGGCTATTCTCCATTTGAAATTGTGTATGGTTCCAATCCTTCAACTCCTTTGGATCTTTTGCCTTTGCCTGTGAACGAGCTTGCTAGTTTAGATGGAAAAAGAAAAGCAGAATTGGTGAAGAAAATCCATGAACAAGCCAAGCTTCAAATTGAAAAGAACAATGAAAAATATGCTAGTCAAGCCAACAAAGGAAGGAAGAAAGTCACATTTCAACCTGGAGATTAGGTATGGGTTCACTTGCGCAAAGAAAGGTTTCCCTCTCGAAGGAAATCAAAATTACAACCAAGATGTGATGGACCTTTCCAAGTGCTGACCAAAATTAATGATAACGCTTACAAAATAAACCTGCTCGGTGAGTATAATGTCAGTGCCACCTTCAATGTTGCTGATTTATCTCCTTGTGTTGATGCAGGAACAGATTCGAGGACGAATCCTTTTGAAGCGGAGGGGAATGATGAGAATCAAGCTACATCCACAACAAAGGATTTCATCCAAGGTCCAATTACCAGAGCTAGAGCTAAATCACTTCAGAATTTAATTTGTGAAATCATAAGGAGCAAGGATTATAAGCTGGAATGGCATGAAGAAAAATGTAAGGGATTAAATTTGGTGAAAATTGTGCTTAGAAGTGACCAGGTGTCACGTGGAGCATTAGATTACATGGAATAACCTGTGGACATGCATGCACCAGATCCAACCCATGTACATGTATCTGCTGGCACCTTTTTCAAGGAATATTCCATCTGTTATAACCACTTCTCTTTTGGACTTAAATGCCCTTATTTGCTGCTGCATTAAATTTACTTTTTGTAAGGAGTTTTTAGTCTTTTGATAGATTAATTTTTGTTTGGACTTAAAGCTCCTTACAGCTGTTACTAAAGTAGGGATATTTTTGTCTTTATTTTTGAAGCCAAGAGGCTATAAATACAAGTGTAATGAGAGAGTGGAGGACACACTTGAATATTAATGAGAGATTGTTTCTGCTCCTTTAGTGAGTAAATTGGCTGTTGCCTTTGTTCTTGTGAAGCTCATTAACTTGCTGAGATTCTATCTTGCAAGGTTTAATGTGCATAATATTCTTGGTTTATTCATTCTCCATATGAATTAGGTCAAGAATCCCATTTATTCATTCTCCATATGAATTAGGTCAAGAATCCCATTTCTGATATTTTCTTTGAATTACACAACAATCTGATTGTGTCGGTTCAAAGATTCAAATTCATACATCTTGATTTGGTGCTTTCCATATTGTTCATTTAATTCTTGAATGGGGGTTTTCAAGTTATCAATTACTTGAAGGTTCACATCATGAAATGTCATCTTCAACCCTGGTTTTCCTTGAAACTTGTTTTAGGGCCTGTTTTAGCTAATTGACAGCGAACCTGCCCATAATTCTTTCGAACTTTACGATCACCTTAGCTGCGTCCCAAATGAACATGATGCTAAATTTCAGGCAGAACTTCCATCGGTTGCCCAGCGAGCTAAAATCTCCCCTCAATTCACCCCAATGGAACCTTTAGCTCCAAATCTGTTGTGAACGGTGCAAAATCAATCCTGTTCCTTGATTTTGCCTTTGATATCATTATTTCAGTGTTTTTAAACTTCCTGATCATTATTTTATCGTGTCGTTGCCGCCTAAACGATGTGCGACCTTTGTGCCTTCGATAGCACATCAATTAACTTTTATTTTCATCAAGAACAATCTTAAAATATCCCAAATAACATGTTTTAGCTTCCAGAAATGTGATCTTCATGTCCTAACTCAAGCTTTCCTTAAACCGTGTTTTAGTGGATGCTCATCAATCCTGCCCAAAATTCGTTCGAACTATGCAGTCGCCACAGTTGCATCTCAAAAAGACTCCATATTAAATTTCACTCCAAAATTACATGATTTGCCTAGTGATCTAAGATCTCACCCCAATCAACCTTTGGCTCGAGATCAGTATGAAACCTTTTCATATGTTTCCAAACTTTTAAATTGACTGATCATTTTTTTGAGCGCTTGCTATTCATGATTTGTTTGGCTTTTGCCATTTCTTTGCCACTAAAATGATCCTAGTGGCTCGGAAAGCACAACTAATAAGTTTTCCTTCAGTCAAAAGCAACTTTAAAATATCCCAAATGTCGCCTCTATTCATTCCGATTGAATTTTTGGTTCCAAATCAAATCCGCATGAAACCCCATCAAATCTTTCGAACCCTTTATCTTACCTTTAATATCATTATTTCACCGTTTTTATGTTGTCTGACTCTTATTTTAAACGTTTCGCTATTCATAACTTCTTTAGTCTTTGCCATTTCATTACCACCAAAAAGATCTGTTACCTTAGTCCCTCGATAGCATATCAATTAACTTTTATTTTTGTCACAAAGTAATCCTTAAATATCCTAAATAACTTGTTTTAGCTTTCTGAAATGTCATCTTCAACCCTGGTTTTCCTTGAAACTTGTTTTAGGGCCTGTTTTAGCTAATTGACAGCGAACCTGCCCATAATTCTTTCGAACTTTACGATCACCTTAGCTGCGTCCCAAATGAACATGATGCTAAATTTCAGGCAGAACTTCCATCGGTTGCCCAGCGATCTAAAATCTCCCCTCAATTCGCCCCAATGGAACCTTTAGCTCCAAATCTGTTGTGAACGGTGCAAAATCAATCCTGTTCCTTGATTTTGCCTTTGATATCATTATTTCAATGCTTTTAAATTTTCTGATCATTATTTTATGCGCTTGCTATACATAATTTGTTTAGTTTTTGTCGTTTCTTTGCCGCCAAAATGATCTTTCAACCTCAAAATCATAGTTATCAACCTCAACTTCATCAGATTCAACTGCTGGAGGTACAAGATCCCTCCTATTTGGCCTTCTCTCATTTTGCTCCAATCTTTCCAACCTATCTATGATTTCATTGCACACAACATTCATTCTTTCAAATTGTTCTCTGACAGCCTGCATGTAGAATGGATTTTCACCATCCCCCTCACTACCATCACCCCTTCTAGACATGTTTTCAGACCTGCAAGAACATGGTTAGTGTAAAGAAAACACCTCACTCACTCCCTTGCGTGTTTACACTCAACAGAGGACACTCCGCTCGTGTTTAACTCAACAAGGCTTTTTCCCTCTTATGAACTCACCACTCTATGCCTTTTACCTCTCTTGGCTATGTCCACAAGTTCTTATCAAACTCAAGTAACTCAAACCAAGACTGTACCCACAAAAATTTAACACACAATAAAATTCCTGAACGTGACGGATCAAAACGAGTAATCAAGAAAACAATAATGTGATTCAAGAAGTCAAGAAAAGAAAAGCTCAAGTATGGAAATGTAATGCAATAGGAATCAAGAAAGAAGACACCAAAATAAAAGAGTAGTAAGCTGGAAAAGAGACAACCTAAAGTAGAGATATTAAGCTAGCAGTTCACACAATACACCAAGAATTGCATAAATTTAGGATCACCAAGCAAATGAGTGTATTTTGATCTGAAATTGAGTAGGCAAATGCAACCCAATATTGACTAATTGCTGCAAGAATTTCACGCTTTTCTTGGCAGACTTACTATGTAAATCAAATATAATCATGTCTGCCGCAAAAATTTTGGTTCCCCACACAAACGATTAAATTTTGAGCTGAAATTTAATTTGAGAATAGCTCAAATGTGGCACAAATGGCCTGTAAATTTTAAGGAATTTCAGGGCTGATTTGCTATGTGAACTTAATTTGATCGGGTCTGCCGCAAAATTTTGGTTCCGCACACAAACGGATGAATTTTAAGTTGAAATTTAATTTTGGTACTACTGATATGGGTTATAAACACTCGGTAAATTTTCAGAAATTTCTGGGTATATTTGCTATGTGAACTTATTTTAATTGATTCTGCCGCAAAATTTTGGTTCCCTGCACAAATGGTTGAATTTTAAGCTGAAATTTAATATGGGAACTACTGATATGGGGTATAAACACCTTGTAAATTTTTAGGAATTTCTGGGTCTATTTGCTATGTGAACATAATTTGATCGGGTCTGCCGCAAAATTTTGGTTCAGCAGGCAAACGATATGAAACAACCCCCAAAATTTACACCCAACGTCTTAAACACACCCAAATAATGCTGGTACAGTTTCAGGCCAAATTGGTAAGTCGAACTCAATGAACCAGATAATCTCTCATGCTTAATATCAAAATGAAGGAAGCAAAATGGATGGCTAGAATAATCGCTTTAGCTTGATTAACCCAAAAGCCTAAGACAAACCCAACAAAACAAATTTTTAGACAAACAGGTCCAACTAAACCCCAAGAGCAAAACAGCAAATATGAAGAAGGTAAGAAACACAAAGAATAAAAGGCAAATAGAGAATCTACCTTGTTTGGACGTTCCTTTGCTCTGATACCAAAACTGATGTGAACCTTCAAGTAATTGGTAACTTGAAAACCTACATTCAAGAATTAAATGAACAATATGGAAAGCACCAAATCAAGATGTATGAATTTGAATCTTTGAACCAGCACAATCAGATTGTTGTATAATTCAAAGAAAATATCAGAAATGGGATTCTTGACCTAATTCATATGGAGAATGAATAAACCAAGAATATTATGCACATTAAACCTTGCAAGATAGAATCTCAGCAAGTTAATGAGCTTCACAAGAACAAAGGCAACAGCCAATTTACTCACTAGAGGAGCAGAAACAATCTCTCATTAATATTCAGGTGTGTCCTCCACTCTCTCATTACACTTGTATTTATAGCCTCTTGGCTTTAAAACCCTTCACCTTGAAGATGGAGAACTGAAAATATAATTCCCAAGAAAGACAGCCAAGAACAAGACCATTACCTATGCTGATGAACAACCTTGAACACATAATAGAACAATGATCTAGAACCTATGGATAAAATATTCTCTCGCTTGCCTGGTAGCTCTAGAAGCGCTAGATTCGAGACAGAGGAAAAAAAAATCAAAAAATAAAAATAAAGAAATACTATTAGTATCTAATATAGAAAATAAGTTAAATAATTGGAATTTACCACCTATCTCGTCAAACCTAATATATAAGTCCACTAATAGTTTTAAGTTTAGGTCAGACTATATAGTTAAAACTGTAGAACAAGCCACTCCTATCCATGAAGGATTAAGTTCAAGGAGTTTGTTTTCAAAAGAGCTCTTAAAAGAACACCAGAAAACCTATCAATTCCTACATATAGTAATGATACAAGTTGCCTTAAAACCTGCAACTAGACTAGGTTTAAACACCTCAGCCTTAGTCTGTGTCAGAGATAAAAGACACAAAGATTTTAATGATTCCTTATTAGGAATTATAGAATCATCTCTATGTGATGGCCCGATTTATTTTTCGTGCTATCCCAATTTCACAATTTCAATCAGAGATCCAAACATTATGCAAGCATTATCCTTGGATATACAAACCTCAGGATATAATATGTTGCCATGATCTGAAAATATTATCCTTATTTACAGGATTCATTATAAAGCTATGAATACCGTAGTACCTAATCTTAGGGAAGACACAACAAAATTGATCACCCCAAAAGGAACCACTACATTCTTTGTCACAGATTTGCAAAAGGGAAACCTAGTAGTTCCAAGATCAATTGCATGGGAACAGGTTAATTAACCAGACAATTGGATTTTAGAAGAAGCAATTCCTCCTAGAAAGGATGAAAATGAAGGTGTGGAGTCCATTATTGAAACAAACAATGGAACTGTAGCAATATCTTTTGCCAGAACTAGGTCCAGAAACTCGTTTTCAGGAAGAACTGTAGTTTCGGAACCTATAAGACCTAGGACATCCTTATCAGGAATAGACCTAGACAGATTTAGCTCTATAGGAATCCATAGAACTGAAGAACAAGTAGCTCAGCCCATATATGGCCCAGAAAGTATAAATTCAAGCCCAATAGAAACAGTAAGCCTTAAAAGGCCAGAAAGCCCAACACCCTCGGACATGGGTTATGAAAAGGAAAGCGTTAGGACTCAACAACCTAAAAGGATTATGGCCTTAACCAAAGAACAAAGCCCATTTGAAAAATGGTTTCAAATGACTTTCTCAATCAACAAACAACAAGCATTTCTAAAAGAATATGCTAAGTATAAAGAGAAAGGCGGAAATAAAACTTTCCCAGAATTCACCAAATTCATATTAGAATGTAAAAAACAGTCTTATCTAGACTTTGAAGATCAACAGTTCTTAGTCGCCTTAGAGTCAGCCTATAGAAATTATATAACTCCTAAAGGAAAAACTCTAAGAGGTGTACATCCACCTTTGACAGAAATATCTTATAAGATAGCAGAAAATCAAGAATTTGAGTGTTCTCCATTTTCAAGGTCCGATAAGCAAGGTAATTATGCCAACCTTAGCTTATACACCATAGGACAACAATTAACAAGGGTAGAAACTCAACTTCAAACATTCAAATCAAGAGAGTACAAGCCAGAAAGAGGAGAAACCTCTAAAACATCCACAGAAAGAAAGGTTTTATTTAAACCTGCAGATCTAGAACAGTCACCTATTAAACTAGGAGACCAGTCAGAAATAGTTAGTGAACT
This sequence comes from Hevea brasiliensis, assembly GCF_030052815.1. Taxonomy (NCBI): domain Eukaryota; kingdom Viridiplantae; phylum Streptophyta; class Magnoliopsida; order Malpighiales; family Euphorbiaceae; genus Hevea; species Hevea brasiliensis. The sequence goes on from NC_079494.1 coordinate 58,262,783, forward strand.
AACTAAAAGGTTAGCAGAGTTAGGATTAGAGGCTAAGGATTCTAAAAAGAAAATCATAGCCCCTTTAACTAAGTCTTTAAACATTCAAGAAGAATTGGAAGAAAGGTTAAAAACCTTAAGCCTTGCTCCTTTAAGTCAAGGACAAGAAGAAACTGATTCTGAAAGTTCCTCTAATAGAGAAGAACAAATTAACTCCTTAGAAGCAGTGTTTAAACAAACAGAGCCTCTAGAAGTTAATAGAATGGTTTACCCTAAACCTAGGGCAACAGTTGAAATGAAGCCTTATTACCCCAGGCCTTCACCTGTTAATCTACAATATGAAGACACTTCATACAATTATGTACAATTTGATGGTTCTTCAATTGTAGAATTGAATATAGATGGATTATCTGAATATCAGATTAAAAATGTAATCCATTTTATGACCATGTAAGCAATGGCAGCAAGATCCAAAGGAAATAATGATCGCCAAATAGCGCAGGCCATTGTAGCTGGTTTTACAGGCCAACTAAAAGGTTGGTGGGATTTTTCCTTATCTGATGAAGGAAAAAGACAAATCTTTGATGCTGTTAAAACATAGCAAAGAACAGAAGGTCAAACTCAAGTATCAGACTGTATGAATGCCCTCTTATACACCATAGGGTTACATTTCATAGGATCAATAAGTCTGTACTTAGATAAATCTCAGGAACAGTTAATGAACTTGCGATGCCCTGATCTATCTCATTTCAAATGGTATAAAGATACCTTCTTTTCCCTTATTTTTATTAGGGAAGACAATCAATATGACTTCTGGAAAGAAAATTTCTTTCTGGATTACCCTCGTTATTTGCTGAACGAGTCAAAAAACAAATTAGGGATAAACATGATGGGTCCCTACCATATAGTCATTATACTTTTGGTGAATTAGCATCAGAAGTAGTCACTGCAGGGTTAACACTGTGCAATGAATTAAGACTTCAGCGCCAATTACAGAAGGAACGAATCACAGGTAAAAGAATACTTGGTGATTTCTGTGAACAATATGGTTTACCTCCAATAACTTTTCCTAATAAAGGCAAAGTTAAAAAATCGGGGAGAGAGAGTAAGAGAAGGTTTAAAAAACACAAAACCTTTTACCCTCAGACAAGAAAAAGAAGTAAGAAACCTGTCAAAAGTAAACCAGTTACTTCTTCTAAGAAGAAGAAAACAGTCAAAAAAGAGACTAACGTAGTCTGTTACAAATGTGGAAAAACTGGTCATTACGCTAATAAGTGTAAAGTCAAACAACAAATCCAAGCTCTAGAAATTAATGATAATCTTAAAGATTCATTTATTAAAATTCTCTTAAATGAGTCAGAATCAGAAGAAGATTTAGAAATTAATGTACTAGATTACACTTCGGAAGAATCTTCTACTGAACCAGAACCAGAGTCATCTTGTGATGGAAAATGTGATTATTATAAATCACTCAGTACCTTAAATGGTTTATGTGTCTTAACAAGAGAACAAAACTTGATGTAAGATCTTATTGATAAGATAGAAGATCAAGAAGAGAAAAGAAAAAAAACTAGAAGAATACTTGAATCTAGTCAAGGATAAAAGTCCTTTAAAAAAGAAAATTGAAGTGATGAGTCCCACATCGGTTCTGCAGGAAGGTCTTGGGTGTTATATATATGGGTTTGCAAACCTTCCCTTGTGAGCTAGCTTTTGAGGTGGAGTTAGGCAGGTTCATATCATTTGGTATCAGAGCCTCACTCTGTATGGGTCGGTGGGCTATGTACAAAGGTTCCCTGACGTTCTTCGGGAGAAGTCGGGGTGAGCGAGTCATGACCCCGGTTGATTCACGAGGACGTTCAGTCTAAAGGGGTCGGGAATGATGAGTCCCACATCGGTTCTGCAGGAAGGTCTTGGGTGTTATATATATGGGTTTGCAAACCTTCCCTTGTGAGCTAGCTTTTGAGGTGGAGTTAGGCAGGTTCATATCATGAAGAAAGAGAAAATCCATATGATCTTAAAGAAATTATGGAAAGAATTAAAAGAGCTAAAATGCCAAGAGAACCTACCATCAAAGAACTAAGGCAAGAAATAAATTCAGTAAAAACTGAAATACAGTCCTTAAAAGAAAGGATAGTTTTACTAGAAGTAAAACATGAATCTCCATTAATAATGGAACTAGCAGAAAAGGAAGAAGAACAGGAACCAATAGAAATAAATAGTCTTCAGTATGTCAACAGAATTGATAGGGTTATAACTCACAAATGGCATACTAAAGTAACTATAATTGTTCAAAAGGAGTACTTATTCAGTACAATTGCCCTAATAGATTCAGGAACAGATTTATGCTGTATAGACGAAGGACTTGTACCGTCAAAATACTTCTCTAAAACAGTAGAAGAATTACATACGGCAGATAGTTCTAAAATGGACATTAAATACAAATTATCTGATACGGTAGTCTGTAATCAAGGAATATGTTTTGAAATACCATTTATAATGGTAAAAGGATTATCTCATCCAGTGATACTAGGAAATCCATTCTTACATATGCTATACCCCATTAAGTCAATTAATGAAAAGGGAATAGTATTTGAAGTAGATGGAAAAGAGATTATTTTTGAATTTATCTCTTTACCAATAGAAAGAGAAATAGATGTGCTTAAAAGCAACATCGAGAAAAAAGAAAAATTTATTTATTCTCTTAAAAGAGAAGTTGACTACAGAGCAATTCAAGAAAAGGTTAATGAGCCTTTAATCCAAGAAAAAATAAAACAACTTCAAAATGAGATGGCTAATAGCATCTGTGCAGAAATACCCAATGCCTTTTGGGCTAGAAAAAGCCATGTGGTTAATTTACCATATGAGCCCAGTTTTGATGAAACAATGATACCTACAAAGGCCCGGCCCATTGCTATGGGACCAAGACATTTGGAGATCTGCAAAAAGGAAATTGCTGACCTCGAGTCAAAAGGGCTAATTAGAAAAAGTCAAAGCCCAAAAAAGTTGTCCAGCGTTTTATGTTGAAAATGCTGCTAAACTAGAAAGAGGAATCCCAAGATTGGTTATCAATTATAAGCCTTTAAATAAGGCCCTTAGATGGATTAGATATCCATTGCCTAATAAAAGAGATCTATTAAATAGACTCTTTGAGGCCCAAATCTTTTCAAAATTCGACATGAAATCTGGATATTGGCAAATCCAGATAGCTGAAACAGATAGGTATAAAACTGCCTTTACTGTACCATTTGGACATTACGAATGGAACGTAATGCCTTTTGGGCTTAAAAATGCCCCATCAGAATTTCAAAAAATTATGAATGAAATATTCAATGTTTATTCAGCATTCTCAATTGTTTACATTGATGATGTCCTTATTTTCTCCAGGACAATTGATCAGCACTTTAAACACTTAAATGTGTTCATAAAAATTGCAAAAAGAAATGGCTTAGTTGTCTCAGCCAGAAAGATTAAACTCTTTCAGACAAAAATTAGATTCTTAGGTCATAACATTGAATAAGGATCAATTATTCCTATTGATCGAGCCATTGAATTTGCCAGTAAATTCCCAGATGAAATAAAAGAAAAAACCCAACTTCAAAGGTTTTTAGAAAGCCTTAACTATGTCTCAGACTTCTATAAAAGCCTGGCCCATGAAGCAAAGCCTTTATTTCAAAGACTTAGAAAGAACCCAAGCCCATGGACCAAAGAACATACTTTAGCCATTAAACGGATTAAGCAGAAGGTTAAAAGCCTTCCCTGTCTTGCAATTCCTCATCCATCTGCCTTAAAGGTAGTTGAGACTGACGCATCTGACATCGGGTACGGAGGCATCTTAAAACAAAGATTAGATGACAAAGAAACCCTAGTCAGATTTACCAGTGGAATTTGGACAGGACCTAGAGTTAATTACTCTACGGTTAAAAAAGAGATCTTATCCATAGTTCTCTGTGTACAAAAGTTTGAATCTGATTTATTAAGTCAGAAATTCCTTATAAGGGTAGACTGTAAAAGTGCAAAAGAAATATTACTGAAAGATGTTAAAAACATCGCATCTAAACAGATATTTGCAAGATGGCAGGCTATTTTGTCTGTATTTGATTTTGATATTGAGTTTATTAAAGGAGAAACTAACTCACTGCCTGATTTCTTGACACGTGAATTTCTTACAGGACATGAGTTCAAAAGCCTCAGTAACTCCGTCAAAACGGACTCACGAGGTATCTCCACCTCCATCTAAAATGATGGACAAACTCAGAGACGACGCTTATGCTATCAGTGTCGAGGCAAATAATGCAAAGGAGGTTAATTACCCCTATATTCCAATCAGCTACTGTTTCCTTATGCCCATAGATAGGAAACACCAGGACTTAAAGCCCTATGAAATTGCGAACTTCTACACAGAACATCATACAGTGAATCCTTATCTACCAAAGGACTACACTTATTATCAAGCTATTCTAGCAGAGACCGACTCAGTGGTCTTTTCACCAACAGAAAGGTCCGCTAATGAGTGGGCATTTAGTAAGTTTATCATCAAAAGGATTATATCCTACGATGATTGGGGAGATTCACTCTTTAAACAAAAGGAGTTGAATTTCGGTAAACCCAGGTACTTTAATTATTTTGATTACATGATTGCCTGGACGGGTGCCTTAATTTATGAAAATAGGCAGCGCAAGTTTAGCTGGTTCATACAGTTCCAGTTAGACAAAGAATCATGGGAATTTCCCTCATGGTTCTATGAATGGTTCTTTAACTGGGGATTATATCCCATTTCTTTACCTAATAAGGTTCGGACTGTTTATGAACAGTTTACCGATTCAAATAAATCCTTAAAGGATTCAAGATTACTATTCACTATCCTCTACAAAATTCCATGGATAGTCAGATGGGATTATATTATCTCAAAAAAGAAAATGAAAAGATTCGGTGAATCCTCAACCGAACACGTACCCTGGTTAACTAGAAGAGTCCTAATCAAATGGTGGGATAAAAGTGACTTTTTTGAGCCACCCTCTGTTTATTCTGCTAAAGGACTAATTACTCTGGCTAAAAAGCCATCATTGCCAAGTCCATCAGTCTCTTCAGGACTTTCAGAGCTGTTCAAAGACCTACTCAAATCGGTGCCAAAAGAAGAGCTTCGCCGACAACTTTTTAGCGCACTACAAGAAGACGACAAAGAAGCTAGCTCAAAAGCATCCGCGTCAAAAGCAAAAGATGCTGCTGAAAACCAAAAGGAAGAAAGCGACAGCGACACTGACATGGAAGGATAGTACTGGGACGACAGCCAAGACCCTTATGTGCTGTAAAGGGTACAAAGATTCTTGCCAGCTATAAAAGTAGCTTCTGTCAATGTCCATTACCTCCTGTTTGCCACTTAAAGTGACGCATGCCATGACGATTGAAGATTCCTTCTAACTTGTATAAGAAGGCCTCCCGACTTGCTTATGAAGCAGAATGTATCTTAGAGAATAAGTTGTAACATAGAGTGTTAAGTTTTCTCTCAATTTGTTTTCTCTGCTTTGCCACTGTTTCATAAAGAGTGTACTGTTTTTATATCAATAAAGTTTTTATGAGTTTTTCTTCAACCTCTTCTCTTGAATCTGCTTTAAACAAAGTAGGAAGTGAAATAGATGTTCTAATCGATCAAGCTAAACAACTAAATAAAGAACTAGAGTCTAAGTCCCGTGACATAGTGGATCTTCTTGGACAGCCCTCTGGTAAGTTTGATTACAAAGTATACTATTCACCTCCGCCTTCAGCAAGTATTCCTGTATCATCCATTAAGCCTACTGGTTGGAACAGCACTGTAAGTATTACTATAACTATTTAAATACTGTAACCATCATTACTATTTAAGTATGCTCTGTACTTGCCCTTAAAGGGATCCTGTACATCAAAAACTGTTCATATTTACTGTTTATGTCTACATATATAAATCGTCTTTTGTTTTATTTACGTTGTCTTGATTTAACTAATAGACGTGAAGTAGAACTTCTTAGACAAGCCATAGTAGAAAACGGAAATGACTTATGTAATTATCATACAGAAACCCATAATGAACTCTGTGATTGTAGAGAGCATGAAAGATTGTTAAGGTTATTTAGTTTAATAATAAGGTTCTTAGATATTTTACTTAACAATAATAATTTTTAATTTTGTATTAAATGTTTTCCATCTTTAAGCAAGTAAGTGGTATATAGGCTGGAAACTACTAACTGCTTAAGCCCTTCATTGGTGGAAGGTAGAGCAACCTGTAGCCACAACGCCACGTACTACTAAAATAGTTTATGTATAATCCTGAGAGTCCAGTCTATAGAAATAGGTTTGAATATAATCAAGATCATAAAGCGTCTAGAACATCTAAAAATAATTTAGAAATAATATTAGGAGTTGTTTGTCTAGCTATAGTATTAGGAGTCTTAATTTTCTGTTTAAAAAGAAAAAATTAAAAGCGATCCTTGCGTCGAAGTGTCCGGCGTCTAAATTGGTATCAGAGCCTAGTTAGGAAATAGTTTGGTCAAAAGTTCTAGTGAAACCCCAAGTCGCGTATCCGTCAGCCGTTTAGCCGCAGACAGGCGTTTTAGGCATTTGGAGTAAGTCGTTGACAGTGATCTAGAACCTATGGACAAAATATTCTCTCGCTTGCCTGGTAGCTCTAGAAGCGCTAGATTCGAGACAGAGGAAAACAAAAAATCAAAAAATAAAAATAAAGAAATACTATTAGTATCTAATATAGAAAATAAGTTAAATAATTGGAATTTACCACCTATCTCGTCAAACCTAATATATAAGTCCACTAATAGTTTTAAGTTTAGGTCAGACTATATAGTTAAAACTGTAGAACAAGCCACTCCTATCCATGAAGGATTAAGTTCAAGGAGTTTGTTTTCAAAAGAGCTCTTAAAAGAACACCAGAAAACCTATCAATTCCTACATATAGGAATGATACAAGTTGCCTTAAAACCTGCAACTAGACTAGCTTTAAACACCTCAGCCTTAGTCTGTGTCAGAGATAAAAGACACAAAGATTTTAATGATTCCTTATTAGGAATTATAGAATCATCTCTATGTAATGGCCCGATTTATTTTTCGTGCTATCCCAATTTCACAATTTCAATCAGAGATCCAAATATTATGCAAGCATTATCCTTGGATATACAAACCTCAGGATATAATATGTTGCCAGGATCTGAAAATATTATCCTTATTTACAGGATTCATTATAAAGCTATGAATACCGTAGTACCTAATCTTAGGGAAGACACAACAAAATTGATCACCCCAAAAGGAACCACTACATTCTTTGTCACAGATTTACAAAAGGGAAACCTAGTAGTTCCAAGATCAATTGCATGGGAACAGGTTAATTTACCTGACAATTGGATTTTAGAAGAAGCAATTCCTCCTAAAAAGGAAGAAAATGAAGATGTGGAGTCCATTATTGAAACAAACAATGGAACTGTAGCAATATCTTTTGCTAGAACTAGGTCCAGAAACTCGTTTTCAGGAAGAACTGTAGTTTCGGAACCTATAAGACCTAGGACATCCTTATCAGGAATAGACCTAGACAGATTTAGCTCTATAGGAATCCTTAGAACTGAAGAACAAGTAGCTCAGCCCATATATGGCCCAGAAAGTATAAATTCAAGCCCAATAGAAACAGTAAGCCTTAAAAGGCCAGAAAGCCCAACACCCTCGGACATGGGTTATGAAAAGGAAAGCGTTAGGACTCAACAACCTAAAAGGATTATGGCCTAAATAACTTGTTTTAGCTTTCTGAAATGTCATCTTCAACCCTGGTTTTCCTTGAAACTTGTTTTAGGGCCTGTTTTAGCTAAGTGACAGCGAACCTGCCCATAATTCTTTCGAACTTTACGATCACCTTAGCTGCGTCCCAAATGAACATGATGCTAAATTTCAGGCAGAACTTCCATCGGTTGCCCAGCGATCTAAAATCTCTCCTCAATTCGCCCCAATGGAACCTTTAGCTCCAAATCTGTTGTGAACGGTGCAAAATCAATCCTGTTCCTTGATTCTGCCTTTGATATCATTATTTCAATGCTTTTAAATTTTCTGATCATTATTTTATGCGCTTGCTATACATAATTTGTTTAGTTTTTGTCGTTTCTTTGCCGCCAAAATGATATTTCAACCTCAAAATCATAGTTATCAACCTCAACTTCATCAGATTCAACTACTGGAGGTACAAGATCCCTCCTATTTGGCCTTCTCTCATTTTGCTCCAATCTTTCCAACCTATCTATGATTTCATTGCACACAACATTCATTCTTTCAAATTGTTCTCTGACAGCCTGCATGTAGAATGGATTTTCACCTTCCCCCTCACTACCATCACCCCTTCTAGACATGTTTTCAGACCTGCAAGAAAATGGTTAGTGTAAAGAAAACACCTCACTCACTCCCTTACGTGTTTACACTCAACAGAGGACACTCCGCTCGTGTTTAACTCAACAAGGCTTTTTCCCTCTTATGAACTCACCACTCTATGCCTTTTACCTCTCTTGGCTATGTCCACAAGTTCTTATCAAACTCAAGTAACTCAAACCAAGACTGTACCCACAAAAATTTAACACACAATAAAATTTTTAAACAAACAGATCCAACTAAACCCCAAGAGCCAAACAGCAAATATGAAGAAGGTAAGAAACACAAAGAATAAAAGGCAAATAGAGAATGTACCTTGTTTGGACGTTGCTTTGCTCTGATACCAAAACTGATGTGAACCTTCAAGTAATTGGTAACTTGAAAACCCACATTCAAGAATTAAATGAACAATATGGAAAGCACCAAATCAAGATGTATGAATTTGAATCTTTGAACCAGCACAATCAGATTGTTGTGTAAATCAAAGAAAATATCAGAAATGGGATTCTTGACCTAATTCATATGGAGAATGAATAAACCAAGAATATTATGCACATTAAACCTTGCAAGATAGAATCTCAGCAAGTTAATGAGCTTCACAAGAACAAAGGCAACAGCCAATTTACTCACTAGAGGAGCAGAAACAATCTCTCATTAATATTCAAGTGTGTCCTCCACTCTCTCATTACACTTGTATTTATAGCCTCTTGGCTTCAAAACCCTTCACCTTGAAGATGGAGAACTGAAAATATAATTCCCAAGAAAGACAGCCAAGAACAAGACCATTACCTATGCTGATGAACAACCTTGAACATATAATAGAACTTAACAAATCAAGGCAAGAATTTGCTAAGAAAAATGGAGAGAGTTCTAAGAAGAACTTTGAAGCAAAGCTCCAGCAATTTTACTCAAAAAATTACCATATGAATTCTGTTCTCTAAATGAAACAAAAGAAGGCTAATATGGGTTGTGACAATAAAACTATGGCATAATCTGTAAACTCAACTACTGCAAGCTTCACGTTCTTTTCCTCACTATAATTGTGACAATAAAAAATGAGATCCACCTTCCTCTCCCACTCCAAATATGCATCCGGATTGGCTTTGCCTTGGAATGGTGGAATTTTCATCTTGATCCCACTAATGTTACCATCCACTCTCCCTCTCCCTCTTGCTTCCTCCATATTACCTCTTCTCAAGTTTCTGCCTCCACCTCTTCCACCCCTATTACCTCTCATCCCTCTCGGTCTATGGTGGTCATCATGTGCAGCAGAGTGCTGGTCATCCTCTTCATCAGAATCATCATCATTTTCAACCCCCCAATCATCTATAGGTGGTGCATTGTGAACTCTAGATCCCTTAGCCCTATTCTGCCCCTCATTTGTGTTTTGTCTACCATTCCCACTATTCTGCTCAATTCTTTCAATTCGGTCAGCTAGGTTGCTCAATTGTCTACCAATTCTTTCCAAATGCTGAACAAGTGCTTGTTGGTAAAAAGGATTATCCATATTAAGCCCACTAGTTTGTTCTTGTGACATTTTAACACCTGCACAAAAAAATTAGCAAAACAGAAAACAACCTCACAATTTCACTCAATTTTGGTCACTCAAGTGTTTGTACTCAGTTTATATAGGCTTTTACCCTCTTGAAGTTCTTGCCACTCAATGCCTTTTTCCACTCAAGCTTGCTTACCAAGTTCTTGTTAGAGCTAATGCAATTCCAGCAAGTTTAAATCAAGTTTTAATATATGTTCAAGCACAAACTCAAGCAAAACGTGTGGAATAAGTGTTTGTTATGACACTTGAAGCAAGAAATGAAGACACCAAGCTCTGGACCAATGAAGTGAAATAGGAGTCGAAATTAGCTTGCTACTTTTGCCTCCCCCCGAAAAAGGCAAAGTTGGAATTTTGTAAAACTGTTTTAAGAGCAGCAACAAGACATAGTTTTAGTAGGAAAATCAAGTCTAGAGGTTCCAGAAAGCACCTTGAAGTTTTGGACTCCAAATTGGCCTAATAGGTGCTAAATTTGGTTCACCAAGTAAACGGTAGAATTTTTACACCAAATTTGATTTATAGGCTTAATTTCGTCTATAAAGCACCCCAATGATGTTTTAGAATTTTCTGGGTTGGTTTGGTTATACCTCCCCTAGAACAGCCACTAAATAGAAATATTAAACTTACAATATTCCGGCACTCGAACATACACTTTAGCACATTTTTTTTTTCTTCTTTCTTTTTGTTCTTTTTTTTTTATATATCATGTAGCCACACAACAGATACATCCAACACTAAACACTTCAACAACACACTTCACAAGACACAAAGATGCAAATAACCAGGTTGTGAGGAAAAGGCTTAAGGTAGGAAACAACACAAATGTGACAAAACTAGGAAAACAAGGACAGATGCAAGAAAGCCTCTAATATACCCTAAGATTAGTATTATTGAGTGTAAACTCACTATTAAGGCCTGAATATGTTCAGATTTTCTTACAAACACCAAAAAACACAAGGACTTGAAGAACGTTCAAGGATGAAACACAAGGAAGATAAAAAAGGAGAAAGGAGAAAACAAGAACACAACAAAATGGATGACCAACCTGTTTTGAAGAGAGCCTAAGCTCTGATACCAAATGATACGGTCTCTACCCTTAGTAGCTGATTCCACTAAGAAGAAAGACCAAAGGACTGTCTTCAAAACAAGCCAAGAAACTCCCTTGAACCTTCAACCCTTCACCTTGAAGATGGAGAACTGAAAATATAATTCTCAAGAAAGACAGCCAAGAACAAGACCAATTCACCTATGCTGATGAACAACCTTGAACATATAATAGAACTTAACAAATCAAGGCAAGAATTTGCTAAGAAAAATGGAGAGAGTTCTAAGAAGAACTTTGAAGCAAAGCTCCAACAATTTTGCTCAAAAAATTACCATATGAATTCTGTTCTCTAAATGAAACAAAAGAAGGCTAATATGGGTTGGTGTATTGGTCTTGGCAGCCTACAAATGAGATACAAACAAAAGTAGGCGAATTCTGTTCTCCAAAAATAGATACAAAGTTCAAACAATAATAGAAAAGTCAGATTTGGCAGCCTACAAATGAGAGACAATCTAAAAAGAGATGTTTTGTCTTGAAGTTGAAAGTAGTAACTTTGCTTTTCCTATAAATAGTTGAAGCATGGCTGGAGCT